>NC_041381.1:424406868-424422651 GCF_002162155.2 Triticum dicoccoides
AGTGAGTGGTGGGGGTGGACGAACAAGACCTCGTGGCGTTGCCTCTGGATGAACAGGACCCCGTGGAGGGCTGGATGAACAGGACGACCCTATGGAGGGCTGGATGAATAGTAGACGACAGAGGGGTGCCCGTGGAGGGGTGGTTAAACAGGAGCCCGTGGAGGGCTGGTTGAACAGTAGCCGGTGGTGTAGCGCACAGTGGAGGCTGGATGAATAGGAGCCCGTGGAGGCCAGAGGAGGTCGACGGTAGCCCATGGAGGCTGGAAGAGGTCAACGGTGGAGATGAACAGTATCCCGTGGAGTCCTGTTTTGCGGTACGCCACACCCCTCCCGATGAATAGGACACCCGTTTCGACCGGAGTACTGCAACACAAGTCAGTTTCGTCTGTTTTGCGGTACGCCACACCCCTCCCGATCAATAGGACCCCCGTTTCGACCGTAGGAGGTCCATTTCCTCCGTTTTTTGGTACGCTAGACCCCTCCTGATGAACAGGATCCCGTTTCGAACATGGCCGGTCGAACACAAGGCCGTTTCCTCCGTTCTGCGGTACGCCAGGCCTCGTTTCCATTGCATGTTCCGTCCAAGCCGGTTGGCTCCCACGCGTTCTGTTGCCTCCCGATGAACACGACGCATTCTGTTGCCTCCCTATGAACACGCCACATTTCGTTGCCTTCCCATGAACACAACGATGATGCAGTTTCTCCGTTCCGACCCAGCCATGTACACGAGCCCTAGCTGTACGTATGTGCGAGTAGGCGTTCGAGACCCTGCCCGTATGTACGTACGTGGCCGTATTTACTTTCTTGCACCTTGGTCGTTGTACGTACGTGTACATGCTACGTGCGCGCCTCTACTACAACACGTGCGCGACTCTACATCGACCAGTATGTACGTACACGTTCGCGACCAGAATGACAACGCTATGTACGCTTCGACCAGGTGGGTCTCGACTGTCAGGCAATTCCTTGCGTGCGAAGATGTAGCTGGTGTGTCCCAGCAGTCAGGGGGAGAATCGTTTTTTTTTTGCCCGGACACTATTGCTTGCATACCAAGATGTAGCTGGTGGGTCCCAGCAGTCAGGGGCGAATCATGTTTATTGCCCGTAATATGGACGCACTTCCTTGCGTGCGAAGATGTAGCTGGTAGGTCCTAGCAGTCAGGGGGGAAACATTTTTTTCGCAAAATACGATGGCCCGTCTGGTGGGTCCCCACTATCAGGTGGAGGAATAATTATTTTGCGCGTTATAAGGAGGCACCTCCTTGCGGCTGCCATGGACCTAGCTGTCAGCCTCTCCACGTACAATACTCTTCCGATGGAAGTCGATCGTTGACCACGTTGACCACTCCGCACCGAGAGCACCACGGCGGTGGACGACGACGAGGCCTAGGAGGGGGACGACACAGAGCCGGGGAAGATGCGGCAGTGGATGCCCACGCGGAGAGGAGTACGAGGGTCCAGTGGTTCGACTGCGGTGTGAGGCTGTCGTCGCCGCAGAATAACAAGGGGTGTGGGTGAGTAGAGGGATGGCCTGGCTAGCGGTGGGAGTAGTAGGTGGCGGTGAGGCCTCCGCAGCATCACAGCCGGCCACGGGAGACAGGAGCACGCGGCACGACCGGCGCTGCTTTGGTCGGCTGGAGCAACAAGACCAGAGGTTGAAGAAGCACTACGGCCGTTGGATGGACATCGTATGGTCACTGGAGCTAGAATCGTTCATATTGACTAAAGTTGACAAAGGCCTCCGTCCCAGTCAACTTAGTAGGCCCACAAGTCAGCCCCCACCATGGTGGGTCCCAGCTAGCAGGGGAGTATTCATTTTTTTGTGCGTAATAAGGAGGCACTTCCGGTGGGTCCGAGCTGACAGCGGGGGGAACATTTTTTCGTGAAATACGGTGGCCCGTACGGTGGGTCCCAGCAGTCGGGGGGAAACGTTTTTTTTCGTGAAATACGGTGGCCTGTCCGATGGGTCCCAGCAATCAGGGGGGAAATGTTTTTTACGCGAAATACTGGTGGCCCATTTGGTGGGTCCCTGCTATCAGGTGGAGGAATAATTATTTTCTGCGTAATAAGGAGGCACTTCCTTGCGGCTGCCGTGGACCCAGCTGTCAGCCTCTCCACGTACAGTACTCTTCTGATGGAATTCGTTCGTTGACCACATTGACCACGCTGCGCCGAGAGCACCATGGCAGTGGACGATGGCAAGGCCTAGGAAGGGGACAACGTGGAGCCGGGAAAGACGCGGCAGTGGATGCCCACGCGGAGAGTTGTACGAGGGTTCACTGGTTCGGCTGCCCTGCCGTCGCCGTAGAATAATAGGGGGTGTGGGTGAGTGGAGTGAAGGGATGGCCTAGCCAGCGGTGGAAGTAGTATGGGGGCGGTGAGGCCTCCGCGGTAGCACAAGCGGCCACGGGAGGCAGGAGCAGGCGGCACGACCGGCGCTGCTTTGGACGGCTGGAGCAAGAAGACCAGAGGTTGAAGAAGCACTAAAGCCGTTGGATGGACATCGTATGGTTAGTCGAGCTAGAATCATGCATATTTACTAAGTTGACAAAGCCCTCCATCCCCGTCAACTTAGTAGGCCCACTATACTGGGTCCCAGCTAGCAGGGGGAGTATTCATTTTTTTGTGCGTAATAAGAAGGCACTTCCTTGCGTGCGAAGATATAGCTGGTGGGTCCGAGTTGTCAGCGGCGGTAACGTTTTTTTTTTTTGCGAAATACAGAGGCCCTTTTGATGGGTCCCAGATGTCAGGTGGAGGAACCATTATTTTGCGCGTAATAAGGAGGCATTTCCTTGCATGCGGCCGTGGACCCAGCTATCAGCCTCTCCACATATAGTCCACTTCAGATGCATGTCAGTCGTTGACCACATTGACCATGCCACGCCGAGAGCACCAGGGCGATGGATGACGGCGAGGCCTTGGAAGGGAACCACACGAAGCCAAGGAAGACTCGACAGTTGTTTCCCACACGGAGGGGCGTACAACTGTACGAGGGTTTACTGGTTTGTCTGCCGTCACCGGAGAATAACAGCAGGTGTGGGTGAGTAGAGGGATGGCTAGGCCAGCGATGGGAGTACGGTGGGGCGGTGAGGTCTGCGCGGCAGCACAGCCGGCCGCGGGGAGGAGGGAGCAGGCAGTCCCGTTGGCGCTTGTTTGAGCGGCTGGAGTAGGAAGAGCAGAGATTGAAGAAGCACGACCGCCGTTGGATGGACATCCAACAGTCACTGCTTGTGCGTCAACCTTTGTTTAGGAAAGCCTCAAATCTGTGGAAAACAATATAGAGGCCATCTGACATTATTTCTAATAATTTTCAGCCCGTTTGCTAATTCTTACGGGTTTTTTGGACCCCATATTCTTTTTGTTAGCATTACAGCCCATATTGTGGCCACTGTTAAAAAATTATACGAAATTTTTCATATGTCGGTGCGGTCTGAATTGTGTTTAATCCTGAAATTTTGAGTCACATTCAGACTGATTTTAAAAATAAATGTATATCAATATAAAATCCAATAAATTGTCCACGCATAAAAATCAATGCAATTTAAAATCTCGAAATGAAAAAAGATATTTGAAACTAATTGCCGGTTTGATGTGTTTTAAAAATGTACAACACATTTCTCATTACTGATAGGCCATTTTCTCGGCCAGTCGAATGAATCTCTCCTCGTCTTGAAAGATTTGCAGCCCAACAGGCCTGATAAAGCAACTTACTTGACAAATCACAAAAAAACTGGGCTAGCCATTTTCAAAAAGAAAAAAAAACTACTGGGTTGGTATGTGGTAAACATAAAAGAAAAGGCTGTCTAGACAGGCCAAAGTGTCCCGCACAGCCCAGTTGACACCCTGCTTCTGTCTGAAAAACAAATTAGATAAATGCCACTCCAATTATGGCGATTCATAAAAATGTCACTGCAATTTCCAAACTTTGAAAAATGCCACTACAATTTTTGCAAACTTTGAAAAATGCCACTGCAGTTTGCAAACTTTGAAAAACGCCACTCCAGACTTCGAAAAATGCCACTAGAAATGGCATGAAATGGCATTTTTCAAAGTTTGGAAATTGCAGTGGAATTTCTCGGAAACACTAGATTTGGAGTGGCATTTATCTAATTAACCCAAAACAAAAATAATTGGGCGAGCTGCTGGGCCCCTGGTGCCAGCCGCTCGTTGTGCAATTCTCTCGTTTATTGACTACGTTGACAATGGCATGGGACCCAAATGTCAGAAATCCACTAGGAGGAGCCATTTTTTATTGGCTTGAAATAAGGAGGCACTTGCTTGCGTACTGCCATGACCTTGGCGGGTCCCTGCTGTCATCCTCTCCACGTACAATCATCTCTTGATTGTGTACGCGTCAACTTGGTAGGACAAATACAACCCATTTAAAAAAATAACAGCCCATTCCATATGTTCAAACGGAAAGTTCAACATTCAGAGCAAAGTAACAGGTCTGATCCACATATAGAGTACTGAACTTCCACGTTGACAACCATCATAGCCAAGTTAACTATCTACTCCCACTATTACTCTAGTAGTGTAAAAGTACTAACTTACTCTTAGCTAACTAGACGATGCCGGCCGCCATCTGCGGTACATGCTAAACACCGGCACCGGCGTCCTGCGCCTCGCCTTGGACTTGCAAGAGGTGCGATAGGGCGCATTGCTCGTGCGCGTTGGCCCTTTCCATGCCGGTGTGGTCCACCGAAGCTTCGGCTTCCAAGCGGGAAACCCACTTGACAAGCTGGTAGTAAAAATCGGTGTCGCGAACACGTGCGTGTCCGACAGCCTCCAGAGCTATTTGCCAGGCATCGGCCTCCATGTAGTCGGCCCAGTTGTGGCGCTATGCTCGCGACTCAGAGCGTCGGTGCGCTGCTGCTCCATTTCCCGCTGGCGGCGCAAATTGGCAATACGCTACTCCTCCGCCAGGCGGTCGCACTCCAACAACTCCTCGATCTCTGCATTGCCATCTAAAGACAGATAGAATGCCTCCTCCCTCCGTCTGCCTTCCGGTGAAAAACCGAACACTAGTTCTGGCTGTGACCGCCTCCGGCGTCGCCTACCGCGGACAAGCGGGGGCATGGTAGACGTGGCGAGCAACGTCGGGCCGGTGGGGGCTTACGAGGATATGGCGAGTTGGGTCATGGTGCCACCGGAGAAGGCCGGGAAACAGTACTTATAGGCGGAAGGTAGTGCGACGGTCATCGAAATTCAATGCATAAGCACGCATGGCTTAGCGCGCCAGCTTGCCGTGGAAAACTAGAGAAACTGAAATTATGATTGTGTCGTCCCATCCCGTCTGGGTAGCACGCCATCATGGCGGTCAAACGAGTGCACTCGAATCATCTCCCTCCTTGTCAATAATGATTCCACGGATTTAGAAAGCCTGCAATAATTAAAGTGCATCTTTTTCACATCAGTTAGCTGCCTTAATTACGGCCGGCTGCATGCAGGCACTCAGAATCACTCACAGCCAGTACGCGGAGCAGCATGCAACGAGTCGCAGCCGAGGGCACGCATGCAGCCACTTAAATCGCTGGAATTAATTAGGCTTAAACTTCTGCATGTCGTTAATTATTTCCATGCCTTGGTCTTGCTGCTTTGCTCATGGGACTAATAAACCCGGACAAAGGGAGTACCTTGGTTGGTGAGAGGTTTGAATTAAGCCCTGCAAACCGTACAGGAGGTACTAGTATGTGTGTGATCCGCTATTTATTCGTGTAGGATCGAGTAGGTCGTTTCTGGAATTGAGCCCTACAAACTGGAAAGGAGGTAGTACGTGCGTGATCCGCTTTTTATCCGTGTAGGATCGAGTATGTAGGATAGTGTAGCTTGTCAGTTTCTTCAGAGGTAGGCATTTTTATTCAAAAAACTGCCACTTCGGATCTTGTGTCGCAAATAAAACTGACAGGAGCGCATTAGTAGGCTAGCTAGTGATCGATCAGTAACTTGTAAACACTGAGCAAATAGAAATAAGTAACTGTTAATGCATCTCAATGATTCACAGATCATATACAAATATGTAGCTCCAAAAGCAAAGATCAACCACTTTGGATCTTGCGTCGCAACTAAAACTAACTAGTACGATTCCCATACATAAAATGAACATGTTAATGCATCTCAATGATTCACATATCATATACAAATATGTAGCTCCAGAAGCAAAGATCTAGAAAAAACATCTGTTCTTCCTACTAACATGGATGCTTCTCTTGGCCAACATTCAGTACAGACTGAAAGACAAATTTGTTTGTGAAGTCTACAATTCCTCTTGCAAACGTAAGTGGTTTCGAAAACAGCTAGAACCATGAGAATGAACCACACATGATGGAGGAACATCCACTGCAATATGATTTGGTCTTCTCTCGATCACACCGTGAGAATATTTTCGGAATACAAACTTTAACTTAGGCAAAATGATGCCCATTGTATAATCAGACCAAAGCAATGAAGCACCTAGTGTTGGCCAATAAATAGCACAGTACTACTTTTCTACAGTCCATGAAGTGACTATCCAATCTTTCTGTGTCTATTTTCAAATGGCACTGCATGCAGTGACTATACTATTCTCTTGTGCAGTTCAACCAAAATTGCGGACACTTTGTTTGTTTGCCAAATAGCAATGGGCAGACATCTCTATCTGCACAAATATCAAGCATCTAGTAAACATATACCACACCTTGTATTTTTGGTTTAAACATGTCTCTTCCACTTAGCATCTGTCATGTTCTGCACTGGACAATCTGATACAGTTATGTTTTGCCCTGGACAATTTCATACTTAATTGATTTGCTGGTTCAGAGCAAAAATATAGCGCCTATTCTTCATCAGACCAAGGATATCCATGTTCACAGTGATGGAAGAGGTGAAATCGATACAACCGAAATTGAGCATCCAATCATTGAATCCTGTCCTGCACCCCCAATGTAGGTCCACCCTGCCAATAAATTCACATGCAAACCACTAGTATTACTATCTAATGATAGTACAAAAAGAGTAGCAAGATAGTAGCAAACCATGTACATTTGTAATGAATAGCTCATAGTGCCACCAATTGGATATGAAGGTTTGGAAGAAAACATGCTCCTAATGTTGAACCAGTTGGACTTTTTGTGCACTTGCACTAAAATCGAGCATCCCTGTTTGAATAGATATTGAAAGTGTGATTACTGTAAAAATGACACTAGCTGAAGCATAGACTCACAAATATAAGCATTCCAATTTCTTAATGGAAAAGGTAGCAAGACTGTTTCTAACCACCTGTTTGAAGGAATAAATAAGGCAATAGTGGCTGATGTCAGAAAGGCATATATAGTTCTTTTTGAAAGAATGATCGACTCCTGACCTTTCCTCTTCTTTTAAGCATATTTTGTGCAGTTCAACTAAAATAAAATGCCATCACCGCCTTGACAATTCAGTGACACTGTACAAAAGTAAATGACTTAACATTACATCATGATGTCAGGTATGTAGTCGACATGCATTAGAGACAAACATACAAACCTCCTCCAATAACATAATGAACATTAATTTTAACAAAGGTGTGACTAGCTTTACCGGGATAATTTGAGTGAACTCTACACCCTTTGTTCCTCAATATAAGACGTTTTCGCGGTTCAATTTGAAGTACCCAAACGTCTAGTATTTAGAAAAATAGGTAGTAGTTTTCTTGAGCACATATCTGGGAAAGCTTGCCACACTTTATTTATGTCCATACGCTAATGCAACACCATTCGAATACTACAAATATACACTAATCCAGTGGCTAGTGCAATAGTAGAGTAGTTAGTTTATTACAGGGTACAATACAATGGTTTTACTAAATATATTTCAATAAAATCTAGCACTGGAAGATTTCTATAAGAATTAACAATAAAAAATGTAAAGGTAACAAGTTTCAGCATTGGTATACCAGCCGTGCATGAGCATTAAACCAAATACAAAAGTCTGAAGGTAACTAGCATTATTAACTAATGATAGTATAAAAAATTGCAAACCATGTACCTCCAAGGTAAATATCATTTCGAACTCAGGGGGACCTTAAAAATTGCTATCCCAATCTTGATAATCGATCAAACATAAAAACTTGATCGAACAAATCAAGAGAACAGTCGGAGGAGGAGGTGCCCACTCTTGACCTTTCCTCTTGTCTTCATAATTTTTTGTTCAGTTTAACCAAAATAAAATGACATCAGCGCCTTGGCATTTTGGTGACACCGTACAAAAAAATTAACTTATCTCATGAAAGTGAGGTATGTAATCTATAAGCATTAACAGTGCAAAAATCTGAAGGTAGTAACAAGTTTCATCGTTGGTATACTGGTTGTGCAACAACATTAGAATGCCTTAGCTGAAAAGTCTTTAATACATCCACAATCAATAGCTAACCCTGAAATAATCCAATGATATTAAATGGCATTGCTTAAATTTATCGGTGGCATTAGACTGAGAGCGGCATTAGTTAAATGTGGCATCACTTTAGGAGTAGCATTGCTTGACTTGACTGCTGGCATTATACTAACAACAAAAAAGTGGCAATAAGAACATTGGAGGCCCATTCAGACAGTGGGCGCACCAGTATGATGTACCTCCACGAACGGAGAGTGGTGAGGGAGGTATGGTTGCCCAGAGAAACAAATATCCACGCAGCATATGTGGATTACGTCCCATTTTTGTTCTCTTTAGCCACCTTTTTCCTATGTGAGGACAACAAACTGATCGACCTAGTCATTCTCTATTGCGTTGTCATGCCTTTCTACCCTTCTTCAACCAAGAGACACGAGACTCGTTCCTTAGCTACTGATTTTCCCATTTTCAACCTAGATGCGGGTTCGACGCCTACTCTCTTGGACAGTACAGTCTCCCTTCATTTCCTTATTCAACCCAGACATGGATTAGTCTGGATGAAGTAGGGTTTCCTTTAATAGTTCAAATTATGGTTTTGGTCTGCATGGCCAGCAGAGCAGAGGATAGCAAATTGGGAAGATGGTGGAGTGGAAAAAGATCCACGTGCAACGACGTGGCAGATGGGACAATAGAACAAGGGTATGGTTCGAAAAGAGGTAGCATACCTGAGGGTTGGAGCGAAGTGGCTTTGCTCATGGTCGTCGTCCTCCACACACACTATGGCAGCGAGCTTGGGGACGGAGGCCATCCCGCGCGGGAGCTAGGTCTGAGAGGACGGCCTTGTCGTTAGTGCGTGACCTCGCTCGACGACAACGAGTGCGTCAACATTGCACGTCCTTTTCTTCCCCGGCGGATCTGTGACCACCGGTGAGGAGGGAGAGAGAGGCCGTCTTTTTTAGATCTGGAGAGAGGGCGATAGTGTGAGAAGCAAGTGGGCAGCCCTTAGCAAGAAAGTGCCGAAGCTCCAGCCTATATATTTTTTTTATACTACTAGTACTGGAGGTGGAGTAGAGTAGTTTATATTTTCTCTGTGTACAGTACCAGTTAGTCGTGCTTCAAAACTGAACGGCACGCCATTAAAAAAATGAAGGTCGATTACTAATGTGGCACCTTGGGCCAACGCGGTCAGATCGCATTTTGCACGAGAAATTACACACCATGTTTGTTGACATGTGGTCCTGTTCCAACATATCAGTGAGACTACGGCGAGTTCTTTTCTACTAGTATTTCCAAACAGACGTGTAGGCCGGGGTGCCTCTTCGTGAACCGTGGCAAACTGGCAACCGTCCACCGACTCTTCGCCTTTCCCTCTTGATTTGGACATGTTGTCGCATGCTCTTCCTCTCCCTCCTCCATTTTCCTTCAGCCCTTCACCCTTCCTTCTGCCATTGTTTGATCGTCTTCTCCATGGAGGGAACAGGCCGAAAACGACCCCTCTATTCTTGCCCCGATCTGAAAGATGATGTGGTGGAGGAACTCATTGATCGGTGTGACGTAATCACCTCGGCTAGCATGGCAGGTTCGTTCAAGACCATTCTCGACTCAACTAATAACATCATTACAAGGAACCCAAGAGTCAAGCAGCGGTTTGATCTCCCCTATCTTCTTCGCCGTGACCCCGATGACTGGCGCGGGGATGACAGAGGCCTCACCTTGTGCAAGTTGATGTCGCTTGATAATGATACGTATGATGTTAAGATGCCATCGCTTGAGGGTAAGGCTTGGGCAGGGGCAAATGGAGATTGGGTTGTTTACATTGGGTCCAACTACGAGTGGGAACTTGTGAATGTATACACTCGTGACCGGGTTCCACTTCCAAAAATCTCAACAGACTGCCCAGAGGTTGAGCACACCGGTATTGTACGCCCGTGCAAATACGATCATGGTGACAGTCTTCTATGGAAGATAGCAATTTGTCGAGTTCCCAACCGCTCTTGGAATTACAAGAACTATGAAGTTGTTGCTATCTTCGACAAGCTTGTTACCGTCCTTCATGGTTCGACTGGATGGATATTGCTCAAAAATCAGTTTCTATACACGGATGAGTACTGTGATGCAATTCAATATGAGGGCATTGTGTTTGCTTCCACCACTCATGGCACTGTTTTTCCATGGGATCCTCATAGTTTCAGTATGTTTGTCTTCCATCGTAATTATAATTGTTTCATCCACATGCATGCGGGTTAGCAAGTTTCCCTTTACTAATTAACCTTCTTCTTGTGTTTCCAAGGTCATGTGAACATTCCACCACCTATACTTGAAAAAATTTATAACCAAGGGGGGATGACGATGGTGATGATCACGAGCATGAGGACGAGCAGCACCCATATACTCTGTGGCGCCTGGCAACTAATTCCGATGGATCACCTCTTCTTGTGTGTATACAACCCACTGATGATGTTACTACTAAGGAAGCAGGTGTAGTCTCCCATGGTCGCACTCTCCGGACCTATTCCAACACCTGTTGCATGGTATTCGGGATGGATACTAGTGTGCTAGCGCCAACACCTTCTCCCTGGTACAGAATTGATAGTCTTGGAGAAAACTCGCTCTTCCTTGGACAAAACTATCCAATGATGGTGAAAGGCGATCCAACTGCTGTTGACACAACATTACTACCATTTATGAGAAGCAAATGTGTCTATACCTCGGACATTTGGGTGGTTCCCTACCCTAGTACTGATATAGTAGGTTGCTTCAGCCTGGATGACCAGTCCTGCATTGGTCTCGAGATCGACAATAGATGGCCCGTCCCAGAGAATCACTTGTGGTTCAAAGCAAGTGTTTCCAACGCTGAGGAATGGTTGAGTTGAAGTTCATTTCATTGCTTGTTATTTGTTGTGTGATGAAAACTTTAGTATTTATAATGTATCCTCGTTGTCGATGTGGGTTGATGACCTGTTGTATGTAATAAAATGATATGCCTGTGATAAACTTACTAAATTTATGAATGGCTTTCGAGTCGCTTCTCTGAGTGAGTGGTGCGACGAGGCAAAAACATATTTTCCGAATACATAATTGTACGTGCATTGCAACAACTTATCGGATGAGGCCAATCAACAATAGTAGTACACTATTTGTACTAGCTTCACATGCTTCGCGTGTCAGGCGGGTGTTTTTACTGTAGCCATATGTTAATGTGTTCGTTGTACGTAACCAGTACCTTGAATCCTCGATACTAGTACTATATAAGTAGTAGGAGTAGTAGGGTGGCATGGGCCAGAACAAGCATTCACGTCCAGGAGTACGGTACACGCCACAACCACGACATCCATCTGGCACCATATTTCTTGGAGTCAGTGCTAGAGCAATCTCTTCAACCTCGTCATTTCTCTAACTTCAGCCATCGCGCGGCGAGCGAGGTGGGGGTTTGCTGATAGTCGGTTTCCTCAACTATGGTCCCACTTGTAAGGCCAACTCCAACGCACGACCCCAAACGGACCTCCTTTTTGCACGAACTCCAATGATAATTTTGACTAGAAAAGCAAGACCAAAGAAAACAAGAACCACAAGAATACATTTTACTAGAAGATATCCAACTTCCATAACTGCTCTTGTAAGTTGGATTAGTGCCTTCTCGATGCATTCATTGTTGATCTATGGAGGCTCGATCTTGCGTGCTTCTTTCTTCTTCGAGTGTAAAGAAGTAGACGTTGCTTCCTCGCATCTAGTCTCATGTCTAGCCTCTATTCTAGTAGGAGTATCAACAAGTGCACTAGTCTCATCTCTAGCCTCTATGCTAGCTAAAAGTGCTAGAACATCTACTAAATTGCGCTCTATCAATATATTGATGTACTCTTCTTCCCAATACCAAAACTTGCATCCATTCTACTCCCTCCGTTCCATAATACATGCCTTCTATTTGTCAAAATATAGATGTATCTAGACATGTTTTAGTATATAGGTACATCCATTTTTGGACAAATGGAAGTCAAGTATTTTGGAACGAAGGGAGTACACAATAAAATTTTTAAGTTAGCACAACTAGTCTAATCCGAGAGCACAACCGAAGATTTGGTCGGGTTCTTCCTCCTTTTGCCGACACGTGGGATATCTAGCATCCAGGTCGTGTCATGCAAGAAAATAGAGTGGTAGTTGAAGCCACGTGATGTGCATCTTGGGTAAACTTTAAATAGAATCTTACTACTCTTGAGTAACTCCAAAAGCGGCCACCGAAGATCTTTATTGGATTTGTTTTTCATCACCAGCACATCGAGGTGAAAGATGTGCAGGTTCAGTGGGTCCTCTTGCGTTTTCACTGACATGTGGGACCGCATGTGAGCAAACAGACGATGGGTTCCACGCGTCCGCTGGCTGGCTGAGAAGAGAGATAGAGGAGGGCTGAGCATGGACTCCAGGAAATTTGTTCATCGTACCTCGATATAGGCTCGATATAGTGGGGTGGCATGGGCCATAACTAGCATTCACGTCTAGCAGCATGACACACACCATCCACACGAGTCCCATCTGACACCAATTTTCTTGGAGTCCGTGCTACACCCATCTCTTCTCCCTCCTGTTTTCTAGGCCATCGCACGGTGGGCGGGGTGGGGGTTTGTCGATAGTTGGTTTGCTCAACTGCGGTCCCACTTGTAAGTGAAAATGCAGCACCGCACGCATTCCCCCTTGAGCGGCGTGCTGGACCAACCGTGTGGGGGTGCGACGCAAACACGGCAGGCTTTTCCTTTTGAACTCGTAACTGGTAAAATTTGGTTCTGCTCCATGGCGCGACCGGTAGATAGAAAATAAAGATTTTGCCTAGAGTAATGAGAAGTTTGGTTCTGGCGCCGTTCATGCATGGAGTATGTACGAAAATTATGAAGTTGATGCAAAAGGTAAGATAATTACTAGTAGTACCATATACTACTACATGGATTTGACGGAAAGATAAAAATACATACAGATCCATCAACGACATCCTCACGCCCTAGTGCGCCAGGTCACCAGCCGACGTGTGAGGAGCAGCGGCGTTGGCGGCGAGCTCAACGTGCTTCTGAACAATATTGTCCAAGGTTGCCCTGCGGTCCAAGAAGGCCAACATCCTATCGTCCTCCTCTGGCATGTAGTAGTCCTTGTGGACGATTTGCGCGTAGACGTGGGTGATTATGTCGATGGTGTATTGCTACGCCAGGCGCTGCGCGGCGAGCGCGACCTCAAGGTGGACATTCTCCGGCGCGACGGCGGGCAGTCGTAGGGCCACCAGTGCGTCGAAGAGGTTGTCACCATAGTGGCCGATGAGGGTGGCGGGCATCGCAGAGCCTGGGCGCGTCGACTGGAGGCGTACGTCAAAGTCGCCCGCGAGCTTCTTGACGATGGTGAACTTGTCGAGGAAACTGACGAGGACCTCGTCGAACAAGGAGACGAAGTTGTCGTCCAAGCGGCCCCTTGCCCTGGCGGCCTCAAGCAATACCTGGAGACGTTCCTCGATGCCGGGCCGCAGGCCGGCGTCATGGACCATCTGGCACAGTTGGCTGATGCTCGCGCTCATCGCCTCCATGGTTCTAGCTTAGCTTTTAGTCAACTGATCTTGCAATTTGAGTGATCACTCGTGCCCTTGGTTAGCGTGCATAGGTGCGTAGGATTTCGTACTACTCCTAAGCCCTCTAGTGCACCTGCCTTTGGCTGTCTGATAGGTGGGCCAGCCACCCCTTGGGCCCACGTGTCATTCACCCAAATGCAGTTGCAGTAAGTCAATGAAGCTACGTCCCCCTCTGTGCCGGTGCAGTATAGTCATCTCACCGGACCTCTAGTTGGGGTCAAACGGGAGGAGTTTGATGTTTACTGGTTTATTGGTCCCCTTTGCATTTTGCGCCAAGTTTTGACCTTTGATTTAACTAATAAAATGTTAATGCATGTAAACAAAAATGTTGTGTAAGTCACCTTACGAAAACCAAATAATCCCAAAACACTTAGGCACGGTGAATTAACTCCCTCCTTGTTTCTTATTTCCTGACATATCAACCAATGAGAGATGTGGGCCGTGCATGCTTTCAATGACTTGAGACTACCAAACATGACATGCAGTGTTTAGTTCATTGCATGTAATCCTATTAGTTGGCAAAAATACATTAAGTTCTCTCACCGATAGGAATAAAACAATACACCATGTATTTATTTACAGAGGGTGTAGTACATTTTTTGTGACATGCATTACTAGATATTGCTAGTCAAATACTAAAATCCAGATGGACGTGGTACTACTCCTAAATCCAGAAGGTGGTGCTACTAGTACTAGTAGTAGTACTACCAATGTAGTAGGAGTACTAGCACTGTACTACCCGTTGGTCAAATTATTACATGCTGCTCATCATAGTGATGTGACAAGACCCTGCACCGGAGATGACACCTGAGTATAGGCGCCCTGTTCGGCATACCATAGTCAGCCTCACCGTCTGCAGTCACTATCATCATGGTTGTAGAGCTAGCCTGCTTACAACTAGCCATGTTTGCCATAATTTCCCGTGCGTAGATGCCCGTGCATTGCACGGAACACCAAGTTGGAGGTGGACGGCGCCGGCAGCGGCCATCGCGCCAGATTTTTCCACGGCCTTCTAGATGTGGTGGGGAGGAGATAAGGCTGACTGTGAGAGACATGGAGTTGTTTGTAAATAGGGAATAAGTGTGGGCATCTTTTTGCAAGAATGGAGAAGTTTGGTTTGTATGCGTCAGATCTAGATCCGACGGCTATTGGTGAAAGATGGGAGGCACAACATCATCACCAACTCAGGACCTGTTTGATTCACAGGATTTTGAAAATGCAGGAATAGGACACGGCAATATTACAAGTTTCAAACTGATATTACAAATGTTAGGAGTAATGTTGCACCTACGAAGAGGGAATTACTAGGAAGTTTACGTAAGAACTTTCATTACTTTAGGTGGATGGAGCATTATCGTACAAACTAAAATCCACCGCCCTGACAAGTCACTAATGGGAAAATAAGTTTTCGAGTCTCTGGCCACTTGATGTTTCAAAAATAAATTCAGCTTCTGCGGAGACTTTGTCATTTAGGCTTACACGCTTGCGGTGATTAGCACGCCATCCATTGTTGCGCCAGAGAACGCCAAATCTCATTACTTTGAGCACACTTGCCTCCAGAACAAAGAACCTGACCAATTTAATCTTAGATGTGCTTTATCGGTAGTCGATCAAATCATTTCTGTAAGATGGAGATCAAGGCATTCGATGAGATTGTTATAGTGCAGCACATTTTTCACTTTCGGGTCTTTTTTTATCTGCAAAAGAAGAGAACATATTAGAGCAGCTAGTTGTATAAGATTGTCATGTCATCAAGAGGTAACAATATCATTCGCTCATATGATAGGGTTGGCTGGCTAGTGATATTTTTTCACTATCTCTCTCTCTCTCTCTCTCTCTCTC
>NC_041381.1:424422997-424431860 GCF_002162155.2 Triticum dicoccoides
AGGAGCACGTGAAGAGCTTGGGCATTTGTTGCCTTCCACTAAGTGGCTGATGCCATATTTCGCAAAAGTATGCCACATAATACGCATCAATGTCAAATCAAAATATTTTGGCACCGCTCTCGCAATGTGAGAGAGTTGGCACCGCTGTGCACACAGACCCACATGTATAAACAAATCAATCAAACCAACTACACTAGCCTCTCACTCTCCCAAACAAGTGTTTTTTTATTGCCTCAGTCCTCTCTCTCTCTCTCTCCCACACAGTGTTTTTTCATTGCGTGAGTTAATTTGGCACCGGAGCAAAGTAAGTGATCCAGATTGGGGCACCAGGTGAGCAATGGAGGGGAATCGATGCCAAATGCATCACAAGTGAATTTGGCACATGTTTTGGCCTACATAACCCACTTTTGTACTCCCTCCATACAAAAATTCTTGTCTTAAATTTGTCTAAATACGGATGTATCTAGTTACATTTTAGTGTTAGATACATCCGTATCTAAACAAATGTAAGACAATAATTTTGGGACGGAGGGAATAATACCTCGTATTTAGTATAAAATTTTGACCATAGATTTACCTAAGAAAATGCCAATGCATGTCACTAAAAATTACACCATCAAATATGAATCCAATGATATAGTTTTTAGTGACATGCATTAACAGTTTGTCAGTTAAATCTATGGTCAAATTTTGATACTACAAAATTGGAAGAGTAAACCAGGACGGAGGTAGTACTTGCTCTTAGGGTAACCATAGAGTTACTGGAGTAGTCTAAGTTACTTTCCACTATGACTAGCCTAGGCTACTATATTAGTACAACATAAAAATGATGCAGGTGATCATGTGAGAAAAAATACTAAAAACATTTCTTTTGGTGCAGTGCATAGATGTAGCTTTGAACACCACACTTGTCATCGTAATTTGGGTAAATTACAAAAAAATTGAGCTACGTTGTGATTACCGTTTACTAATAGGAAAGAAGTTTCACCTTGATGAGTAGCTTCTCCATGCACGGAAAGCATGTAAGGAATCCAACAACTTGATCTAGATTGGGGCCGATAGATTTTAGTGCCAAGATCTTCACTGTGCACATGGACTGGGTCAAGCTTGTGGGAATCATTTTCTGGAAGACGGTCGTAAATACATCACGAAGAAATTTTAAAATGTGAATTTCAAGAAGACGGAGAAGAAGATGAGTGTTGTACCTGAAAGATTACGGATCCAATAAAGAGTTCAGAGAATTTGGCAGACGAGTACACCAACGCTGTCAATTTCGGCGCGTCAATGACCCTGATTTTTGTTGGATCTTCTAGATCTGATACAAGCAATCTCTCAAGGAAATGCGCATTCTCAATGACCATAACGTGGAACAGCTGGAGTGATCTCTTCCCAATTGATGTCTTGTTGTGGGGCCAGCAAGACACATAAATCCATCGAAGATTCATCGAGGCGATGTGGAGGCTAATGAACCCGTGGATCTGCTCAAGACGAAGGTACTCGAGCGCAGTACAGCTGCGAAGCAGGTGCTCCATAGCCTTCTTCGAGATGATGACGTCGAAGAGGTCGAGCTTCTTGAGTTGAGGGATAAGAAGGGCAGGCACGGCATTAATCTGGGGAAGATAACAGGAGCTGAATCTGGTGTGGCGCAGCGTTGGCGTCAGGCAGAGCACGGACGGCGGCAGAGAGCGACATCGTCCAGCTTCAAAGCTGAGCTCCTCGAGCTGATCTAGGGCGGGGGATAAGAACCACTCGTCGAACTTGGGTTGGACCTTGCAGTTGGTACTGAACATGCGGATGTCAAGGCGTCTGGCTGTCACATCCTTAGTTCTGGTAATGCTAAGTGCTATCATCTTGTGTTGCATCATGTTTAAGTTTCAATTAAAGTTGAAATGGGGATTGATCAAACCCTAACATTAGAAAGAATCCAACTAGGATCAAAATGAAATATTTTCAATGAACCCAAAATGCCCTTTGGAAATGTTCATCATTTTTTATAAAGGTAAAAACCTCTGCCAAAAATGATGAACATATTTCTAGGTCATTTCTGGATTTTTGAATTAAATCATATTGTATTTGACTTTGGGCATTTAAACACTATAAATAATTTAAATGCTCAAATAATGTTGGAATTATTTGTGGGACACTGAAATAATTTAGAAAGTGCTCATGCATATTTTCAAGATTTATCAAATTGATTTGGTTTTTAAAACTGGATCAAAAACAAACTGCAAAATTAGAAAACAGAAACAAAAAATAGGAAAAGAGCAAAGACTCACCTGGAGCTTACCTGGGGCCCACCAAAGCCCACCTGGCCGGACCAGTTGGCCAGCCCAGCCACCAGGGGCAAGGTTGTCTTCAACCCAGCGCCAGTAGGATGCCGAGCGTGTGCTCGCCGCACGCGCGCCCTCTGAGCGCCACCTCCTCCCTCCCATCCTGCCTGCTCGCTCTGGACGGCTCTAGACGATGCCACACTCCCCCTGACCTCTCTCTCTCACACACCCGCAGCCTCTCCCCTCCTCTGCACTCTCTTCTTCGCACCACCGAGCGCACCGGAGAGCACCACTGCTCACCGCCGTAGCCACCGCGCACCCTAGGCCTCGCCCCGTGTCCAGCCGCTGAGAGAAGCTCGTCCTTGTCTGCACATTGAAGATCAGAAGCCCGAGCGCACTGCATCATCGTCAGCATCATCGTCTTCCTTGCCGGCAATCGTGGATCGCCGCCGTCGATTTGCGCAAAAGAGGGCCTCCTCGAGCCGTCTGAGCTGCTCAACGACCCCGCTGTGAGGACTGCTTTGTTTTTCCCCTCCTCTCCTGCTCGTTCCCGTGTCGTAGATGTCGTCACGCAAGCATCGAGATCCGGCCATCGCCATGGCTGGCAAACCTCGCGCCCCAGAGCTCTTCCGCTCACTCTAGTAGCTCCCGCGTGCTCGTTGGGTCCCCAGGGTCCCGATGCACCCCTCTGCTCTCTGGCTAACGCGCTACAGCCCTCCCGCCTGTGTAGCCGTAGCTCCGGCCGCCGCTTTTTCCTGCCGCCGTCACCGCGACACGCCGCCCCTGGCAACCCTACTGGCACTGTTGGAAGCGGCCGAGTACCAGCTTTCCAACGGGACCGATCGTGCTCCGAACCGCCCCCTGTACGTGAAACCCGAGCCTCTCTGGCGACCCACCACCGCAGAATGTGGTCTTTGGCGAGTAACCCCGGTGACCGCTGACGTGGCACCATAATTAGCCACTGATGACCCAACTAATTAAACCCCCTAACCCACTTACATATGGTCCCCACACCCTTAATTAACCATAGTTTAATTTCTGTTTGGTTTTAACTAATCATAGTGGCCCCACACGTCAGAGTTGACCGTGCTGACGTGGCCGTTGGCCGGACCCACCTGTCCGTGACACCAATGACGCCGGGTCATTGACCAGTGGACCCCACTTGTCAGGTTTGACCCTAGTCAGCCTCGGTTGACTCGCTGACATCATGCTTGCACAATGCTGACGCGGTTAATCATTTTCTGGATTAAAAATAATCTAGAAAATTCCAGAAATTGGTCAAAACTTCAAAAATTCATAGAAAATAATCTATAACTCCAATGGAAATAATTTATATATGAAAAATGATCAGAAAAATCCAATCTATCCATCTGTACAATTTTCATGCATGTTTGAACAACTTAAAGCTGCTGTATACAACAATTTGAATAAATGGCATTTGAAATGCCTTATGTGGAGTTTGAATTTGAACCTAAGTTTCAAACCAACTTCATTTAACCTGTTATTAGTTGCATTAGCTCAAATCATAGCATTTTGACATGTCATGATCATGCATCATATTGTGCACTACATTGATTGTGTTTCCTTCTCTGTTGCCGGAATTTGTCCCCTCTCGATAGACGTGGTCTCGACGATGAGTTCGATGACACCGATAAAGAACTATATTATCTTCAGAAGTGCCAGGCAAGCAAAACCCCCTTGTTCATTCCGATACAATCCCACTCTCTCGCTTCTGCTCTCTTTTACTGCATTAGGACAACAACGATTCAATAGTTACATGTTGCGGTAGTTGAACCCCTTTCCTCTGCATGACCTATCATTGCCATAGTAAATAGATGAAACCCACTAGCATGAGTAGGAGTTGTTTGAGCCCTAATGTGCCTACTCATTTATGCGTGTTTGTCATGCCTGCTACTGCTTAGAGTTGAGTCAGGTCTAATTCATCGGGGATGAATTGGAATGGTGATGAACATGTCCTACTGTGTGTGAGCTAAGTGTGTGAACACGATTTGGTAAAGGTAGCGGTTAGAGGCCATGTAGGAGTACATGATGGGTTGTCTCATTGAAGCCGTCCTCAGGAACTGAGTTTTTTGTTTGTGATCCATGAACAGCTACTACCATGCATTGGAATGCTTAAGTGCCCCTCTCAACTTATTAATCAACTCGATCTCTGTCCAGGAGTTGCAACTAGTTTCTGGTGTTTGTAGGTAGTGCTAGTAGTCTACCAAGTGGCACCCGGTACAGGTGGGCTTGGGACAGACTAGGTGCAGTGGCACGGTGTACCAAGTGGAACCCGGATGGTGGGCTTGGGAACCTGCTCACATCGTTTGGGGCCGTGAGCGATACATTACGTGTACATGGCGGTAAGTGGCGAGAGCGTGTGTGAAGAAGTACACCCCTGCCGGGTTAATATGATCTATTCGAATAGGCGTGTCCGCGGTAAAGGACCTCTGGGTTGCCTATACAGTTCATAGACAAGTGAAAGTGGATACTATAAAATACGCAAGATAAGCGTGAGTGCTATGGATGGCGTTCCCGTAGGGACACGGGAGCGGATCCGTAGTGGTGTATTGATATGGTGAATATGTGGACTCATGTGCGCCACCTCGAAAGAGTTACCTGCAGTCGTAGTTCAGGATAGCCACCAAGTCAAAGATGGCTTGCTGCAGTTAAACCCCACCACCCCCTTTGTTGATACTGATGCATATGTAGCTAGTTCTGATGTATGTCTTGTTGGGTACATTTGTACTCACGTTTGCCAATTTTATATTTTTGCAGAGAGACTTCAGTCTCGCTAGTAGTTCCGTGTGGACTTCGACGTTTATCTTGTTACCTCAGCTACGATCTTGTGCCCTCGGCAGGATCTGGTAGATAGTCAGGCTTCTCAGCCTTTCTCATTTGTAGATGTCTGTACTCAGACATGTTAAGCTTCCGCTTGTGCTTTGACTTGTATGCTCTGAATGTTGGGTCATGAGACCCAAGTTTGTAATATCTCGCTCCTCGGAGCCTATTGAATAAAATACTTGAGTTGTAGATTCATGTTGTGATGCCATGTTGTATTTGCACATATCGAGCATATTGTGTGTATGTTATTGAAATGCTTGGTATGTGTGGGATCTGACTATCTAGTTGTTTATCCTTGGTAGCCTCTCTTACCGGGAAATGTATCCTAGTGCTTCCACTGAGCCCTGGTAGCTTGCTACTGCTCCGGAACACTTAGGCTGGACGACATGTGTCCTTCTTCATTCATGTGTCTGTCCCTTCGGGGAAATGTCACGCGGTGTCTACCAAAGTCCTGTTAGCCAGCTATAGCCGATCTACCGGAGTCCTGCTACCCCAGTTGCTACAGCCCGGATTCACTCGCTGATGACCGACACATTCGTTGCTGGGTCATGTATGCCTGTCCCTGTAAGTTAGTGCCACTTTGGGTTCACGACTAGCCATGTCAGCCCAAGTTCTTTGTCATATGGATGCCAGCGACACTATCATATACGTGTGCCAAAAGGCACAAACGGTCCCGGGCCTGGTAAGGCGACACCCATGGGAATACCGTGCGTGAGGCCGCAAAAAGATATGAGGTGTTACATGCTAGATCGGTGTGGCACAGGATCGGGGTCCTGACACTGGCTGGCCTAGGGTGCTTTGAATGGATCTTGGAGACTGCGGCCATGCGTTTGCAATCCCCGTCGCAGAGGCAGCTATCGACGGCGAGGTTGAGGGGGAAGTGGCGCCAGAGGGGGCGCCACCGCCAGGAGAGTAGGGCGGTCCGCACGGCAGATTTGGTGGGTAGGAGACCGATGATGACAAGCAGCATGTCGTCGGGGAGGCTACTGATGAAGTCCAGGCTCGCCGGATAAAGTTTTGGCTCGAGCCGCCTCTGCTTGTTGGCTGGCTCTCCGTCCATCTCAACCGGCGGCGACGCCGGTGTACATGTGTGCTGGAGTGTGTTGTGTGTTGGGTGTGCGCGAGTGCGTCCTTCTGTGCATGCCGCCGTGCAGTGGTGAATTGTGCGCGAGTGCGTCCTTCACGCGCAAGAAGTGTGTCCTCAATGCGCCCTCAATTTACTAGCGTGCGGGGTGCTACCCCAAGTGGTTTCAACTTTGTTTACTTCACCGCGTGTCAGATGGGCCTCTAGTTTACTTATTTTCACCCACTGCCACATGGGCCAGCACACGAAGATACAGAACACGAGCTTACAAGGCAGCATGTGGACTGGTTAACCGGTCAACTAAACAATATACGGAGCTATACGCTAACACAGTGAGCGTATAATCCGTTAGTATAGAGAGTTCGAGTGAGAGGGGAGGCCCGTGAGAGATAGTAGAGAGAGAGAGAAAGAGCTACTCCCTCCGTTCGATAATGTAGTTCCAACATTTTTTTAAAGTCAAACTTTTGAAACTTTGACCAAGTTTATAAAGAAATTACTTATGTCTACAATACCAAAGATAAATGATAGTATGAAGTAAGTACATGTTGTGATGAATCTAATGATTGTTCCAGATGTAAATGTTTTTCTCCACATATACCTGGTCAAACTTTTCCGAGGTTTGACTTTTCAAAACATCCATATGCTTATGGACGTGACAGAGTCCCTAACTAGAGAGAGAGAGAGAGAGAGAGAAATAGAAAGAGTGAGTGAAAAAAGTGTGTGTGCGTGTGTGAAAGAGACCTGGACAACATAGGACAAAAGTAGAGAAAAAGCATGTGTGTCTTATGCAAACATATCACACATGCATCTTTGACAACCATGGCAAGGTGAGGATATAGTGTGTGGTTGTTTGGAACCGAGAGAGCAAGACCCCTAGCACGTGGCCAAGAGGGGTCTGACAAACAAGAGAGAGAGGTCGAGAGAGACGTACGGAGAAAATGCAGACATGGGGAGGAGAGAGTGTATGTTTGTCATAGAGAGATCCCCTGGAGATCGTGATGGGACTACATGGGTGGGATATCGAGTGACAAGGTGTGTGTGTGATAGAAGATGCCCCGAGAGATATCGAGATAGATGTATGGATGGAAGGAGACAATACGTGTGTTCTTGATGGCTAGTAAGAGATAATCATACTTAGGAGGGGGGGAGTGCTTGCGCCTATGATGGAGTGAGGGATTATGGTACTTAGGGGGGTGCGTGTCACATGGAGAGAGAACAAGGGCGGAGAGTGTTGGATGGGTCTATATGTATAGCGCGAGTGAGACATGTGTATGTGTGAACCAAGGAGATATAAGGTCAGGTTGGCTTGCGTCCTGAGCATCTTTTTCCTGGCCTGGGGTTGTGGCTAGATTTCATGCACGCTTGTTTGGTTGCTACCTTGTGAAAAAGAAAGCCTGTCTGGACTGGATTCCCTTGCACTTTAATTAGCCTGGCTGGACTCCAGACACTGCAAGTAGCCTAGCCCAGGCGATCGATTTCAAACGCCTGGTCATGCGGCCATGAGGCTAACAACAACCTGGATGGATATTAGCATTAAATAATTGCTGCATGGATTGATTGATGGGATGTTGATGCTTTGCCTGGCCCAGGCACGAACCAAATGCTTCAGCACCACACAAGCCTGGCCAGGCAAAAATATTTTACATCTCACGTCCACACCAGGCAGTACTGGCCATCAAGGCATGAGGGTCAGGTCACGAACCAAACTGACCAATAAAGTTTGAGAGAGATTGAGGAGCCCCGATAAGGCTGAGTGGTGCGTCAGATAGCTGAGTGGGGGAAAGAGATATTCCATCCGCTCGATAAATCTATATGCTATGGACCGAGGAGAGTGCCTAAGTCGAGACAGATCAAGTGCGTGTGAAGGAGAATGAGTAAGTGTGCAAAAAGAGTATGTGTGTGAAAGAGAAAGTGACAACAAATGATAAATTAGAGAGAGTGTGTGTTTTTTCGTTTCGTATGCGAACATATCACGCATGCATCTCTGAGATAGAAAAGCGAGGTGAGGAGATACACGAAGATAGCTAGTGTGTGATTGTTTGCAACGGAGAGAGACACCCCTGTAGCACATGTCCAATAGAGGTCTGGCCAACAAGGAAGAAAGGTCGAGAGGGACACACGGAGGACATGGACGCATGGGGAGGGAGAGAGGGTGTGTTTGTGATAGAGATATCCCCTCGAGATCGTGAGGGGACTATATGGGTGGGAGATCGAGGGAGGTGCATGCGCGATAGAAAGATGCCCCGAGAGAAATCGAGATAGACCATGCACATGTTTGTGATGGAGACTAAGATTAGCTAGTCATATACATATAGGGGGGACTACGCGTGCCTACAATTGAGTGAGAGACCATCATACTTGGCTAGCTAGGCACGAGATTGTGTGTGTGTGTGTGTGTGTGATCGAGAGAGAACGTGGGAGAGAGATAGAGTTTTAGATGGGCCTATCGAGTTCGAGTGAGATATGCATGTGTATGTGTGACCTAGGTGGATGGAGAGTTTGAGAGAGGGGGGAAGAGCTCCGAGACAACGGAGTGGTGCGTGAGAGAGTTACAGGCAACAAGCAAAGGAACTTGTGTGTGTACGATGAGTGCACCCAAGATATCTAGCTTGGACTAGCTAGAGTATCATACATAGTGTGCGAGAGAGACCTATAGATGGTGTAT
>NC_041381.1:424432283-424444371 GCF_002162155.2 Triticum dicoccoides
AGAGAGATGGAGAGAAAGGGAGAGGGACCAATAAGGTTTTTGTGTCGGATGCGTGCAACAGAACTGAAGATTGTCGGAGAGAGAGAGAGAGAGAGAGAGAGAGAGAGAGAACAGGAGTCTAGGAGAGGGGGAGGTCGCGTTTTATGCATCAAAGACTGATATAATCCATGTTTCGATATAAACTTGCATTCAAATATTTAAATTGGAGAACATGTTGTCTGCAATCCACACATGAACGGATATATGCGTATATCAAACAAGTTCATTAATTTGACTTCCAACATGTTCATGGAGTACTATAATACTGTACAACATGCTACTCGATTGAGGTGTTCAATTTTGGATTTAGTTCACTATTTTGACCTAGTGAATGAGCTATTTCATTGAATCAAGATATTTCATTTTGGGTTTGATTCGCGTTTTTGAGTGGGTCAACTATTTGTCATATAGTAAATCACGAGCAACGAGCATGTAAAAACACATTACTCCCGAGCATCATCTCTCCATCTAAAAAAGAAGTGGCAAGCTAATATTTGAAAATTTGATTCAAATCGACTTGGTAAGGTAGACGTGGATGCTTGTTCTCCCAAAATTTGAACGAACTGTTAAACATCGTCTGCTCAGTGGAATTCGCCCGAGCAAATAAATGGGAGACGCGAAATTACCGTCCTATGTGGGACACGCATCAATTGGCCCATTGTACATCGAGGGTAGGTTCGTAACTTCATCCAAGCGCGCCTTCTCCTCGGCCGAAATGACATGTGCCGAATAATTCATAAACCATGGTCGGCAAAACACGCTGTCCTCGCCCGAAATAGCTCACGCCCACTATTTCAAAACACGCTCTCCTCGCCCGAAATTGCTCGCGCCCACTATAGTTCAAAACACGCCGTCCTCGCCCGAAATTTCTCCCGCCCACTATTTGGGGAGAAGCAAAGTTACTCTACTATCCCCGGCCCTCAGTACACAGACCCAAGCCAAGAAGCCTAAAGGCAGGGGTAGAACTGTAACTCCCCCTCACATTTCAGACAAATGTGTCCGTAAGACATGGTTCCACTCCCCTCCCAATCCCCCCCCTCCCCCGCCCCCCATTCATACCTCGTGGGTGCCAAATCACCTTCTCCCCGGGAAGCTCCCTTCTCCCAAGCCACAAAACCTCAGCCCCTCCTCCATGGCGCCCCCCGCCGCACCAATTTCACAGCCGCCCTCCTCCCTAATGCCGGAGACGATGTCCATCTGTCGTCGTGCACTAGGCCATGTGCCTCTATCTCCGTGCTGCTGCAGCTGCCTCGACGACAGTCGCGTGAACCGTACCGGAGTCGATTTACCCCCGTCGTTGTTCACGGTGCTCGAGCGGCTCCAACTTCGGATCCATCCAGAGTCCCGGTACTGCTTCCCCGTAGCCGTCGACCGTCACGACATCGCTGTTTCCCTGTCGCCGATCGCCACCGCAACCGCGCCGGCCTCACCGACTCGGCAGCTAGACCTGCCTACTTCAGCATGCCGCCAGATAGGTCGCACCCTCATCTCAAATCACTTTATTTAGGCATCAGTTGTCTGAATTTTTATTCTGGGCCAATCGATTCCCAATGGGAAGCAGCACCCCTCGAGGCGGCAGAGCTCCTAGGCTGCCGGTTGGCTGGTGTCTAACGTAAGGGTGCGGGGCCGCAAGTTCGTCGCGGAAGCAGCGCTTAGATGGCTATCTTTTAGAGTTGCGTGGGTTGAAGGTACTGCCGCCGCCGGATCTGGATGACGTGGAGTCTTTGTGGATAGGCCCGGGGGCGGCGCAACCACGGCAGTGTGGTGGGGTGGGAGCGGGGTTTTGGCCGGGGCCATGGACGGCGGAGGCAGGCTACTCTGCCATTGGTCACTGGCTCTTCGGGGAAGATTCCGAACAGTGTCACCGGGAGGCACAAGACGGCCATCAAGCCATCCAGCGTAGATCGGACAGTACCAAAATAAAATAAAATCGTGTGACCCCAATTTAGTCTTCAATCAACAGACGTGTGACCACTCTCGTACCTTGTTGTTGATCTCTTAGTGTATTTCTTCAGATCAAAGAGATATGTCATTCTTAACATTATGTGTTATCTGCATCTTCACACACACCGTCTTCCGACTCACCGCAGCTGCTCCAACAAGGGAAGCATACACCAGAAGGGAGCTATAGTCCCCACTCAACAGTTCCCTGCATCGAATGCGCGTGCCCGACATGGACAGCCACAACAACTGCAGGGCCATCAACAAGTCAGCACATGATGCTCACTCCTATGGATGGCAGCCAGATAGGTTGTACCCTCATCTTACTTGTGTGCAACATTTATGGCTTTGTTATTCATCTAAGCATGGAAAATAGATCATCACATTTCACTGTATATTCATGCTGATCTCTTACGGGTCTTGTTCAGGAGTTAACGTTGTTCCATAGTTCAGCTAAGATACTTGTTCTTTAGGTAACGATGTTCCATAGTTATCATTCATTAGCCAATGATATCCCACAGTCTGGTGATTATAGTATTATACCACTTCTAGTATTACCTATGTTGTTCTTTAATACTTTTGTGTGCCATCTAGTTAATCTCGAGTACAAACGATACATATTCTGTAGCTTTCATCTGTGTTCTCCCTTTAGTTTATGAGACATGTTGCTGCTAGTTAACCCCGGTCCTACTATTTATGTCATCTCCTACAGACACTCATTACATAAATCTAACTACTAGTTGTCTTCCATGCATGTCAGATATAATTGCACACACTGATATATCCACAAGAACCTCACGGAGCAATGTAAAGGGCAATAAACTTGATGTCAATGATACCCAATATGATGGAACATGTAAAGGCAGTTCTTCAGAAGACTTGCAGAAAGATGATGAATCCTCTTCATCCCACAAGGTCCTTGCTCTAACTTGGCCTATGATATGGGTACAACATGCATATAATGTCCTGGAGTGTATCTACTCTGTTGCAATGCCATGTGCTTAGCATGCTGATCATGCATGTAAATATGTCATGCCTTCCTGTTTTCAGTACCTATTCCATTCATGATAACATGTTTTCAAATTCAAGTACTGTCATTCTACTCTATCGCAATGCCATCTGCTTGATTTGGACATCATGCTTCTGAATATCTTATACATTGTTATTCATCAGTATGTACTTCATCTGTCTACCATACCATGTTTTTTTACATTGAAGTCATGTTCTAGTGCTATGTTGCAATGCCATCTTAGTTTCCCAACCATCTTAGTTTCCCAATCATACACGTGTTTGTTGCCTTATTTATTTTTGTATGTATTCCGCTAGCATATAGTTTTACATTCAACTAGTGTTTTTTTGTTGTGTTGTCCTGTCGTATCCCTAGCTCTTACTGAAGAAATATGCCCTAGAGGCAATAATAAAGTTATTATTTATTTCCTTATATCATGATAAATGTTTATTATTCATGCTAGAATTGTATTAACCGGAAACATAATACATGTGTGAATACATAGACAAACAGAGTGTCACTAGTATGCCTCTACTTGACTAGCTCGTGAATCAAAGATGGTTAAGTTTCCTAACCATAGACTTGAGTTGTCATTTGATTAACGGGATCACATCATTAGGAGAATGATGTGATTGACTTGGCCCATTCCGTTAGCTTAGCACTTGATCGTTTAGTATGTTGCTATTGCTTTCTTCATAACTTATACATGTTCCTATAACTATGAGATTATGCAATTCCCGTTTATCGGAGGAACACTTTGTGTGCTACCAAACGTCACAACGTAACTGGGTGATTATAAAGGTGCTCTACAGGTGTCTCCAAAGATACTTGTTGGGTTGGCGTATTTCGAGATTAGGATTTGTCACTCCGATTGTTGGAGAGGTATCTCTGGGCCCTCTCGGTAATACACATCACTATAAGCCTTGCAAGCAATGTGACTAATGAGTTAGTTGCGAGATGATGTATTACGTAACGAGTAAACAGACTTGCCGGTAACGAGATTGAAGTAGGTATTGAGATACCGACGATCGAATCTCGGGCAAGTAACATACCGATGACAAAGGGAACAACGTATGTTGTTATGCGGTTTGACCGATAAAGATCTTTGTAGAATATGTGGGAGCCAATATGAGCATCCAGGTTCCGCTATTGGTTATTGACCGGAAACGTGTTTCAGTCATGTCTACATTGTTCTCGAACCCGTAGGGTCCGCACGCTTAAAGTTAGATGGCGGTTATATTATGAGTTTATGTGTTTTGATGTACCGAAGGAGTTCGGAGTCCCGGATGAGATCGGGGACATGACGAGGAGTCTCTAAATGGTCGAGACATAAAGATTGATATATTGGACGACTATATTCAGACTTCGGAAAGGTTTCGAGTGATTCGGATATTTTTCGGAGTACCGGAGAGTTACGGGAATTCGCCAGGGAGTATATGGGCCTTATTGGGCCATACGGGAATAGAGGAGAGAGGCCAAAAGGAAGGAGGCGTGCAGCCCCCCTCTGGTCCGAATTGGACAAGGGGTGCAACCCCCTTTTCCTTTTTCCTCTCCCCCTCTTTCCTTCTCTCCTACTCCAACAAGGGAAGGAGGAGTCCTACTCCCGGTGGGAGTAGGACTCCCCATGGCACGCCCCCTCCTAGGCCGGCCGCCCCCTCCACCTTTGCTCCTTTATAGACGGGGCAGGGGGCACCCCATAGACACAACAATTGATCTCTTGATCTCTTAGCCGTGTGCGGTGCCCCCCTCCACCATAGTCCTCCTCGATAATATTGTAGAGGTGCTTAGGCGAAGCCTTGCGATGGTAGAACATCAAGATCATCACCACACTGTCGTGATGACGGAACTCTCCCTCGACACTCGGCTGGATCAGAGTTCGAGGGACGTCATCGAGCTGAACGTGTGCTAGAACTCGGAGGTGTCGTAGTTTCGGTGCTTGATCGGTCGGGCTGTGAAGACGTATGACTACATCAACCGCGTTGTTCTAACGCTTCCGCTTTCGGTCTACGAGGGTATGTGGACGACACTCTCCCCTCTCGGTGCTATGCATCACCATGATCTTGTGTGTGCGTAGGATTTTTTTTGAAATTACTACGTTTCCCAACACTTACACCATACTCCCACCGTCCGGATTACATGTTGCCGAAATGGATAAAAAGGATGTGTCTAGAACTGAAATACGCCTAGACCCATCCATTTTTTTCCGGATGGAGCGAATACATGTCAATATGTCATGCCTTTCTATTCTTCAGTACCTATTCCATCTCTCTGCTGTAGCATGTTTTATAATTAAAGCACCATTCTTCTATACAAGGCATGCAAGGGGAAGACGACTATGTTAGAATCTGAAGGGTTACAAACAAGGCCTTTGCAAAAGATCCAAACGCCAGGAGATAATAAACCAACTCCAGTTTTTATAGATACTGCTCCAGCACAGAGAAACCCTACTCCTACTGATAATAAGCAGATTCCAGTGGCCAAAGAACTAGTCCGCTCCAGTCCAGCAAAAATATGTCAACTCCATTCTAAGAAGCGTGTACGTATCCTTGCATAATGAAATTTTATAGCAATGCTGATCATATTTTCTACATGTTTCTTACCCATCTCTCTTTTACAAAATAAGCTTAATAGATAGAAGAATTTCTGCACTGGTATCGTATGTGAGGAAAGATTCTTATAGGAATTCTCTGTGCTCCAATGCAGATGTAAGTACCTGTTGTATATCACTATATTTTTACATAAGCATATATTTTGTTAATCAGCGTGAATCCAACCTTTATCTGATCTAAATTTAGTTGTAGCAAAATGTATGATTAAAGGCCACAATGTTGATTTTTGTAAGCAAAACTGCCTGGTAGTTTTGCATCCTGAGTTGCATGAGTGTACTATCTCATATCAGTGGGTTTGAATACTTTGGTTCTGCAGTGGGTTTTCAGTGTTTTTTTACTGTGTTGTCCTATCGTATCCCTAGCTCTTACATCATACTCCCTCCGTCCGGATTACATGTCGCAGAAATGGATAAAACTGGATGTATCTAGAACTGAAATACGCCAAAACCCATCCATTTATTTCTGGATGGAGGGAATACATGTCAATATGTCATGCCTTTCTATTCTTCGATACCTATTCCATCTCTATTGTAGCATGTTTAATAACTTAATCACCATTCTTCTATATAAGGCATGCAAGGGGAAGACGGCTATGTTAGAATCTGAAGGGTTACAAACCAGGTCTTTGCAAAAGATCCAAACGCCAGGAGATAATAAACCAAATCCATTTTTCATAGATACTGCTCCAGCACAGAGAAACCCAACTCCCACTGATAATAAGCAGATTCCAGTGGCCAAAGAACTAGTCTGCTCCAGTCCAGCAAAAGAATGTCAACTCCATTCTAAGAAGCGTCTGCGTATCCTCGCATCATGAAACTTCATAGCATTCTGATCATATTTTCTACATATTTCTTACCCATCTCTCTTTTAGAAAATAAGGTTAAACGATAGAAGACTTCCTCCATTGGGATCGTATTTGAGGAAAATATCTTGCAGGAATACTCTGTGCTCCAATGCTGATGTAAGTACCTATTGTATGTCACTATATTTTTACGTCAGCATGTAGTTTGTTAATCGGCGTGAATCTAACCTTTATCTGATCTAAAATTAGTTGTAGCAAAATGTTAAAGGTGCCAGTGTTGATTTTTGTAAGGAAAACTGCCTAGTAGTTTTGCATACTGAGCTGCATGAGTGTACTATCTCATATCACGCACATTACTGAATTGTAGTGTTTCTCTGGTTGCCCATTCATTCACTGTGTCAATGTTGCTTTCGTATTACCTTACCTGGCTGATGATAGTTGTGCCATATTGTGACGCCCCTGATTCAATCATACACTAATCATGCACGCAAACGTGTACGATCAAGATCAGGGACTCACGGGAAGATATCACAACACAACTCTAAAACATAAATAAGTCATACAAGCATCATAATACAAGCCAGGGGCCTCGAGGGATCGAATACAAGTGCTCGATCATAGACGAGTCAGCGGAAGCAACAATATCTAAGTACAGACATAAGTTAAACAAGTTTGCCTTAAGAAGGCTAGCATAGACTGGGATACAAATCGAAAGAGGCACATGCCTCCTGCCTGGGATCCTCCTAAACTACTCCCGGTCGTCATCAGCAGCCTACACGTAGTAGTAGGCACCTCCAGCGTAGTAGGAGTCGTCGTCGACGGTGGCGTCTGGCTCCTGGACTCCAGCATCTGGTTGCGACAACCAGAAAGAAAGGAAACGGGGAAAAGGGGGGGAGAAAGCAACCGTGAGTACTCATCCAAAGTACTCGCAAGCAAGGCACTACACTACATATGCATGGGTATATGTGTAAAGGGCCATATCAGTGGACGGAACTGCAGAAAGCCAGAATAAGAGGGGGATAACTAATCCTGTCGAAGACTACGCTTCTGGCAGCCTCCGTCTTGCAGCATGTAGAAGAGAGTAGATTGAAGTCCTCCAAGTAGCATCTCCAAGTAGCATCTCCAGTAGCATCGCATAGCATAATCCTACCCGGCGATCCTCCCCTCGTCGCCCTGTGGAAAAGCGATCACCGGGTTGTCTGTGGAACTTGGAAGGGTGTGTTTTATTAAGTATCCGGTTCTAGTTGTCATAAGGTCAAGGTACAACTCCAAGTCGTCCTGTTACCGAAGATCATGGCTATTCGAATAGATTAACTTCCCTGCAGGGGTGCACCACATAACCTAACATGCTCGATCCCATTTGGCCGGACACACTTTCCTGGGTCATGCCCGGCCTCGGAAGAACAACACGTCGCAGCCCCACCTAGGCCTAACAGAGAGGTTAGCACGCCGGTCTAACTCCTATGGCGCAGGGGTCTGGGCCCATCGCCCTTTGCACACCTGCACATTGCGAACGCGGCCGGAAGCAGAACTAGCCCCCTTAATACAAGTGCAAGCTTACGTTCCAATCCGGCGCGCGCCACTCAGTCGCTGACGTCAAGAAGGCGGCTGATACCACAACGTCGAGTGCCCATATCTTTCCCACGTAGTTGGTTAGTGCGTATAGGCCAGTATCCAGACTCAGATCAAATACCAAGATCTCGTTAAGCGTGTTAAGTATCCGCGAACGCCGAACAGGGCCAGGCCCACCTCTCTCCTAGGTGGCCTCAACCTGCCCTGTCGCTCTGCCTCAAAGTAACAGTCGGGGGCCGTCGGGAACCCAGGCCCACCTCTACCGGGATGGAGCCACCTGTCCTTCCAGCCCCCATATCCGAATCACTTGCGGGTACTCAACGAGCTGACCCGACTTTAGTCACCATCTATATAGTATATGTATATGTATAGCATATACCCGTGATCACCTCTCGAGGGATCATGGCCCGATAGTATAGCAAGGCAGACTGACAAGAATGTAGGGCCAATGATGATAAACTAGCATCCTATACTAAGCAATTAGGATTGCGGGTAAGGTATCAATGACTGTAGCAACAATGACAGGCTATGCAACAGAATAGGAGTAACCAAACAGTAACATGCTACACTACTCTAATGCAAGCAGTATAGAGAAGAATAGGCGATATCTGGTGATCAAAGGGGGGCTTGCTTGGTTGCTCTGGCAAGGAGTGGTCGTCAACTCCGTAGTCGAACTGGGCAGCAGCAGCGTCGGTCTCGTAGTCTACCAGAGAGAAGAGGAGGAAGAAATAATGAAGACAGAGCAAACAAGCATCACAAAATATAACAAGGCAATACGCGGTGCCAGGGGTGATCTAACGCAGGGACAGGTGATACTTGTGAAGGGGGGGGGACATCCGGGAAAGTATCCCCAATGTTTAGCGTTTTTGGACAGGGGAACCGAAGGGGGAAAGTTGTGTGTTCACTATGCTAGGGATGGGTGGCGGACGAACGGGCTGCGTATTCGGATTCGTCTCGACGTTCTAAGCAACTTTCATGTACAAAGTTTTTCCATCCAAGCTACGGTTTATTTTATATTAACTTAAAAAGGATTTAATCATTTTCTAAATTATTATCTATTTAATTCTAATCATTATCCAGAATAGTGTATGCTGACGTCAGCATGACGTCAGCAGTCAACAGTGCATTGATTGGGTCAATCTGACGTGTGGGTCCCATATGTCATTGACTTAGATTAACTAAACATGTTAATTAGCTTAATTACATTGATTAGGTTAACTAATTTTAATTAGCTTAGCTAAACAGTATTAATTAACTTAATTAATTCACTAATTAATTACTGTTTATTTATTTATTTATTTTATTAACTTCTTTTTTTAATATCATTCCAGGGATGTGGGCCCCATTTGTCATAGGCCTTAGGGGCCTTAGCGGGCGCCACCGTTAGCGGGCTCGGGCGGAATGGGTCCGGGAGCACCCAAGCGGGCACTTGCTCGCAGGGCGGGACGAGGCCGGTGGGGCCGGACGGTCACCGGAGGGGGACGCCGGCGGGAGAGCAGCAGGGCGGCGCCGGAGTGGGGCCACGGGCCAGAGGGGGAGTGGCTTGCCGAGCCAAACGGCCAGGACGAGGCACGGGCGCAGCCAGGAGGCGGGGTAGGGCGCCGGGCGTGGCCAGGCAGTGGTGGACGAGGGCGCGCGGGAGCGCGGCCATGCGCGCGTTGGGCGCGACGGGGGAACGGCGCCGGCGACAGAGAAGGGAAGGGAGGGACCGGGGCGCGGTGAGCGCGGTCGCGGGCGCGACTAGGGGCGAGCCCGGGCGCGGCCGTCGACGTGGTGAGCGCGGGGACGGGGCTTCGGGTGAGGATGAGCGCGGAGTGAGCTCCGGCCATGGCGGCCGGGCGCGGGAACGGCCTCAACGGCAACAGAGCGAAGCAGGGGGAGAGGAGAGGGGCAATGCTCACGGTGGCCGTAGGGATTTCGGGCAGCGGGCTCGACGGAGTTCGGGGAGGTCCGACGAGGAAGATCTGGCAAAGACTGGGAGGTGGTACGGCGATGAGGTGGCCGGTCGCGGGGGAGGATGAAGAGGCGAGGAGGCGTCGCCGGTGAGGTGACGACGATGACTGCGAGCGGCGGGCGCCGGCGTTGGGTGGCGGCGACGTCGGTGCGGCCCCTCCCGGTCCAGATCGGGATCAGGCAGAGGGGGGCGAGGGAGAGGGAATGGGGGTGAGTGGGAGTAGTGGGGCGACGGGGTGGGTTAGGGTTTGGTCGTGGGGGGATAAGGGAGGCGGGGGTGGTGGCCGGTTGGGCCGGTGGCCGAATGGGCCGGCCTGCTGGGCCGAAGCCCAGTGGGGGCCTTTCTCTCCTTTTCCTTTCCTACAGGCAGTTGCCCAAACGTTCGTTGTGTCAATGTTGCTTTCCTATTATCTGACTTGGCCAACGATAGCAATGCTAGTGTGTTAATTTTGTGCAGACTGTTGAAGATAAGAAGACAAACTCCGAAAATAGCAAGGCAACCCCATTGTTTCTTGCCAGTAAATCTAGGCCAGGTAATATGGCAATAACTCATTATTAATCTGTTTGGTTCCCGTCCTAATTTATGTTATGATGCAGTGGTCGAGACACTCTCCACTATCAATAATACAAGCCTGCCAAAATCGCCATTTGAATTTGTTCAGTATCCTCTGTCTTGAATGCAACATAATAAATGTATGTTTGTGAACCAATTAATGGCTGAAGCAATGATGGAAATGGTGGATGAATCAGAGGTGCAGAGTCGTGCGACACAACAACTGATCAATGTTTCCAGAGACAGTGTAGCAAAGCAGCAAGAACTTGCCCACATGCTTATGGGCGTCATCTGTGCTGAGGTTGCAGATTGTAACATTGTAGATGGTTAGGTTCTGCTCATTTATTTGCACTGGCACCAATCTTTGATTGCGAGTGGATGTAATTCCTGTAATATATGTTGGATGTGCAACGTTATTCCCTGTATGTCGTACCTTTACTTGATCGGTTTTGGTTCTGTGCATAATTGCTCGTCGTAATAGGCTCAAATTATCTAATTTGGCCTAAAGACATGTATGACACTACTAGGAAAAGGCCTACTAGTGGCGCACCAGTTTTGCCTACTAATGGCACACTACTGGTGCGCCACTAGTATCACGCCACTAGTATTTTTTAGTAATGACCCACCACTGGTGCGCCATTAGTATACCAGATACTAATGGTGCACCTGTAGTGCGCCATTAGTATGCCTAGAGGTGCGCCATTACTATCTCACTTAGTAATGGCGCACCACATAGGAGTGTGCCATTACTAACATTTTTTTCAAACAAAAAATTCAAGTATTTTCTTTCAAAAAAATTCGATTTTTTTTAATTTTTTTTTCATTTTTTTCCTTAATCGTCACCCATCCTCACACTACTCCAGCCCAAGCACGCTTAACTTCAGAGTTCTATCCAACCCCAGCACCAGCTCACTTCACAGGCATTTGTTGATAAATTTAGCATATCAATCCTATTAAACCTTGTTGATGTTTAGGACTTTGTTCATGTTCATGAGTGTGATGAAATTTTGAAAAATTATTTCAAACTTCCGTTCATATTAGGTATCATATTTTAAAAAAAACGAAAAAAAATTCGAAACTAATTTTTTTTCTGTTACTAGTGGCGCACCTAGCAAACGGTGCGCCACTAGTAAGTTTGAAATATTTTGAATTTTTTTGCCTCCAGATCTTAAAAGCCCCGTAACTTTTTTCTGTTAGGTTTTTGAGGATTTTGAAAATGTATAACGGGGTTCCCCCGTTAAGTGGGTGTAACTTTTCGAGTAGATGATTTTTCATATAAAAAACTTTTTCATCCGAGTTACTATGCGAAAGTTATGCCCATTTTACAAATTCTCGAGGGATTTTGCAAATAAAATCGAAATTCATATTTGCAAATTTTCCCAACAACTAGACCACATATCACATGGGAAACTTATTTTCTTTTATTTTTTTGACATTTCCATCATTTTCTTTTATTTTTTAAAACTGAAAAGGCGGTCCACCGGGAGGGGTGCATTCGGGGGAATTTTGGGTCAACATTAGTAATGGCGCACCGTGGGTGTGCTACGCCATTACTAGTTTAACTAGTAATGGCGCACCACACCCACGGTGCGCCATTGCTAACAAATATT
>NC_041381.1:424444658-424449634 GCF_002162155.2 Triticum dicoccoides
TGGTGCGCCATTACTAGTTTTAACTAGTAATGGCGCACCACACCCACGGTGCGCCATTACTAACTTTGAAAAAAAATAAAAAAATGAAAAAAATTTGAAAAAAATTTACTAGTGGCGCAGTGTGGATGTGATGCGCCATTACTAGTTTAACTAGTAATGGCGGACTATCCCCTGGTGCGCCATTACTAGTTTTGAAAAAAATATTAAAAAAATTTGTTACTAATGGTGCACCGTGGATGTGGTGTGCCATTAGTATTTGGACACTAATGGCGCACCAACACATGGTGCGCCATTAGTATATACTAATGGCGCACCACATGTCTGGTGCGCCATTAGTGTCCATATCATCTATAGCCCTTTTCCTAGTAGTGCGAACTTTAGTGGGCCCATTAAGTTAATGGGTCGTTACTAGGCCAAAAGTTAATGGTCGGCCCTCTTACCTCCCGGGTCGTTAACAGGCCGACATCGAAGCGGGCAACAGGTGGGACCAATTTATTTCACAGGCCGTTAACAGGCCGTTACTAAGTTTGGGCTACATATGGCCCAACTATACTGTAGGCCTTTAGCAGGCCGAAAGAGACAGTGGGCTTGTACTGGACCATGAAGAGCATGGGCCGCTAAGAGGCCGGAAGTCAGGTCGTATTGTAAATGGCCCAACTGTGTTGTGGGCCTTTAGCAGGCCGAAAGAGAAACCGGGCTGGTATTGGACCATGAAGGGTACGGGCCGTTAAAAGGCGAAAACTAAGGTCCGACTACAAATGGCCCAACTAATTTATGGTCTGTTAACAGGCCGAAAGGCACATAGGGCTAGAAATTGGCCCAATACTTAAATGGGTCACTAAAAGGCCAAAACTCAGGTCCGACTACAAATGGCCCAACTGATTTATGGGTCGTCAACAGGCTGAAAGTGACACCGGGCTGGAAATTGTCCCAACACTTAAATGGGCCGCTAAAAGGCCGAAACTTAGGTCCGACTACAAATGGCCCATCAGATTTATGGGCCGTCAACAGGCTGAAAGACACACCGGGCCAGAAATTAGCCCAACATTTAAATGGGTCGCTAAAAGGCCGAAAGATGTACATCTTGAAAATTGGCCCATCTGAATGGGTCGTTAACAAGCCGAAATCTCACCGGGCCAATATTGAGCCCAAATATATAGCGGGTTGTTAACGGGCTCGAACTGATGATGGGCTGCAATGGTGGCAAATCTTTAACGGGCCGTTGACGGGCTGAATTGGCACATCTCGTATGGGTTGTGGGCTTAAATGGACCTAACGCAAGTAGGCCTTATATGGGCCGGCCTGCTAATTTTTACTGGGCCAGCCTTTTTCACCGGAATGGGCCACTGTTGGACCGTGCCATGTGTCGACCTATCATAGGCGCCTCCTGTCCAATGAGTGGATGACATCTATCCCAAGGGTGAGGCAACACGTGTTTCCTGCGGCCAATGATGATTTTACACATGGAAAATCCCCATTGGTCCGGGCTATTAACGGGTTATCGGTTCCAAAACCGGACCCGATAGGATAACGGTGTTCCGTTACGATGGATGCCACGTGTTGGTCACCCTTGACGAAAGCACTTTTGTGACGCGCGATTTCTTGTCATGGAAGTGGAGACTTCCGTGATGATAATTTTGGTAATGTCATGGAACACTTCTACCACAACACAGGTATGACTATCTTGATACTGTCATAAAATCATCATGGATGTACATGCACGACAAAAATCGCGACCTACTGTGACAAACACGTATCATCACGGAAGTGTATTTTTTTTGTAGTGTGCCCTGGAGGGCCCTATGGGTTGTATGTGAAAGGGAACCAACCCCTAAGTGGGTTGGGTGCCACCCCCCTAGGGCCCATGCGCCTAGGGTTGGGGGAACCCTAAAGGGGGCACCCCCCTTGGCTTGGGGGGCAAGCCCCCTCCCCTTGGCCGCCGCCCCCTCTAGATATCATCTAGAGGGGTCGGCCCCCTTCCCCCTTCAGCCTATAAATAGAGGGGAGGAGGGAGGGCAGCCGCACCACATCCACGGTGCAGACCTCCCCCTCTCCAACACCTCTCCTTCTCTATTTGAGCTTGGTGAAGCCCTGCCGGAGAACCGCTGCTCCACCACCACCATGTCGTCGTGCTGCTGCTGGAGCTGTCTTCCTCAACCTCTCCCTCCTCCTTGCTGGATCAAGGTGCGGGAGACGTCACTGGGCTGCACGTGTGTGGAACGCGGAGGTGCCATTGTTCGGCACTTAGATCGAAATCCACTGCGATCTGAATCGCTACGAGTATGACTCCTTCTTCTGCATTCTTGTAACGCTTTCGTGTCGCGATCTTCAAGGGTATGAAGATGCACTCCCCTCTCTCTCATTGCTAGTTTCTCCATAGATTGATTTTGGTGATGCGTAGAAAATTTTTAATTTCTGCAACGATCCACAACACACTGAACCCGCAAGTTGATCACCAAAACATACATCAAGTGAATCACGTGAATATCCCATTGTCACCACAGATAAGCACATGCAAGACATACATCAAATCCTTAAAGACTCAATCCGATAAGATGACTTCAAAGGGAAAACTCAATCCATTACAAGAAGGTAGAGAGGGGGAGAAACATCATAAGATCCAACCATAGTAGCAAAGCTCATGATACATCAAGATCGTGCCAAATCAAGAACACGGGAGAGAGAGAGAGAGATCAAACACATAGCTACTGGTACATACCCTTAGCCCGAGGGTGAACTACTCCCTCCTTGTTATGGAGAGCGCCGGGATGATGAAGATGGCCACCGGTGATGATTCTCCCCTTCGGCAGGGTGCCGGAACAGGGTCCCAATTGGTTTTTGGTGGATACAGAGGCTTGTGGCGGCGGAAATCCCGATCTAGGTTTTGTTCTGGAAGTTTGGGGATTTATAGGAGGGGTTGGCGTTAGTTTCACGTCAGGGGGCCCCACAGGAAGTGTCGGAGTAATTGGCGACGGGTCCCCGAAGACGGCAAGACAATAAATCAAGACATCACGGCTGGCAAAGCCCCTCAGTCTGACTGCCCTGGCCGCTCCTGTCGGCTCCTCGTCCGACTGCTCTTCCCGGCCGGCTACTGGCTGCCGACTGCGCCAACCAGCCGGCTGCCGACAGTGCCGGCCAGTCGGCTGCCGACTGCAGCCTAACCCGACACCAACAAGACGGCCGTACCCAAGCACTATTCACGTGTCATCTTAGCCATCATGTATAGTGTCACTTGTCCCCTGGCACTATTTATGAAGTGACCCAAGGGACAAGGATGACACCCACCATGCCTTGCCCATGCCACTACCTAGCTTACTCTTTAAGCTAGCCCACACTATATAATGAGCATCCATCCATCCATCGAGGGACACACATTCACGCATGCATGCTAGCTAGCAAGATAGCTAGCTAGCACACACACACTCATCCATTCCATGCGGCCACATGCCATTCGGCCATGCACACACACTTGTGATCATCCGGCCACCCGCATATGTAAAGCCAGATGCCTATGGCACTAAGCTGAAATACAGCTTCAGGAGCACTCTGTACCAGATATACCATATATACTCACACATGCATGAGTAAGGGTGTTATCTCTCTGGAGAGCCCCGAACCTGGGTAAACTAGCGCGTGCTACTCGCATACCCGTCCCTGGATATTTCAGCAGCAGTCTTGCCCTCACATGATAAGCCATCCGTTGGCATATGTCGCACCCAACCCCCGACATTTGGCGCCCACTGTGGGGCGGTACTATGCTACCGCGTTGTTGCTGGTTTCGCAGTCCGGGTGGGACCATCTCGTCATCATCGCGGCGTCGCCGTTGTCTCTCTGGTAGCACTCAGGGGCCCGACATCGACGCGCCCTCGAAGCGGCCGCGAGGGGCGGTGCGTCCTCGCTGTCGGCCTCTTCGTCTTCACCACTGCGGCATCGCGCCACCTCTCCGATAGCGGTCAAGGGCTCGACGTTAACATGCCCCCGGAATGGCCGCGAGGGGCGGCGCGTCCTCACCATTGGTCGCGCCTTCTTCCCCACCACCGTTGCGACGTCGGCCGTCTGACCGCGCGCATGGCGCACGCGGGGACTCGCTTCGGTCGGCCGTGTCCATCCACGCGTCGCTCGCGCCCGCTCCCCTCCGTGTTGCGCTTTGCTCCGGCCGGAACGGGCGTTCGCTACTCCATATATCATCTATGCTAGCCAACTAGATGCAAGTCAACCATAGTCATACACCACCCAAAACACTTCCCTGATGCAAGCCAGACAATGGCCATATACTAGTCAGATTATGGCCATACGTGCCTTGTACACGCTTCAGATAACATTCAGACCACGCCCAGACAATGGCGCTGGTTTGCTCCTACTATTGCCCGCTGCATGCTTGCTCCTGCAACCGCTGAGGCCCGCGAGCGCCGCGGCCGACCACGTCGGCGCTCCCGCCATCCGCGCGCCTGCACCCCTTCTCTGCGCTCGCGCGCGAGCCCCACGGCCTGGTGTTGCTGCTCCCCGCAGCTCCCCGCCGCCCCGCGGGCTTCGGCCGCCCCCGCAATGTTGCTCTATCCGCAGCGTCCTGTCGCTCCTGCATCGCTGCTGCCAAGCGCCCCCATGTGCGGGCGCACGTTGCCTCATCACGTTGATGTCGCCCTCCTGGCCCCTCGCGCGCCTCCCCATCCTTCTTCGCGCTCGTCCGTGCAGACTGGCACGGCTGTCCGTCCCTGCACTGGCTGGCTCCGGGCCCCTGGCGGCTGGTGGGTGCTCCGCGCCAGCCAGCTTCGGGCCCTCACCGGCTCGCCTCCACCCTGTTGGTCCGCTGCCGGCTCCGTGCGCCTCGCGTGCCCCCCGTCGGCTCTGGCGCTCGCCGTGTGTGCTGCTCGTCCGGGTTGCCGCTGCCGTCTCCCGTGCGCTGGCCGGGTGGCTGCCGCCGAGTCCGCCTCGCCTGGCCAGCCTCCCCCGCGCCGGCTGCTCCTCTGCCCGTCTCC
>NC_041381.1:424449874-424481342 GCF_002162155.2 Triticum dicoccoides
TCCCTGTGCCCGTGGCGGCCTGCTCCGGCCCCGCTGCACCGACTGCGGTGCCCCGACACCTCCCCGCGCCGGCTCGGCCGCGCGCGTCCGCCTCGACACGACCTCGCTGCCGTGTCGCCCACTGCGCCAGCTGCGGCTCCCTACCGCCTCACGCAGAACCTCTGGTTCCTGCGCCGGCCGGCCTCGCCGCGCCCGCCTGCTCCCGCAGCCAGCTTGCCACCAGCCGGCTTCATGCACGCGATGTGGCTCACCCACCAGGTCACGCCCCAGTCGGCTGTTCGAGAAGAGAGAAGGGGCCGGCTGGAAAGAGTTTCCGGTTAAGAAAAAGAGAGAAAAGACTAGTTGCTCAGCCGGACAGAGAAAGTGGCCGAGTGCCCAAAAAAAGAGAAAAAGGAAACGTGAGGTCGGCTGGGGGAGAAAGAAAAGTCAAGAGATGCTACCGGCTGAAAAAGAAAAAGTGTGTACGGATTCACCTGGTACATGCATGCATGCTTGGCCTGGTGCACATGCATGTCCGGCTGTGCCTGGCCGGGTACACATGCATGCACATCCGCCTGTGTGGCTGGCTGGCATGCCTATCAGCATCCCCGCTGCAGCCGGATGGCTAGCTCCCGACCGCTACCTACGCCGGCTGTTGCGCCCGTGCATTCTGCTGCCAGTTGGTAAAAGAAAAAGACAAAGAAAGAAAGAAAAAGGGAAGAAGAAGTGTCCGTCCGGTTGCATTGGCGGACAAAGAGAAGAAGAAAGAAGACAAAGTAGTCGCCGGGAGAACCGGCCTGACTGCCTAGCAGTCAGCCCGAATCTCGGGGGCTACACCCAGCGGGTGCGCTGACGCGCCCCCACGAGAAAGAAGACAAAGTGGTCGCCGGGAGATCCGGCCTGACTTCTTAGCAGTCGGCCCGAAGCTCGGGGGCTACACTCAGTGGGTGCGTTGGCGCGCCCCCACGGAAGATTACAAGAAGCAAAAAACAAGAAGAGTTTTGTCCGGCTACCAGCAGCCGGCAGAAGAGAAAAAAAAGAAGAAGAAAAAGGGCGCTGCAAGATGCCTCGCCGCCTGGCCGGTCGAGCCTGACCGGCGCCTTCCTTCGCGCCACCGGGACCCCCCCCCCTTCGAGCACCCCGGGGCTCGAAGGCCACACCCAGCGGGTCCACCGGTGCGCTCCGCGAGCGCCGACCCGTGTCGGTTGTCTTCGGCAAACTCCGCCTCGGCTACACGAAAATCAATGTGAGCTCTTCACCCGCATATTTTTGCACCACGAAAGCACGGATAGCCTCGAGCGATGCGCGGGGGCTATCTCCGCATTTTATTACAATTGCATCACTGTTCGCCCCGGCGCCATACAAAGTTGGCTCGGGGGCTGGCCGCTTGGCCTGAGATGTTTTTTACCGCGGACGGCTTAGTAGCATGTGCAGTACCAAAGGCCCACCTCTCAGCCACAAACCGCAGAGCAGCTGTCCGGCAAGTGAGAGCAAAAGCTGGAGGTCACCCCACGCGAAAAACGTCTGAGAAGAGAAACGCTTCGGACGACCTGACTGAGGGAGTCCTGGATTAGGGGGTGTCCGGATGGCCGGACAATGACCTTTGGCCGGACTCCAAGACTATGAAGATACAAGATTGAAGACTTCGTCCCATGTCCGGATAGGACTTTCCTTGGCGTGGAAGGCAAGCTTGGCGATACGATATGTAGATCTCCTCCTATTGTAACCGACTCTATGTAACCCTAGCCCTCTCCAATGTCTATATAAACCGGAGAGTTTTAGTCCGTAGGACGAACAATAATCATACCATAGGCTAGCTTCTAGGGTTTAGCCTCTCTGATCTCATGGTAGATCAACTCTTGTACTACCCATATCATCAATATTAATCAAGCAGGAGTAGGGTTTTACCTCCATCGAGAGGGCCCGAACTTGGGTAAAAACCTCGTGTCCCTTGTCTCCTGTTACCATCTGCCTAGACGCACAGTTCATGACCCCCAACCCGAGATCCGCCGGTTTTGACACCGACATTGGTGCTTTCATTGAGAGTTCCTCTATGTCGTCACCTTTAGGCCCGATGTCTTCTTTGATCATCAACCACGACGCGGTCCAGGGTGAGACTTTTCTCCCCGGATAGATCTTCGTGTTCGGCGGCTTCGCACTGCGGGACAATTCACTTGGCCATCTGGAGCAGATCGAAAGCTACGCCCCTGGCCATCGGGTCAGATTTGGAAGTTTGAACTACACGGCTGACATCTGCGGGGACTTGATCTTCGATGGATTCGAGCCACAGCCGAGCGCGCCGCACTGTTACGATGGGCATGATCTAGCTCTGCCGCAGGACAGTGCCCAGAGCGCCGCTCAGGTGTCCGCTCCGACCCTTAGCTCGGAGCCGACCGCGCCAGTCGGGGACGGACGGTTGGACGCTGCCCCGGGAGCTGCAATCTCTACGAGGATCGAGCCAAATACCAGCCTAGTCCTTTGTGAGGCCTGTGACTCCAAGGTGCCGGACTCCTTTTCGGACTCCGAATCTTCCGCACCCCTTCCGGTCGAACCCAATTGGGCTCCGATCATGGAGTTCACCGCCGCAGGCGTCTTTCAGCACTCGCCCTTTGGCGACATCCTGAATTCACTAAAGTCCCTCTCTCTGTCAGGAGAGCCCTGTCTGGACTATGGTCAGCAAGGTTGGGATGCAGACAACGAAGAAATTCGAAACCCACCCACCACCCACTTCATAGCCACTGTCGATGATTTAACCGACATGCTCGACTTCGACTCCGAAGACATCGACAGTATGGACGCCGATGAAGGAGACGACCAAGAACCAGCACCTATAGGGCACTGGAAAGCCACCTCGTCATATGACATATATATGGTGGACACCCCAAAAGCAGGGAATGGCGATGAAAAAATGGAGGATGACCCCTCCAAGAAACAACCTAAGCGCCGGCGTCAGCGGCGCCGCTCTAAATCCCGCCAAAGCAAAAACGGCGAGTCCGGCACTGGAGATAACAACACCTCGGACAGTGCTGAAGACAACCCCCTCCAGCAGGATTCAGCGCAGGAGGACGGAGAAGCCAGCCCTCATGACAGAGCGGCAGACAGGGAGGTCGAGGACGACAATTATATGCCTCCCTCTGAAGACGAGGCAAGCCTCGACGACGACGAATTTGTCGTGCCAGAGGATCCTGTCGAACAAGAGCGTTTCAAACGCAGGCTTATGGCCACGGCAAGCAGCCTCAAGAAAAAATAGTAGCAGCTTAGAGCTGACCAAGATTTGCTAGCCGACAGATGGACTGAAGTCCTGGCGGCTGATGAGTACAAACTCGAACGCCCCTCCAAGAGCTACCCAAAGCGCAGGCTGCTACCCCAACTAGAGGAGGAAGCAACTAAACCTACATCACCAGCGTATGATGCGGCCGATCGGCCACCCCGTGGCCACGACAGAGAGGCCTTTCGGCCCTCAACTCAAGCCGCACCTCGGCGCCGCTCAAAAAATACCAGAGCACGGGGAAACGCACCAGACCTGCGAGACATATTGAAGGATAAGGCAAGGCAAGCAAGATCAATCTATGGATTGCGTGGGCTCCCCACGTCACGTGATGATAACCGTCACGCCGGATATGACAAATACGGCCAGGCCGAACACAACAAACAAAGCGCATCCGAGCTACGTCGTGATATAGCCCAGTACAGAGGCGCCACACACCCACTATGCTTCACGGACGAAGTAATGGATCATCAAATCCCCAAGGGCTTTATACCCGTAAACATCAAATCATACGATGGCACAACAGATCCTGCGGTATGGATCGAGGATTATCTCCTTCATATCCACATGGCCCGTGGTGATGATCTACACGCCATCAAATATCTCCCGCTCAAGCTTAAAGGACCAGCTCGGCATTAGCTTAACAGCCTGCCAGCAGAGTCAATTAGTTGCTGAGAGGACCTGGAATCCGCATTCCTTGACAACTTCCAGGGTACTTATGTGCGACCACCAGATGCCGATGATCTAAGCCACATAATTCAGCAGCCAGAGGAATCGGCCAGACAATTCTGGACGCGGTTCCTAACCAAGAAAAATCAAATAGTCGACTATCCGAACGCAGAGGCTCTTGCAGCCTTTAGGCACAACATCCGAGACAAATGGCTTGCCTGGGACCTAGGACAGGAAAAGCCTAAATCTATGGCAGCCCTCATGACACTCATGACCCGCTTTTGCACGGGAGAAGACAGCTTGCTAGCTCGTAGCAATAACGGCGATAATACTGAGGATACGGCAGTTAATGCCGGATTCAGAGGCTCTAAACCCGGTCAGCGGAAGAAGCCATTCAAAAGAAATCCTCCGGGCCCATCCAGTTTAGACCGGATACTCGATCGCTCATGCCAGATACACGGCACCCCCGAACAACTAGCCAATCACACCAACAGGGATTGTTGGGTGTTCAAGCAGGCAGGCAAGTCAAGTGCCGAAAACAAAGACAGGGGGCTGCATAGCGATGATGAGGAGGAGCCCCGGCCGCCGAACAACAGAGGACAGAAGGGCTTCCCCCCACAAGTGCGGACGGTGAACATGATATACGCAACCCATATCCCCAAAAGGGAGCGGAAGCGTGCTCTCAAGGACGTCTATGTGTTGGAGCCAGTCGCCCCAAAGTTCAACCCATGGTCCTCCTGCCCGATCACTTTTGATCGAAGGGACCACCCCACTAGCATTCGTCACGGCGGATTTGCCGCATTGGTCCTAGACCCAATCATTGACGGATTTCACCTCACTAGAGTCCTCATGGACGGCGGTAGCAGCCTGAACCTGCTTTATCATGATACAGTGCAAAAAATGGGTATAGATCCCTCAAGGATTAAACCCACAAAGACGACCTTTAAAGGCGTCATACCAGGTGTAGAAGCCAGCTGTACAGGCTCAGTTACACTCGAAGTGGTCTTCGGATCCCCGGATAATTTCCGAAGCAAAGAGTTAATCTTCGACATAGTCCCGTTCTGCAGTGGCTACCACGCCCTGCTCGAACGAACCGCATTCGCAATTTAATGCGGTGCCGCACTACGCATATCTCAAGCTCAAGATGTCAGGCCCTCGCGGAGTCATTACGGTCAATGGAAACACCGAACGCTCTCTCCAAACAGAGGAGCACACAACGGCCTTGGTGGCGGAAGTACAAAGTAGCCTCTCAAGGCAATCCTCCAATCCGGCTATTAAATGTCTGGACAACGTCAAGCGCACCCAAAGTAACCTACAACAAAACCGTCTTGCACGTTTCGAGCAAGCATAGCAATACGGCCCCAACCCTAGCCCTCGCGGGATTGCGATAGCAGTACCACGCGTACATAATTACGCTCTGGAAATACCATGGGCATAAGGGGAGGGGCACAACCACGGCACGCCCAGAATGTGGCTCAACCGCACTAGGGACTCCCGATTTTGCCATTTCTTCCTTTTTCTTTTTATATATACTTTCAGGACTCCACTATTCGGAAGGCCTGTCCGGCAATACACTCGCCAAACACACGATGCAACAGCCAGGGAGACAACAAGCCACGTCAAATGTCCAGGTGGTCTCTATAACGAGCTAAATACCTGTCTTACTTAAAGTCTCGCAGCTTGCCCCTAGAGGGGGACATGTCAAATAATCCCATCTCTTGCGTATTGCACTATTTGTATCGTCCTGCTCTCATAGCAGCCCCTTTTTAATAAACAATATATAGCTCTTGTCCGTTATTGTATTCATTTATTTTTATATAAATATGTTCAGTCATGACATTATGAAACCGTACACTTTGGTACGGCCAATACACCAGGGGTTAAGTACCCCATAATACGGTGTGAGAAGACCGAACACTCTCATGAGTGCGGCACCCCGAACTTATAGCACTATATGCATCGGCTGCGAATCATGTCTTGGGTCAATAGTTGGGTTTGCCCGGCTCCCATGTTTTGGTACCTTACGTTCCGCTATGTCGGCTAAGGTAGCGCTGGGAGAACTACTGCGATTGTGCCCCAGTTGAGCTGGGTTAACACCTCAGTAGAGAAAGCTAAAACTGACCGTCATAATAGGGCGAGAGACCGGTCGCTGTTCGAGAGGTTTTTCGAGTCCTTAAAGACTTATGCCGCTTAGAGCGAGGAGCTGGCTTTGTCCATCCTAGGCATGGATAGCGCCCCGAACTCGGTCTTCCAAATACTAGGGGCGTCACCGAAATTTAAAAGTATAGAATTCTATGGCTAAGTGAGAGTGATAAAGCATTATAAGTCTGATGGCCTTGTTCGTTGTGCTGAGCGCCTCCCTCGACGGACCCAAAAATGGGAACAAGAGCGCTCAGGTTTATCCCGAACACCCCAGCACTTGTGGCATGGGGGTAGAAGCCGACGACTTGCATCTCTCAGATTTAATAAACGGCCGCACAGAAGGTAATACTTTAAATTCAAAAAGCGTTGCTTAGCGCATATGAACAAGTTTTTAGCGCACAGGACAAACACGAGCGAGTTTACTCAAAAATTACATCCCTGGTACATTCATCTGCCACACGACGGGCACCCTTCAGGATGCCCTCATAATACATCTCGGGCCGGCGATGCTCCTTCCCCTCCGGTGGCCCTTCTGTCACTAGCTTCTCAGCATCTAGCTTGCCCCAGTGCACTTTAGCACGGGAAAAAGCCCTACCGGCGCCTTTGATGCATACGGAGCGCTTGATGACTTCAAGTTGGGGACACGCATCCACCAGCCGCCGCACCAGCCTAGAGTAGCTCAAAGGCATGACCTCCCCAGGCCACAGCCGGCCTATCAGGCCCTTCATGGCCTGTTCGGCTGCCTTATGAAGCTTGACCAGCTGCTTCAGCTGGTCACTCAGGGGCACCGGGGATTCGGCCTCAGCATACTGGGACTAGAACACCTTCTCCGTCGAGCTCCCTTCCTCGGCCCGGTAGAATGCGGCGGCGGCGGATACACTGCGAGGCAGATCTGCGAATGCTCCTGGAGAGCTCCGGATTCAGGTAAGTAACAAGTAATTTGCTTTCATGTGCTTGCTTTGCATAAAGAATGCCTTACCCGCCGCAATCCTTTTCATCGCCTCAATTTCCTGGAGGGCTTTTTGGGCTTCGGCCTTGGCAGATTTGGCGCTTTCAAGTGCCGAGGCAAGCTCGGACTCTCGAGTCTTCGAGTCAAGCTCTAACCTCTCATGTTTTTTCACAAGAGCATCGAGCTCTTGCCGCACCTCCGCCACCCGCGCCTCTTGCTTTTCTCGCTCATTGTGCTCCACGGCCGCATTGTCTTTGGCCTTGGACAACGCTTCCTTCAGGGCCGCCACCTTGGATGTGGCCCCTGCAACATTCAGGTTGGTCCTGTCATTATTTGCAACCAGGTATTTTTTATATACTTACATAAGGTATTACATACCTTCCTTGTCCTCGAGCTGCTTCTTGGCATGGCCGAGCTCGTTCTCGGACCGCTCGAGGCTCTGCTTCAACGCATCAACCTCCGCAGTCAGTGCGGCAGAGGTCAGCAGCGTAGCCTGCATTCCCATATTGACATATTTATGTTAGACTCCTGCGTATATCTTTTTTAGATCCTCAGTCCGGCTTTTCTTTCCGAACACCAAACTGAGCATCAGGGGCTACTGTCTATGCAGTAACATTTTTATATGTTTTAAATACATACCTCAAAGCCTGTTAGAAGGCTGGTACAGGCTTCAGTCAGCCCGCTCTTGGCGGACTGAACCTTCTGAATCACCGCACTCACAACAGTGCGGTGCTCCTCGTGCATGGAGGCACCGTTAAGCACCTCCAGCAAATTGTCCGGCGCCTCCGGTTGGACGGAGGCCGCCGGCGTCGTAGGCTTGCCCTTCTTGCAAAGGGGCCGCCTGCCGGACTCCGGAACCACTGAAGGTTCAGGAGCGGTGTTCGGCCCAGGGCCGGACTTAGATCCCCCTGGGGCTTCATCCCCATTGGGCCTGGAGTCCAGGAGGTCGCCTTGCGTCGCCTCCAGGACCACCTCCTCCTGGTTTAGTCCCTTTTGGGACTCCACCTCGGCATCGTCCGTAGGGCGAGGGGAGGAGGCCGTCGGGAGTGAAGCGCTATTCACATCCGACGAATCCAGGGAGCCGCTCGACGAATCGCCGAGTTGAGCCTTGGGCGGACTGCATGATTGAATTCGGCGTCAGAAGGTACTGTACAATAGAGGAGCGACGTAAGTTATTCTGGTATCCGGATACTTACGATTTTGCCAGGGGCTTCGCCCTGGATGGCCATTCCTCTCCGCCGTCGTCGGCGTCGGAGGCGTAGTCCGGAAGAAGGGTCTCCCCTTCTTGGACCCTCCGGCCTCCCCAGTTGGGGCGGCCTTCCTTTTCTCTCCTCCCCCTGCTAGAGGGGGAGATGCTTCTTCTTCCTCCTCCTCGTCTTCGAAGGCAGAGCACGCTTCGGGGTCGTCGGGCGATGAATCCGACACCACCAGGCGTCGGGAACTCTTTTGAGTCCCTGTGGCCTTCTTCTTAGCCTTCTTCTCCGGCACCACGTGAGGTGCCGGAACCAGCAGCTTCGTCAAGCGTGCATCTGCTGGGCCTTCGGGCAAAGGGGCCGGACAGTCAAACTGTTCAGACGTCCTCTTCCAGTCTTGTTAAAGGAGCGGGAGTTTAGATCCTGCATAGAGTCCAACTATGAAAATCAAGTGTCATGTAAAGGATAAAAACAAGCTTACTTCGGTGGCTTGGCACTTGGCGCAGAATCCGCGATCCTCGGTGACGGGAGGGGAGACCTCGGAGCTCTTGAATAGCACCTTCCAGGCGTCCTCGTGCTTTGTGTCAAAGAGCCGAGACAGAGTCTGGTGCTGGGCCGGGTCGAACTCCCACAAGTTGAAGGCCCGTTGTTGACACGGGAGGATCCGGCGGAAGAGCATGGCCTGGACTACGTTGACAAGTTTAACCTTCTTGTTCACCAGGTCTTGGATGCAGGTTTGGAGTCCGGTCACCTCTTCCAGATTACCCCACAACAGGCCCGTCTCTTTCCAAGATGTGAGCCGTGTGGGGATGCCAGATTGGAATTCGAGGGCCGCTGCCCACTCAGGGTCACGCGGCTCGGTGATGTAGAACCACCCGATTGCCACCCTTTGATGGTTTCCACGAAGGAGCCCTCAAGCCATGTGACGTTGGGCATCTTGCCCACCATGGCGCCTCCGCACTCCGCTTGCCAGCCGCCCACGACCTTCGGCTTGACGCTGAAGATCTTCAGCCATAGGGCGAAGTGAGGCTTGATGCGGAGGAAGGCCTCGCACACGATGATAAACGCCGAGATGTTGAGGATGAAGTTCGGGGCCAGATCATGGAAATCCAGGCCGTAGTAGAACTTGAGCCCCCGGACAAATGGGTGAAGTGGGAAGCCCAGTCCGCGGAGGAAATGGGTGAGAAACACCACCCTCTCATGGGTCCTAGGGGTGGGGATGAGTTACCCCTCATCTGGGAGCCGGTGCGCGATGTCCTTAGACAAGTATCCGGCTTTCCTCAACTTTTTGATGTGCCCCTCCGTGAAGGTGGAGGCCATCCATCTACCTCCCGCTCCGGACATGATTGGAGAAGGATGAGGTGGGAAGTGCGGACTTGGGCGCTGGAGCTCGAGTACACAGGAAAGGATAAGCGAAGGAGGAAGAAGGCGTAGATGGAAAGGGTGGATCCTTATCCCCTTATATGGGCGGCCGAAACTATGAGCCCCCACCAGCCTAATAAAACTCGCTTATCTCCCAAGCGCCGCGATTAATGGTGCGGTTGGGTTATCCACGCCCGTATTGATGAGAATCCCGAAATAAGGGGACACGATCTCTGCTTTGACAGGATGTGCCAAGGAAACCACCTCGCTAAACACGCTGAGGTGGGACAATAAAACGAATAAAGGCTTGGTTGTGGCATGATGTCACGCTACGGAATGTGTCAGCAGATTAGATTTGTGCGAGTATTATTCTCTCTACGGTGGTATGTGGAAACTATTTTACAGAGCCGGACACTATCCTTGTGTTCAACATCTTCTATGAGGTATTCGGAGGAGGAACCCGCCTTGCAATGACGAAGACAATTTGCGCGCCGGACTCGTCGTCATTGAAGCCTGGTTCAGGGGCTACTGAGGGAGTCCTGGATTAGGGGGTGTCCGGATGGCCGGACTATGACCTTTGGCCGGACTCCCGAACTATGAAGATACAAGATTGAAGACTTCGTCCCGTGTCCGGATAGGACTTTCCTTGGCGTGGAAGGCAAGCTTGGCGATACGATATGTAGATCTCCTCCCATTGTAACCGACTCTGTGTAACCCTAGCCCTCTCCGGTGTCTATATAAACCAGAGAGTTTTAGTCCATAGGACGAACAACAATCATACCATAGGCTAGCTTCTAGGGTTTAGCCTCTCTGATCTCGTGGTAGATCAACTCTTGTACTACCCATATCATCAATATTAATCAAGTAGGAGTAGGGTTTTACCTCCATCGAGAGGGCCCGAACCTGGGTAAAAACATTGTGTCCCTTGTCTCCTGTTACCATCTGCCTAGACGCACAGTTCGGGACCCCCTACTCGAGATCCGCCGGTTTTGACACCGACACCGACCGTTTCCTTTATGAGTATCTGCTCGGTTAAATCCGCTCTCAAAGTCTGAGTACTGTACACTCCGCTTCACGGCCCACTCTCAGCCACAAACCGCAGAGCGGCTGTCCGGCGAGCGAGAGCACAAGCCAAAAAGCGGAGGGAACACGAAAAAGATTGAAAGGGGCTCGAACGAAACCGAGTTAGCACCCTTCGCATAAAACTTGCAATACTAAAAGCAATCATTTTATATATCTGCGTGGACTAACTTTGTCTTTTGCATGATCATTTCCGCGAACACCCACCAAAAAACCTCCGCCCAACTTTGCCAAGTTGCCCGGAGGCTTGGGGGCTACTGTCGGAGTAATTGGCGATGGGTACCCCGAAGACGGCAAGACAATAAATCAAGACATCACGGCTGGCAAAGCCCCTCAGTCTGACTGCCCCGGCCGCTCCTGTCGGCTCCTCGTCCGACTGCTCTGCTCGGCCGGCTGCCGGCTGCCGACTGCGCCAACCAGCCAGCTACCGAGAGTGCCGACCAGTCGGCTGCCGACTGCAGCCTAACCCAACACCGACAAGACGGACGTACCCGAGCACTATTCACGTGTCATCTCAGCCATCATGTATAGTGTCACTTGTCCCCTGGCACTATTTATGAAGTGACTCAGGGGACAAGGATGACACCCACCATGCCTTGCCCATGCCACTACCTAGCTTACTCTCTAAGCTATCCCACACTATATAATGAGCATCCATCCATCCATCCAGGGAGACACATTCATGCATGCATGCTAGCTAGCAAGATAGCTAGCTAGCACACACACACACTCATCCATTTCATGCGGCCACATAACATTCGGCCATGGACAGATACTTGTGCTCATCCGGCCACCCGCATATGTAAAGCCAGATGCCTATGGCACTAAGATGAGATACAGCTCCAGGAGCACTCTGTACCAGATATACCACATATACTCAGACATGCAGGAGTAAGGGTGTTATCTCTCCGGAGAGCCCCGAACCTGGGTAAACTAGCGCGTGATACTCGGATACCCGTCCCTGGATATTTCAGCAGCAGTCTTGCCCTCACATGATAAGCCATCCGTTGGCATATGTCGCACCCAACCCCCGACAGGGAGTCCACGAGGCAGGGGGGTGCGGACTAGGGGGGCGCGTCCTCCACCCTAGTGGTGCCCTCGGGACTCCACTCCGATAGCTTTGCGTTCCAGTATTTTTTTTATTTTCCAAAAATATTCTCCGCTGATTTTCAACGCATTCCGAGAACTTTTATTTTTGCACAAAAACAACACCATGGTAGTTGTGCTGAAAACAGCGTCCGCCCGGGTTAGTTCTAACCAAATCATACCAAAATCAAGTAAAAATATTATAAACATGGCATGAATACATCAAATATATAGATACATTGGAGACGTATCAAGCATCCTCAAGCTTAATTCCTGCTCGTCCTCGAGTAGGTAAATGATAAAAACAGAATTTTTGATGTGGAATGCTACCTAACATATTTATCAATGTAATCTTCTTTATTGTGGTAAGATTCAGATCCATAAGATTCAAAACAAAAGTTTAATGTTGACATGAAAATAAAAATACTTCAAGCATACTAACAAAGCAATCATGTCTTCTCAAAATATCATGGCCAAAGAAAGCTATCCCTACAAAATCATATAGTCTGGCTATGCTCTATCTTCATCACACAAAATATTTAAATCATGCACAACCCTGATGGCAAGCCAAGCAATTGTTTCATAATTTGATGTTCTCAAACTTTTTCAATCTTCACGCAATACATGAGCGTTAGCCATGGATATAGCACTATAGGTGGAATAGAATGGTGGTTGTGGAGAAGACAAAAAGGAGAAGATAGTCTCACATCAACTAGGTGTATCAACGGGCTATGGAGATGCCCATCAATAGATATCAATGTGAGTGGGTAGGGATTGCCATGCAACGGATGCACTAGAGCTATAAGTGTATGAAAGCTCAAAAAGAAACTAAGTGGGTGTGCATCCAACTCGCTTGCTCACGAATACCTAGGGCATTTTTAGGAAGCCCATCATTGGAATATACAAGCCGAGTTCTATAAGGAAAATTCCCAGTAGTATATGAAAGTGACACCAAAGGAGACTCTCTATCATGAAGATCATGGTGCTACTTTGAAGCACAAGTGTGGTAAAAGGATAGTATCATTGCCCCTTCTCTCTTTTTCTCTCATTTTTTGGGGGCCTTCTTTTTTTTGGCCTCTTTTCTTATGGCCTCTTTTTTTATTTTTATTTTTTGTCCGGAGTCTCATCCCGACTTGTGGGGGAATCATAGTCTCCATCATCCGTTCCTCACTGGGACAATGCTCTAATAATGATGATCATCACACTTTTATTTACTTACAACTCGAAAAATTACAACTCAATGCTTAGAACAAAATATGACTCTATATGAATGCCTCTGGCGGTGTACCAGGATGTGCAATGAATCAAGAGTGACATGTATGAAATAATTATGAACGGTGGCTTTGCCACAAATACGATGCTAACTACATGATCATGCAAAGCAATATGACAATGATGAAGTGTGTCTTAATAAACGGAACAGTGGAAAGTTGCATGGCAATATTTCTCGGAATGGCTATGGAAATGCCATGATAGGTAGGTATGGTGGCTGTTTTGAGGAAGGTATATGGTGGGTGCATGGTACCGGCAAGAGTTGCATGGTACAAGAGAGGCTAGCAATGATGAAAGGGTGAGAGTGCGTATAATCCATGGACTCAACATTAGTCATAAAGAACTCACATACTTATTGCAAAAATCTATTAGTTATCGCAATGAAGTACTACGTGCATGCTCCTAGGGGGTAGATTGGTAGGAAAAGACCATCGCCCATCCCCGACCGCCACTCACATGGAAGACAATCAATAAATAAATCATGCTCCGACTTCATCACATAATGGTTCAACATACGTGCATGCTACGGGAATCACAAACTTCAGCACAAGTATCTATCAAATTCACAACTACTCACTAGCATGAATCTAATATCACCATCTTCATATCTCAAAACAATCATAAGGAATCAAACTTCTCATAGTATTCAATGCACTTTATATGGAAGTTTTTATTATATCCCTCTTGGATGCCTATCATATTAGGACTAAATTCATAACCAAAGCAAATTACCATGTTGTTTAGAGACTCTCAAAATAATATAAGTGAATCATGAGAGTTCATCAATTTCTTCAAAATAAAACTACCGTCGTTCTCTAAAAGATATAAGTGAAGCACTAGAGCAAACGACAAACTACTCCAAAAGATATAAGTGAAGATCAATGAGTAGTTGAATAATTATGCAACTATGTGAAGACTCTCTAACATTTAAGAATTTCATATCTTGGTATTTTATTCAAACAGCAAGCAAAACCTAATAAAAGAAAATGATGCTCCAAGCAAAACACATATCATGTGGTGAATAAAAATATAGCTCCAAGTAAAGTTACCGATGAACAAAGACGAAAGAGGGGATGCCATCCGGGGCATCCCCAAGCTTAGGCTCTTGGTTGTCATTGAATATTACCTTGGGGTGCCTTGGGCATCCCCAAGCTTAGGCTCTTGCCACTCCTTATTCCATAGTCCATCGAATCTTTACCCAAAACTTGAAAACTTCACAACACAAAACTTGACAGAAAACTCGTAAGCTCCGTTAGCATAAGAAAATAAATCACCACTTTTAGTACTGTTGTGAACTCATTCTAAATTCATATTGGTGTAATATCTACTATATTCCAACTTCTCTATGGTTCATACCCTCCGATACTACTCATAGATTCATCAAAATAAGCAAACAACACATAGAAAACAGAATCTGTCAAAAAGCAGAACAATCTGTAGTAATCTGTAACTCTCAAATACTTCTATAACTCCAAAAATCCATACAAATTAGGTAAACCTAAGCAATTTGTGTACCAATCCATAGCAAAACGAATCAGATAAAAGTCACGTTTCTGTGAATTATAAAAACTAATTTACTAAGCGCAAGAGTTTCTGATTTTCAGCAGGATCAACACAACTATCACCGTAAGCTATCCCAAAGGTCTTACTTGGCACTTTATTGAAACAAAAGCTATAAAACATGATTAATACAGTAGCTTAATCATGTGAACACACAAAAACAGTAAGGGTAAAGATACAGCCACGCCTGGTCCTACGACCATGCATGCAGTTGGATTAATGGTGCAAAAGTGTGTTGTGTTCTACCATGATTTAAGCCAAGCTTCATTTGAGACCCACAAGGAGAAAAGGATTAAATTGCTTTTGTATTCAAGCGCGCAACATGAGGAGTTCCATGCGTGCCTGCTACGAGAAGATAAGAAGAAGATAAGCTGGTTTGAAAGGAACAAAATCGATATATATTTCTTGTGTTATTTCTTACCATGCAAGGACTACAACACGATGGTTATGAGAAACTATACGTGTGATATGCTTTCCTTGAAGGAATCCGGTTGGGGCCCACCTGGCAAACTAGATGTAATGCACCAACTTTATTAGAGTCAAGTCAAATTAGTTTCGTTGGTTTAGTACATTCGTTTGTACAGGTTGCATGCCAAAAAAATAAGGCACATAACTTAGTAAGGATAGAAAGAGTCCAAAGGATTTTTCTAGATTGCTTTCGCTTGTTAGGTTCGGTTCTTTATTTTTCCAAGATAGAGGTATTGGCTATGTACTATAAATAGCCAGGTTAGTGCATCATTGTAAGGAGGTTATTTTGAGATGAATTAGACACATGTGTGTTTTTTGGCCGTCGGCCATTATCGAGTTTTGAGAAATCTTGTCAAAAGTCTCTACTGGCGTGTGAGTTCCTGCGACGCGACGCGTAGGAGATTACAAGCTGAACCTATATGGTTCGTCCACGTTATTCCTTCAGATCGAGGGGTTGGCGTGTTGTTTTTGCGAGGTTTGTGAACATCTTTGTAAACCCGCATCTAGTTCTTGCTGCGATGGAGTTTTGTGCCGTGAAAGATCGGGCCAACAACGGATCGACCCTCGCCTCGAGGTTCGCTTTTCATCAAGTGGTATCAGAGACCGGCGTTTCTCACGGCACTTCGGAGGAGACGGTCGGCATGCCGTCACCAAGGAGCTATTGGAGGCTCTCCGGGGAATTTTTGCTGGGGGAGAAAGGCTATGGTGCTAAACTTTTCCACACCTATTGTAAGGTGGGAGAGAAACTTTGCGCCATGATGATCGACCATGATAGTTCGATCAACGCGGTCGGCGTCGACATGGTGGAGAAGCTGCAACTATCGATGACACCACATCCACGACCATACTCACTGAGGAGGTACCACGACAAGCTCGACATTACGCACCAAACTACGATACTGTTCTCAGTTGGCAAATTTTCTTGTGTGGTTATGTGCGACGTAATTCCGGTACCGATGATTTCTTGTCATATGCTGCTGGGAGAGCCGTGGTACAAGAAAAATAATGCTAGACACGACTACATCACCAATAAATACACTGTCGAACGGGATACAAAATATGTTCTCATGGTCATGGAGAAGAAGTTGTTCAATACGTGGAGGGAAAAACAACTGCTGAAGATGAAGGAGCAAGAAGAAGCAAAGAAGGAAGCTGAAGCTGCTGAATTTCTTTTGCTGCATGTTCATCCTGCAGATCATGTTATTGCTTTAGAAATTGACCCGAAATCAAGGCGTTTTTGCATGAAGGGAGGGAGGATGATACAGCCACGCCTGGTCCTACTACCATGCATGCGGTTGGATTAATGGTGCAAAAGTGTGTTGTGTTCAACCATGATTTAAGGCAAGCTTCATTTGAGACCCACAAGGAGAAAAGGATTAAATTGCTTTTGTATTTCTTGTTGAGATCAACAAGCGCGCAACATGAGGAGTTCCATGCGTGCCTGCTACGAGAAGATAAGAAGAAGATGAGATGGTTTGAAAGGAACAAAATCGATATATATTTCTTGTTTTATTTCTTACCATGCAAGGACTACAACACGATGGTTATTAGAAACTATACGTGTGATATGCTTTCCTTGAAGGAATCCGGTTGGGGCCCACCTGGCAAACTAGATGTAATGCACCAACTTTATTAGAGTCAAGTCAAATTAGTTTCGCTGGTTTAGTACATTCGTTTGTACAGGTTGCATGCCAAAAAAATAAGGCACGTAACTTAGTAAGGATAGAAAGAGTCCAAAGGATTTTTCTAGATTGCTTTCGCTTGTTAGGTTCGGTTGTTTATTTTTCCAAGATAGAGGTATTGGCTATGTACTATAAATAGCCAGGTTAGTGCATCATTGTAAGGAGGTTATTTTGAGATGAATTAGACACGTGTATGTTTTTTGGCCGTCGGCCATTATCGAGTTTTGAGAAATCTTGTCAAAAGTCTCTACTAGCGTGTGAGTTCCTACAACGCGATGCGTAGGAGATTACAAGCTGAACCTATACGGTTCGTCCACGTTATTCCTTCAGATCGAGGGGTTGGCGTGTTGTTTTTGTGAGGTTTGTGAACATCTTTGTAAACCCGCATCTAGTTCTTGCTGCGATGGAGTTCTGTGCCGTGAAAGATCGGGCCAACAACGGATCGACCCTCGCCTCGAGGTTCGCTTTTCATCAGTAAATATTGGGTTGTCTCCCAACAAGCGCCTTTCTTTAATGCCTTTTAGCTAGGCATGATGATTTCAATGATGCTCATGTAAAAGATAAGAATTGAAACACAAAGAGAGCATCATGAAGCATATGACTAACACATTTAAGTCTAACCCATTTCCTATGTATAGGGATTTTGTGAGCAAACAACTTATGGGAACAATAATTAACTAGCATAGGAAGGAAAAACAAGCATAACTTCAAGATTTTAAGCACATAGAGAGGAAACTTGATATTATTGCAACTTCTACAAGCATATATTCCTCCCTCATAATAATTTTTAGTAGCATCATGAATGAATTCAACAATATAACCATCACATAAATCATTTTTTTCATGATCTACAAGCATACAAATTTTATTACTCTCCACATAAGCAAATTTATTCTCATGAATAGTAGTGGGAGCAAACTCAACAAAATAACTATCATGTGAGGCATAACACAATTGAAAATTAAAATCAAGATGACAAGTTTCATGGTTATTATTATTATTTATAGCATACATGTCATCACAATAATCATCATAGATAGCAACTTTGTTCATAATCAATTGGAACCTCTTCCGAAATAGTGGATTCATCACTAAATAAAGTCATGACCTCTCCAAATCCACTCTCATCAATATAATCATCATAAATAGGAGTCATGATATCATCAAAATAAATTTGCTCATCAAAACTTGGGGAACTAAAAATATCATCTTCATTAAACATAGCATCCCCAAGCTTGTGGCTTTACATATCATTAGGATGATGGATATTCAAGGAATTCATACTAATAACATTGCAATCATGCTCATCATTCAAAGATCTAGTGCCAAACATTTTATTGCATTCTTCTTCTAACACTTTGGCACAATTATCGGAATCCTTATTTTCATGAAAGACATTAAAAAGATGAAGCATATGAGGCACCCTCAATTCCATTTTTTGTAGTTTTCTTTTATAGACTAAACTAGTGATAAAACAAGAAACTAAAAGATTCGATTGCAAGATCTAAAGATATACCTTCAAGAACTAACCACCCCGGCAACGGCACCAAAAAAGAGCTTGAAGTCTACTACGCAACCTTATTCTTGTAGACGTTGTTGGGCCTCCAAGTGAAGAGGTTTGTAGGACAGTAGCAAATTTCCCTCAAGTGGATGGCCTAAGGTTTATCAATCCATGGGAGGTGTAGGATGAAGATGGTCTCTCTCAAACAACCCTGCAATCAAATAACAAAGAGTCTCTTGTGTCCCCAACACACCCAATATAATGGTAAATTGTATAGGTGCACTAGTTCGGCAAAGAGATGGTGATACAAGTGCAATATGGATGGTAGATATAGGTTTTTGTAATCTAAAAATATATAAAAACAGCAAGGTAGCAAGTAACAAAAGTGAGCAAAAACGGTATTGCAATGCTTGGAAACAAGGCCTAGGGTTCATACTTTCACTAGTGCAAGTTCTCTCAACGATGATAACATAATTAGATCATATAACAATCCCTCAACGTGCAACAAAGAGTCACTCCAAAGTCACTAATAGCGGAGAACAAACAAAGAGATTATTGTAGGGTACGAAACCACCTCAAAGTTATTCTTTCCAATCAATCCATTGGGCTATTCCTATAAGTGTCACAAACAGCCCTAGAGTTCGTAGTAAATAACACCTTAAGACACAAATCAACCAAAACCCTAATGTCACCTAGATACTCCAATGTCACCTCAAGTATCTGCGGGTATGATTATATGATATGCATCACACAACCTCAGATCCATCTATTCAACCAACACTAAGAACTTCAAAGAGTGCCCCAAAGTTTCTACCGGAGAGTCAAGACGAAAATGTTTGCCAACCCCTATGCATAAGTTCACAAGGTCACTGAACCCGCAAGTTGATCACCAAAACATACATCAAGTGAATCACGTGAATATCCCATTGTCACCACAGATATGCACATGCAAGACATACATCAAGTGTTCTCAAATCCTTAAAGACTCAATCCGATAAGATAATTTCAAAGGGAAAACTCAATCCATTACAAGAAGGTAGAGGGGGAGAAACATCATAAGATCGAACTATAGCAGTGAAGCTCGCGATACATCAAGATCGTGCCAAATCAAGAGAGAGAAAGAGAGAGAGAGAGAGAGAGAGAGAGAGAGAGAGAGAGAGAGAGAGAGAGATCAAAAACATAGCTACTGGTACATACCCTTAGCCTCGAGGGTGAAATACTCCATCCTCGTCATGGAGAGCGTCGGGATGATGAAGATGGCCACCGGTGATGATTCCCCCCTCCGGCAGGGTGCCGGAATAGGGTCCCAATTGGTCTTTGGTGGCTACAGAGGCTTCAGCGGCGGAACTCCCGATTTAGGTTTTGTTCTGGAAGTTTGGGGATTTATAGGAGGGGTTGGTGTCGGTTTCACGTTAGGGGGCCCCATAGGGAGTCCATGAGGCAGGGGGCACGCCCTAGGGGGGGCCTGATACGTCTCCAACGTATCTATAATTTTTGATTGTTCCATGCTATTATATTACCTCTTTTGGATGTTTATGGGATTTATTTTACACATTATTATCATTTTTGGGAGTAACCTACTAACCGGAGGCCCAGCCGTGTTGCTGTTTTTTTGCCTATTTTAGTATTTCAAAGAAAAGGAATATCAAACGGAGTCCAAACGGAATGAAACCTTCGGGAGCGTGATTTTTGGAACGAACGTGATCCAGAGGACTTGAAGTGCAAGTCAAGAAGCAGCCGAGGCGACCATGAGAGGGTAGGGCATCCCCCCTATAGGGCGCGCCCCCTGTCTCGTGGGCCCCTCGGGCAGCCACCGACGTACTTCTTCCTCCTATATAAGCCTACATACCCCAAAAACATCCAGGGAGCACCCAAAACACAATTTCCACCGTTGTAACCTTTTGTATTCGTGAGATCCCATCTTGGAGCCTTCGCCGGCGCTCCGCTGGAGGGGGAATCGACCACGAAGGGCTTCTACATCAACACCATAGCCCCTCCGATGAGTTGTGAGTAGTTTACCATAGACCTTTGGGTCCATAGTTATTAGCTAGATGGCTTCTTCTCTCTTTTTGGATCTCAATACAATGTTCTCCCCCTCTCTTGTGGAGATCTATTCGATGTAAACTCTTTTTGCGGTGTGTTTGTCGAGATCCGATGAATTGTGGGTTTATGATCAAGTTTATCTATGAATAATATTTGAATCTTCTCTGAATTCTTTTATGTATGATTGAGTTATCTTTGCAAGTCTCTTCAAATTATCAGTTTAGTTTGGCCTACTATATTGATCTTTCTTGCCATGGGAGAAGTGCTTAGCTTTGGGTTCAATCTTGCGGTGTCCTTACCCAGTGACAGAAAGGGTTGCAAGGCACGTATTGTATTGTTGCCATCGAGGATAAAAATATGGGGTTTATATCATATTGCATGAGTTTATCCCTCTACATCATGTCATCTTGCTTAATGCGTTACTCTGTTCTTTATGAACTTAATACTCTAGATGCAGGCAGGAGTCGGTCGATGTGTGGAGTAATAGTAGTAGATGCAGGCAGGAGTCGGTCTACTTGTTGCAGACGTGATGCCTATATACATGATCATGCCTAGATAATCTCATAATTATTCTCTTTTCTATCAATTGCTCGACAGTAATTTGTTCACCCACCGTAATACTTATGCTATCTTGAGAGAAACCTCTAGTGAAACCTATGGCCCCCGGGTCTATCTCTTATCATATTTGCTTCCAATCTACTTTTATTTGCATCTTTACTTTTTGCATCTATATTATAAAATACCAAAAATATATTTATCTTATCATACTATCTCTATTAGATCTCACTTTTGCAAGTGGCCGTGAAGGGATTGACAACCCCTTTATTGCGTTGGTTGCAAGTTCTTTGTTTGTTTGTGTAGGTGTGTGGGACTTTTGAGGAGCCTCCTACTGGATTGATACCTTGGTTCTCAAAAACTGAGGGAAATACTTACGCTACTGTGCTGCATCACCCTTTCCTCTTCAAGGAAAACCAACGCAAGCTCAAGACGTAGCAAGAAAGATTTCTGGCGCCGTTGCCTGGGAGGTCTTCGCTCAAGTCAAGACATACCAAGTACCCATCACAAACTCATCTCCCTCGCATTTACATTATTTGCCATTTGCCTCTCGTTTTCCTCTCCCCCACTTCACCTTTGCCATTTTATTCGCCCTCTCTTTCCCAATCTTCTCTTCTCTCCTTTGTTTGCCCTTTCGTTTGCTCGTTTGGTTGGATTAGATGCTTATTTATTGCTAAACAGAGAACCTAAGATCTATGGATCCTCATCTGCTTGCTAATCTTTTTAAGAGATCCATTTATGATGAACCAATTGCTAGTGAGTTTTGTGCACTAGATTATCTTTATGAAGTTTTGCTTGAAATAAGTGAATCTGAAAAATTGTGATGAAATACTTTATGAAGTGATTCATGATAGATCTTTGAATAAAAAGCATGATTGCAATGATTTTACTATAAATTCTCTTGATGTCAATTATGCTATTAATATGCAAAACCCTAAGCTTGGGGATGCTAGTTTTGCTATGTCTACTACTTGTTGCAATGATCATGATTGGAGTGATTCTTCTTGTGATTTTGAAAATTTATTTAAGCCCCATGATGAATATGAGATTGATAATAGTGTTTGCAATAATAGTGAAAGTGGGTTTGGAAGTGTCAACTTTAGATCCCACATATTTGGAGAATATTCAATCGTATGATATTTTTGATAAATGTGGGTTTGGAGAGGTCATGACTTTAGTTAATCCCACTATCTTGGAAGAGTGTCAACTTTACATGCATGTGGATCGTGTTGGGAATATGTTATGTGATAGCTATTTTGTTGAATTTGCCTATGATCCTACATGTAATTATTATGAGAGAGGAAAATATGGTCGTAGAAATTTTTATCTTATTAAATTACCTCTCGTCATGTTGAGATTGCTATCGTCTCTTTCTTCTTCCTTGCATATGCTAGTTTTTGCTTGCCTTGCAAATTTGTTTGCTTATAATATGCCTATGCATAGGAAGTATGTTAGACTTAGATGTGTTTGTCACGTGTTTCATGATGCTCTCTTTGTGCTTCAATTCTTGTCTTTCATGTGAGCATCATTAAAATTATCAATGCCTAGCTAAAAGGCTTTAAAGAAAAGCGCTTGTTGGGAGACAACCCAATATTTTTCCTTGATGTTATTTAATAAATTTTGCATCTACTTTCTGTTTTGATGTGTTTTTACCTTTTAATTAGTGTTTGTGCCAAGTACTCCCTCCGTTCGGAATTACTTGTCTCGAAAATAGATGTATCTAGATGTATTTTAGTTCTAGATACATCCATTTTCGAGACAAGTAATTCCGAACGGAGGGAGTAGAACCTATAGGATAACCTATGATGATAGTTGATTTGATTCTGCTGACAAACAGAAACTTTGCGCTCACGAGAAAAAATTCAATAAATAACAGAAACGAGATTTTGCATTGATTATTTTTGATGTTGTTCAATAAAAAAAAATCCAGTACGTCCTATTTTGGTAGGATTTTTAGAGTTCCAGAAGTTTGTGTTAGTTACAGATTGCTACAGACTGTTCTGTTTTTGACAGATTCTGTTTTTCGTGTGTTGTTTGTTATTTTGATGCATCTATGGCTAGTATGTAAGGGTATGAACCATAGAGAACTTGGAATACAGTAGGTTTAACACCAATATAAATAAAGAATGAGTTCATTACAGTACCTTATGTGGTGTTTTTTTTTCACTAACGGAGCTTATAAGATTTCCTGTTGAGTTTTGTGTTGTGAAGTTTTCAAGTTTTGGGTAAAGATTTGATGAACTATGGAATAAAGAGTGGCAAGAGCCTAAGCTTGGGGATGCCCAAGGCACCCCAAGATATTCAAGAATAGCCAAAAGCCTAAACTTGGGGATGCCCCCGGAAGGCATCCCCTCTTTCGTCTTCGTTCATTGGTAACTTTACTTTGAGCTATATTTTTATTCGCCACATGATATGTGTTTTGCTTGGAGCGTCGTGTATTATATTAGTCTTTGCTTTTTAGTTTACCACAATCATCCTTGTTGTACACACCTTTTGGGAGAAGCCTATTTTATTGAAATTTATTAGAATATGCTATGTGCTTCACTTATATCTTTTGAGCTAGATAGTTTTTGCTCTAGTGCTTCACTTATATATTTTAGAGCATGACAGTGGATTAATTTTGAAGAAATTGTTGATCTCTCATGCTTCACTTATATTATTTTGAGAGTCTTTTAGAACAGCATGGTATTTGCTATGGTTATAAATTGGTCCTAGAATGATGAGCATCCAAGTTGGGTATAATAAAAACTATCATAAGAAGTGAATTGGATGCTATGATCAACTTGATACTTGATAATTGTTTTGAGATAGGGAGGTAGTGATATTAAAGTCATGCTAGTTGGGTGATTATGAATTTAAAGAATGCTTGTGTTGAAGTTAGCAAGTCCCGTAGCATGCACGTATGGTTAAAGTTGTGTAACAAATTTGAAGCATGAAGTGTACCTGGCTTGTGCATCCTTATGAGTGGCAGTCGGGGACGAGCGATGGTCTTTTCCTACCAATCTATCCCCCTAGGAGCATGCACGTAGTGCTTGGTTTTTGATGACTTCTAATTTTTTTCAATAAGTATATGAGTTCTTATGACTAATGTTGAGTCCATGGATTATACGCACTTTTACCTTTCCATCATTGCTAGCCTCTTCGGTACCGTGTATTGCCCTTTCTCACCTTGAGAGTTGGTGCAAACTTTGCCAGTGCATCCAAACCCCGTGATATGATACGCTCTATTACACATAAACCTCCTTATATCTTCCTCAAAACAGCTACCATACCTACCTATTTATGGCATTTCCATAGCCATTCCGAGATATATTGCCATGCAACTTTCCACCGTTTCGTTCATCATCATCATGACATACATTACTTTCGTCATATTGCCATTGCATGATCATGTAGTTGACATCGTATTTGTGGCAAATCCCACCATGCATAATTTTTTATACATGTCACTCTTGATTCATTGCACCATCCCGGTACACCGCCGGAGGCATTCATATAGAGTCATATCTTGTTCTAGTTTCAAGTTGTAATTCATGTGTTGTAAGCAATAAAAGTGTGATGATCATCGTTATTAGAGCATTGCCCAAAAAGAAAAAAAATAAATGCCAAAAGAAAAAGAAAAAAAAGGCCAAAGAAAAAAAGAAAAGAAAAATAAAAATAAAGGGGCAATGCTACTATCTCTTTTTCCACACTTGTGCTTCAAAGTAGCACCTTGTTCTTCATGTAGTAAGTCTCATATGTTGTGCTTCAAAGTAGCACCTTGTTCTTCATGTAGAGAGTCTCATATGTTGTCACTTTCATATACTAGTGGGAATTTTTCATTATAGAACTTGGCTTGTATATTCCTACGATGGGCTTCCTCAAATGCCCTAGGTCTTCATGAGCAAGCAAGTTGGATGCACACCCACTAGTTTTCTTTTGTTGAGCTTTCATTCATTTATAGCTCTAGTGCATCCGTTGCATGGCAATCCCTACTCCTCATGCTGACATCAATTGATGGGCATTCCCATGGCCTGCTGATTATCCTCGTCAATGTGAGACTTTCTCCTTTTTTGTCTTCTACACACAATCACCAATCATTATTCTATTCCACCCATAGTGCTATGTCCATGGCTCACGCTCATGTATTGCGTGAAGGTTGAAACACTACAGGAATCAGCTACTTTGCCATCAGCCATGGCGGACGGCAAAGGCACGTATGGCGGACGGCAAAGGTCTTTGCCGTCCGCCGCTGACGGCAAAAGTGGACGGCAACATAAGGGACGGCAAAGAGCTACATTGCCGTCCGCTTCGGGCGGCTGACGGCAAAGGGTCCTTTGCCATCAGCTGCCGACGGCAAAGAATACTGACGGCAATAATTGTGTTGTTACTCCATTAGGTGGTTAACGGCAAGACTTTGCTGTCGGCCGCTGACGGCAAACATCGGAAGGCCTTTGCCGTCCGCCGCTGTAGGCAAAGTTTTTTTTCTCTTTGCTGTCAGCCACTGTTGGCAAACTGACCAAATAGGTCAGCCTCCCAGGAAGAACAGTTGCCTACCACGTGGCCTCTTTGCCGTCCGCTGCTGATGGCAAAGAGACCTTTGCCGTCGGTGGCTGACGGCAAAGAGCCTGCATATTGGCTCTTTTTTCTATTTTTTTAATCCAACAATTTTCACAGCAAATATATACGACATATATAGATATATTTCACAGAGCTATTTAACAGCACATAAGTTTCATCGTACATACATATATAGTTCCATCCACTCATACATAGCAAGTTCCATCAAGATAGCAAAGTTGCACATACATATTACAATGCAAAGTTTCATCAAGATAGCAAGTTCCATCATAGCAAGCTAGAAGAATACTAGATTAGAATGAAATTAAAAACAAGCACTCCATCATAGCAATCTAGCTTCCGAGAAGTGAATGAAATCTGCAAAATGGCAAATAAGAAAGTTAGGAAAAGGTGACTAGAAGAAGAAGACTAGAAGAAGAAGCACGCCATCGTTTGTGAGGTAACTTCGGTGAAATGGATCGTTTATGAGCTAACTTAGGTAAAACGCATCATTTTAGAGCTAATGTAGGTAAAATGGATCGTTTATGAGCTAACTAAGCTAATCATGCCGTTTTTTACATAAGGTAAGTACATGTCATTATTGAGCAAACCTAGTTAACTAAGCATATTATAACTAACTTAGGTCATTTTGGAGGAAACAAAGCTAAGTATAGATCGTTTTAGAGCTAACTTGGGTAAAATGGCTGGTTTTGGAGGTCAGTAAGCTTATTAAGTCATTTTGCAGGAAAAGAAGCTACATCTAGGTCATTAAGGTAAGCATATTGGATGAAATAAAGCTAAGTCTAGGTCTTTATGCATTTGTTAAGCAAAAAACTAGAGAAACTTACCTTGATCATGGAGGTGTGGGAGCGGGCTGGCTCAGGCCAGTAGCTGGAGAAGGATCGTGTGATGCTTGTGTGGAGTAACGCTGCACCAAAGATCATTTCCAATGTTTCGTTAGCATGATGACACTCAAATGTTAAGACTAGCAAGTAACGTCCATTAAAATTAAACTCACTGTGGTCTCAGGAGCAATCTCTGGATCAATGGCTATGGAGCCACGGGACCTCCCGCCACTAGATATCATCACCTGCTCTGGATTGTGGGGGATCTAGCTCGGGTTAAAATCCTCCCCTTTCCTCGCCTTCCCCTTGACTTTCTTGTAAGAGGCAGTGTGGGCCATGGCATACAGGTCGTACCCCTCTGGCACCTTATCCGTCTTATTGTAGCATGCCTGAAAGAGAGAAACAAAGTAAATTAGTAATTAAAGGGCTCAAGCTAGCATGATGAATGAATTTCATTAATAATGAAGCAAACCACATTACCCAATTCCGCCCGAACTGATATAAGGTGGAGCTACCTTGATGGTGTGGCACACCTTCAATTTGGGCACATTTGTCCTTGGCCTCAGTCGGCTCCCCTTCCATCTTTCAACACCTGCCATGACAAAGAGTAAACGAAATTAGTACAACATAAAAAAATACCGACATGAATAATAATATGTATATCACTTAAGTGTATCATCATCAAATACAACATAAAAAAATTGAATACCTGACACTACTAATAATCTCGATCAGTATCATCAATAAATGCATAATCATCATCATCACTATAATCAATGACGGGCTCATAGGGTTCAGTGGCATCAACATGTGGAAGGCCACCTTTACGTAATCGGTCAAGCATTGAGAGGTCGTCCGCAGCAGTAACCTCTTCTTGTTCCGGCTCTTCTTGTTCCTCCTCTGGGGTGATGTGGGATTCACTGTCACTGTCTACTTCAATGTTTTGGGGTGAAGTATACCGGTTCTTGAAATGCTTTTTGGAAAGACGTGTCTCTTGGAAGAATTCTCCTTCATATATGTCTGGGTTAATGTGAGGTTCATAATCCTCTTCCTTTGGGGGAGATAGTCTAGCACGTGGCGGCACTTCATAAACGACATCCCAACCTTTCAGATTTGGATTAGTTTGGCAGGCCCAGGGTAGATAGAATACTTGCGTCGCCTGTTGAGCCATAATATAGACATCAGGAACATCTAAATGGGTGCTTTGGTTGATTTCAACTAGCCCTATATGTTCATGAGTCCTTCTAGTCTCCTTCTGCTGAAACCAATAACATTTGAAGACTACCACATTCGGTGGGTTTTCACCATAGAATAGAAGTTCATAAATTGCTTCAACTCTCCCATAATACTCGGTACCTCCTTCGCCGATAGTAGATACACAACAATTTGTAGACTTTCGGTCGGCCATAGATAGCTCTTTGCCATAGGTACGAAAACGATACCCGTTGATGTCGTATTTGTCAAATGAACGGACCTTATAGTCAAAACCATTAGCGACTTGTCTCAATTCGGCGTCCATAGACTCTGAATTAGCCTACAAGTTTAATATGAAAGGATTGTTGCATTACGCACAAATTAGCGAATGAAATGAAATTGTCTAATAGAATTTACCATTTGTTTGAACCAAGAGATGAAACTAGGATAGCCGCCTCCTTGCTTTGCAAGAAGCTCATACTCTTCGATGGAATCCTTAAGGATCACCGCTCCATACGAGAATAGGGCGACGTATCGACTGTATGAAATATCCAGGAATAAGAGTAGTTCAAAGGAAATAGAAGTTGCGAAACAATGTACTGAGAACTTACTCGATGTACGGCCACACTTCTATCAGGTTGTTGAAGATATACAACGAAATGGTCCTCCATTCTTCGTTATCCAAAGATACTGGATTTGAAACACTGGCTGGTGTGAGATTGCCTTTGAATAGGCTGAGGTTGGATCCACCCTTTTTAGGCTCGTCAGCATTGTACTGAGGCTTCGGATTATGCAAATGACGATTTTTGGTTTCGTAGTGTGCAGTCACGAAGTTTGCCGCCTCCTCAGTGATGAATGCCTTAGCCATAGACGCTTCAATTCTACGTTTATTTTTACATTTTTCTCGAAGCGTCTTCTGCATCCTCTCAGTTGGGTAGCACCAATGATTTTGCACGGGCCCCCCAATCTTGCCTCGGTCGGGAGATGCAAAATCAAATGCTGCATTGGATTAAAGAAGCCCGGTAGAAAGATCTTCTCTAACTTGCAGATCAACTTTGGCGCCAACTCTTCCATTTCTTCTAGCACGCCAGGCGATAGTTCTTTCGCACAAAGAACACGGAAGAAATAGCTGAGTTCTGCCAGTATTAGCCATTCATCCTCAGGGATGAAGCCACGCAAGATCACCGGCATTACCCGCTCAATCCATATGTGCCAATCATGACTCTTGAGACCAAATATCTTCAATTTATCAAGACTCTCTCCCCTCTTTAGATTCGCTGCATACCCATCGGGGAACATCAACTGCAGTTTCACCCACAAGATAATTTCCCTCATAGCTGGCCTTCCAAGATTGAACCATGCCTTTGGCTTCGTCCAGTTCTGCTTTCCTTTCGGTTCTTTCATGTTTTGTAATGGCCTATCACATAGCGCCTCCAGATCGACTCTAGCCTTAGTATTATCCTTTGACTTCCCATCTATGCCGAACAATGTACCAAAAAGTGCCTCGGCGATATTCTTCTCAGTGTGCATCACGTCGATGTTATGTGGGCAAAGGAGGTCTTTGAAGTAAGGCAGATCCCATAAGCATGTTTTGTGAGTCCAGGCGTGCTCAGAATTATACCCCTTGAAGTACCCTGGACGCTCTGGATCTGGCTCGAGAGCATTTAACTGATCCAGGGTCTGTTGGCCTGTCAACGCAGGTGGTGCAGAGTTTTTTACACCTCTACCTCTGATGAAGTTCTTCTTGTCTTTCCTGAACTTATGGCAAGGATCCAGGAACTGTCTATGCATGTCGAAGCAAGAAAACTTGCGACTGGCCTGAAGCCAACGAAACTCAAGAGCTCCCTTGCATGTGGGGCACGGGAACCTTCCATGCACACACCAGCCAACGAATAGCGCATACGCCGGCAAGTCATGCATCGAGTACATGTAACAGACACGCATTATGAAGTTTTGTTTGCTATAGGCATCGTATGTCTTGAACCCATTATCCCAGGCTTCTTGCAATTCGTCCTTATGCGGCTGCATGTACACATTCATATTTTTCCCCGGATAGTTGGGCCCTGGAATTATCAACGTCAAGAAAATGTTCTTTCTTTGCATAATCTGTCCGGGGGGGAGATTGAGTGGAAAGACAAATACGGGCAAACAACTGTATTGGGCTGCCGTCATACCAAACACACTGAACCCATCGGTGCTGATGCCGACTCGAGGATGCCTCGGATCTGCCGCTTTGTCAGCATGTAATTCATCAAACTTTTTCCACGCAACATCATCTGATGTGTGTACCATCATCAGATTACCATCTGCATCTAGTTCGGTTCTTTTGCCTGTTTTGTGCCATGTCATCTGTCTGGCCGTCTCTTCGACCATGAAAAGACGTTGAAGTCTTGGTACGATTTGCATATACCGAAGAACACTAATAGGGATTTTGGTTTGTGTCTTCTCACCCATACCGTTGTCTACCACAATATACCTGGAACACTTGCAAATGGGACAATAGTTCAAGTCCGCATAGTCAAGCCTAAATAAGGCACATCCTTTCTCACAGGCATGTATCTTCTCATAGGGCATCTTCAGTGCATGGAGGATTTTGTCCGACTGGTACAGGTTTGCAGGCATTACATGGCCTTTGGGTAGAAAGCGTCCAAATACTGTCATAATTGCGTCATAGCATTCTCTGCCCAAGTTGAACTGAGCCTTCAAAGCCATTACTTGTGAGATGGCATCCAACTGACAAAGCTCAGTGTGCTCGTGGAGCGGACGTTTTGAAGACTCCAACATTTCATTGAAGGCCTTTGCAGATTCCTCCATCTCCTCGCTCGAATCCCGAGCATCATCATAGTCTTGCACCATGTTTTCCATCCCAGTACCATGCTCGTCGGTGCGACGATGATCCACCTCAGCTCGGTCACGTTGGGCAGACTCACCATGAAATGTCCACACCGTATAATCGGGCGTAAAACCATTCTTCTGCAGGTGTTTACCCATTTCAGCCTCTGTCCTCTTTTCCCAATTGCCGCATCAGAAACAGGGGCACCAAGTTTTCCTCTGGCCATTTGCAAATGCGGCTTGCACAAACCCCTTGGTTTTTGTGAACCATTCAGCGCTCCATTTGTTCTGACCAGTGTGACCGGTATACATCCACGCACGATCACTCATCTTGACTTTCAGAGCTACTGGACATACAACAATTATATATATAATTCATCATGTATATATTCATCAGTTGATCTACTTTGTCAATTTTATTACGTCCATGCAACCTACACTCTAATAGGTAATGATAGGTCCTAATCCCACCCGAGTATGTGTAGATTGGGTTCGTTTTCCCATATGCTATGCTCCGGATCCGACGCAAAATTTCGGCAGCACCTCCCCACTGTTCTCCTGATACACGTCTCTGCAATAAATAGAGAGGATGTGTACCCTAAGAACAATAGGGGAGGCACTGACGAAATTTATGCGTCGGATCCGGAGCAAAGCATATGGGAAAACGAACCCAATCTACACATACTCGGGCTGTCCATGGATAGCATTGGACAATTCGAAAGAATCAAGGTTATAAATACGCAAATGCATGCATATTTATAACTATGACGCTTTCGAACGGGAGACACATATTGGTTACGCATACTGATGATTCAAGACACATATATAGCTAGCTACCAAATTTCATGTCATTTGTGCAAATAATTAATGGGGGAGAAGGACATGTCATTTTTGCTCACCCACGAACGAAGGGGCAGAGCTCCTCAAACGCACGGCGAGGTCGTCGAACACCAAACCTCGCAGCGATGAAACAAATGCACATTTAAATCTACCCGATCAACACAATTATATATGATGTTTTTCATAACAAAATCGAAAAATATATGACCTAACTAATAATTCACAAATATATAACCCCGTCGGCCTCTGGAAGGCCAAAGAGCACCTTTTCAGGAGGTTTAGGGGGTCGGGGTGTCATGTCGGTGTCGGGGTGCTGTTTCGGGGTTAGGGTGTCGTGTCGGGGTCGGGGTGTCGGGGTGTGGTGTCGTGGTCTGTGTGTCGGGGTATGGTGTCGGGGTCGGGGTGTCGG
>NC_041381.1:424481866-424514889 GCF_002162155.2 Triticum dicoccoides
GAGGGCGGGGGCGGCGCCGGGCGGCGGGGGCGGGGGCGGAGGAGGTCGAGGGAGAGAGATGAGTAACGGGCGGGGGAGGGGGCTCAGCCGTTAGTTAGGTTAGTTAGGGTAGCCTTTGCCGTCCGCCCTCCTTTGCCGTCCGCTTTTGTTCATATTTGCCGTCTGCGGCGAACGGCAAAGCGGGGGGACGTTAAGTATTTTTTAACCAGCTCCTCAGTGGGGCCCCCTCCCTCTTTGTCGTCTGCTAGCGGACGGCAAAGAACAGGCTGATGGCAAAGGCTTTCTTTGCCATCAGCCAGTTCTTTGTCGTCTGCTTTCGGGTAGCTGATGGCAAAGAGCTTCTTTGTCGTCTACTAGCTGATGGCAAAGAGCTGGCAGATGACAAAGTAGCTGATTCCAGTAGTGAAAGAGTTTGAGATTATTTAAGTACGAAACAATTGCTTGGATTGTCATCGGGGGTATAGAAGTTGGGAACATCTTTGTGTGACGAAAATGAAGCATAGCTTAACTATATGATTTTGTAGGGATGAACTTTGTTTAGCCATGTTATTTTGAGAAGACATGATTGCTTTTATTAGTATGCTTGAAGTATTGCTATTTCTTTTGTCAATATGAACTTTTATTTTGAATCACTTGGATCTGAACATTCATGCCACAATAAAGAGAAATTACATTGAGAATTATGCTAGGTAGCATTCCACATCAAAAATTCTGTTTTTATCATTTACCTACTCGAGGACGAGCAGGAATTAAGCTTGGGGATGCTTGACACGTCTCCAACATATCTATAATTTTTTATTGTTCCATGCTATTATATTACCTCTTTTGGATGTTTCTAGGCTTTATTTTACACATTATTATCACTTTTGGGACTAACCTACTAACCGGAGGCCCAGCCCGTATTGCTGTTTTTTTGCCTATTTCATTATTTCGAAGAAAAGGAATATCAAACGGAGTCCAAACAGAATGAAACCTTCGAGAGCATGATTTTTGGAATGAACGTGATCCAAAGGACTTGGAGTGCAAGTCAAGAAACAGCCGAGGCAGCCACGAGAGGGTAGGGCGCCCCCCCCCCATAGGGCGCCCCCCTGTCTCATGGGCCCCTCGGGCGGCCACCGACGTACTTCTTCCTCCTATATAAGCCTACATACCCCGAAAACATCCAGGGAGCACCCGAAACACAATTTCCACCGCCGTAACCTTCTGTATCCATGAGATCCCATCTTGGAGCCTTCGCCGGCGCTTCGCCAGAGGGGGAATCGACCATGGAGGGCTTCTACATCAACACCATAGCCTCTCCGATGAGTTGTGAGTAGTTTACCACAGGCCTTCGGGTCCATAGTTATTAGCTAGATGGCTTCTTCTCTCTTTTTGGATCTCAATACAATGTTTTCCCCCTCTCTTGTGGAGATCTATTCGATGTAAACTCTTTTTGTGGTGTGTTTGTCGAGATCCGATGAATTGTGGGTTTATGACCAAGTTTATCTATGAATAATATTTGAATCTTCTCTGAATTCTTTTATGTATGATTGAGTTATCTTTGCAAGTCCCTTCGAATTATCAGTTTGGTTTGGCCTACTAGATTGATCTTTCTTGCCATGGGAGAAGTGCTTAGCTTTGGGTTCAATCTTGTGGTGTCCTTACCCAGTGACAGAAAGGGTTGCAAGGCACGTGTTGTATTGTTTCCATCGAGGATAAAAAGATGGGGTTTATATCATATTGCATGAGTTTATCCCTCTACATCATGTCATCTTGCTTAATGCGTTACTCTGTTCTTTATGAACTTAATACTCTAGATGCAGGCAGGAGTCGGTCGATGTGTGGAGTAATAGTAGTAGATGCAGGCAGGAGTCGGTCTACTTGTTGCGGACGTGATGCCTATATACATGATCATGCCTAGATAATCTCATAATTATTCGCTTTTCTATCAATTGCTCGACAGTAATTTGTTCACCCACCGTAATACTTATGCTATCTTGAGAGAAACCTCTAGTGAAACCTATGGCCCCCGGGTCTATCTCTTATCATATTTGCTTCCAATCTACTTTTATTTGCATCTTTACTTTTTGCATCTATATTATAAAATACCAAAAATATATTTATCTTATCATACTATCGATCTCACTTTCGCAAGTGGCCGTGAAGGGATTGACAACCCCTTTATTGCGTTGGTTGCGAGTTCTTTGTTTGTTTGTGTAGGTGCGTGGGACTTTTCAGGAGCCTCCTACTGGATTGATACCTTGGTTCTCAAAAACTGAGGGAAATAATTACGCTACTGTGCTGCATCACCCTTTCCTCTTTAAGGAAAACCAACACAAGCTCAAGACATAGCAGCGCCCTCCATCGTCGTGGTGCCCTCGGGACTCCCCTCCGGTAGCTTTTCGTTCCAATATTTTTTATATTTTCCAAAAATATTCTCTGCTGATTTTCAATGCATTCCGAGAACTTTTATTTCTGCACACAACACCATGGTAGTTCTGTTGAAAATAGCACCAGTCCGGGTTAGTTCTAACCAAATCATACCAAAATCATGTAAAAATATTATAAACATGGCATGTACATCAAAAATTATAGATAACTTGGAGACGTATCAGCCTCTGTAAATCACTGCTTCCCTCTACGAAGGGACTATCTATTTAATTTTATTTTGTGTCATGACCTTCTCAAATAAGCGCTAGAACCTGAGAGCACTGCTATCATGCTGATGCATTGTGTATAGATAATGTTGGGTGCATCATGATTGGATCTTTTCTACCATGAATTACAATGTTTAGTCGCTGTTTGAACTTTGGGGGTGCTCTGCATTTGTGTTTTGCGGTCTCAGAAAGGGCTAACGAGATACCACTATCGTCATATTATATCATGGTTGTTTTGACAAGGTGTTGCTATTTGAGATATCTTAGTATTGCACTCTAGTTGATTATGTCATTGATATGAGTTAATATTATTTTTAAGAGTTATTATCGACATGGTTAGTTATAATCTTTGCTGAAAACCTGGGTGTTGTTTAAGCTTATTTATGAAACAAGAGCAAAAGAGTTCGTAAAAGTTTTTCTTTTTCACTTGCAGTTTATCAACTAAATTGCTTGAGGACAAGCAAAGGTTTAAGCTTGGGGGAGTTGATACGTCTCCAACGTACGTATCTACTTTTCCTAACGCTTTTCCTCTTGTTTTGGACTCTAATTTGTATGATTTGAATGAAACTAACCCCGGACTGACGTTGTTTTCAGCAGAACTAGCATGGTGTTGTTTCTGTGTAGAAATAAAAGTTCTCGGAATGGAACGAAACTTTGCGAGAATTTTTTATGTTAAATAAGAGAATTTCTGGAGCCAAGAGGTACCTGAGGGGGCACCTGGGTGGGCACAACCCACCTGGGCGCACCAGCCCCCCAGGCGTGCCCTGCTGGGTGCTGCCCACCTAGTGGCCCCGCTGACCCTCAAATTGATGCTATAAAATCCCATATTTCCAGGAAAAAAACAAGGAAAAAATAATTATCATGTTTCACGAGACGGAGCTGCCACCATATCATGTTCTTCATCAGGAGGCCAGATCTGGAGTCCGTTTGGGGCTCCGGAGAGGGGGATCTTCGATCTACGTCATCACCAACACATATCCATCGCCAATTCCATGATGCTCCCCACCGGGAGTGAGTAATTCCTTCATAGGCTCACTGGTCGGTGAGGAGTTGGATGAGATTCATCATGTAATTGAGTTAGTTTTGTTAGGGCTTGATCCCTAGTATCCACTATGTTCTAAGATTGATGTTGCTATGACTTTGACATGCTTAATGCTTGTCACTTTGGGCCCGGGAGCCATGATTTTAAATCTAAACAGTTTATTTTATCACCATTATATCGATGTTCTAGATCCGATCTTGCAAGTTATAGTCACCTACTACGTGTTACGATCCGACAACCCTGGAGTGACAACAGTCGGGACCACTCCTGATGATGACCGTAGTTTGAGGAGTTCATGTATTCACCATGTGTTAATGCTTTGTTCTGGTTCTCTATTAAAAGGAGGCCTTAATATCCCTTAGTTTCCAATAGGACCCCACTGCCACGGGAGGGTAGGACAAAAGATGTCATGCAAGTTCTTTCCATAAGCATGTATGACTATTTACAGAATGCATGCCTACATTATATTTATGAACTGGAGCTAGTGTCGTATCGCCCTAGGTTATAACTATCTCATGATGAATATCATCCAACGAGTCACCGATCCAACGCCTACAAATTTACCATATATTGTTCTTGCTAAGTTATTATTGTTGCTACTACTATTGTTACTACTACAATATCACTGCTATCACTGTTACGATTACCGTTACTACTGTTGCTATCATCAAAACTATCATACTACTATGCTACTAATCACTTTGCTGCAGATAATTAATCTCCAGGTGTGGTTGAATTGACAACTCAGCTGCTAATACCTTCAAATATTCTTTGGCCCCCCTTGTGTCGAATCTATAAATTTGGGTTGAATACTCTACCCTCGAAAACTATTGCGATCCCCTATACTTGTGGGTTATCATGGCCTTGCTCGCCGTCACCTTGAGGATGACGAAGGGGAAGAATGGTTGACCAACAAGGTCTGAATCTCCTCCATCCTTGCATCTTGCTCCTGCTTGTGTGTGGAAAGCTTGTTGTCGAAGTAGCCCCTTCTCCTAGCTTCAGAATGTCGTAAGTCGGTGGTGATGTTGTCGATGACTTGCATTGCTCATTGTAGTCCGAAGTGGGGAGTTTTGGTGTTGTAGTTGTTCGCGCCATCGTTGTTGTGGAAGACCGGAGATGAAATGCCTTGCCTATCCATCACAAGACTCGACAAAATGTGAGTGGGAGAAAGAGAAGAACTGGACCAAATGTACCTTATCCGTTGAAAATGAATCAATGATCACTCAATAGTGTAGCAAGGAAATAGTACAATTGGTACCGGATCTTGACAATTCTCACACACACACAAGTAAAGCTTTTGGTGGAGCTCGGTGAGTATAGTGGCACAAAATTTTGATGCAAAATGTTAGCAAGAGTCAATTATGTTGAAAGAGATACACAAATTTGCAAGTAAAACAAGTAGACCAACAACAATGGGTGGCACACGAAAATACACACACGGATGGATAAGTGTGGTCGTGCAACCAAAGAATGAGCACAAAATGTGGAATCCACAAAAAACACTCATGTTGCACAACTCAAGAGAGACGCTAGCACGATTGCTCAATAGGCGGATATGACACTTGTGCACAACCTATAAGATGCAAAATGTAGCAACTTTCTATCCCAAGTATACTATATATGTATGGTTGATGTCTACTACGCAACTTTATTCTGGTAGACACATGTTGGGCCTCCAAGCGCAATGTTTTGTAGGACAGTAGCAATTTTCCCTAAAGTGAATGACCTAAGGTTTATCAATCCGTGGGAGGTGTAGGATGAAGATGGTCTCTCTCAAACAACCCTGCAACCAAATAATAAAAAGGCTCTTCTGTCCCCAACACACCAGATAATTTGGTAATTTGTATAGGTGCACTAGTTCGGCGAAGAGATGGTGATACATGTTGGGGAACGTAGCAGAAATTCAAAAAATTTCCTACGTATCACCAAGATCTATCTATGGAGAGACCAGCAACGAGGGGAAGGAGAGTGCATCTACATACCCTTGTAGATCGCTAAGCGGAAGCGTTCAAGAGAACGGGGTTGAAGGAGTCGTACTCGTCGTGATCCAAATCACCGGAGATCCTAGTGCCGAACGGACGGCACCTCCGCGTTCAACACATGTACAGCCCGGTGACGTCTCCCACGCCTTGATCCAGCAAGGAGAGAGGGAGAGGTTGAGGAAGACTCCATCCAGCAGCAGCACAACGGCATGGTGGTGATGGAGGAGCGTGGCAATCCCGCAGGGCTTCGCCAAGCACCATGGGAGAGGAGGAGTAGGGAGAGAGGTAGGGCTGCACCAAGAGGGAGAGGTTCTCATGTGTTGGGCTGCTCCAAAACCTCCAATATATATAGGGGGAGAGGGGCTGCGCCCCCTTTAGGGTTTCCCACCCCAAGGGGTGCGGCCAAGGGGGGAGGAGTACCTCCCAAGTCAAGTGGAGGCCTCCCCCTTTAGGGTTTTCCCCTTCCCATGCGCATGAGCCTTGGGGGGGCTGGTGCCCCTGGCCCATTAAGGCTAGGGCGCCCCCCTACAGCCCATGCTACTGTATTGGACGTGGTGGAACAATTTCCGGACCTCCGGACCCCTCCGGAATCCTCCGGAACCTTCTGGAAGCTTCCCGGTACAATACCGAAAAAACCCGAACTTTTTCCGGAACCCGAACAACAACTTTCCATATATAAATCTTTACCTCCAGACCATTCCGGAACTCCTCGTGACGTCCGGGATCTCATCCGGGACTCCGAACAACATTCAGTAACCACATACAAACTTCCTTTATAACCCTAGCGTCATCGAACCTTAAGTGTGTAGACCCTACGGGTTCGGGAGACATGTAGACATGACCGAGACGTTCTCCGGTCAATAACCAACAACGGGATCTGGATACCCATGTTGGCTCCCACATGTTCCACGATGATCTCATCAGATGAACCACGATGTCAAGGACTCAATCGATCCCGTATACAATTCCCTTTGTCTAGCGGTATTGTACTTGCCCGAGATTCGATCGTCGGTATACCGATACCTTGTTCAATCTCGTTACCGGCAAGTCTCTTTACTCGTTCCGTAACACATCATCCCGTGATCAACCCCTTGGTCACATTGTGCACATTATGATGATGTCCTACCGAGTGGGCCCAGAGATACCTCTCCGCTTACACGGAGTGACAAATCCCAGTCTCGATTCGTGCCAACCCAACAGACACTTTCGGAGATACCTGCAGTGCACCTTTATAGTCACCCAGTTACGTTGTGACGTTTGGTACACCCAAAGCATTCCTACGGTATCCGGGAGTTGCACAATCTCATGGTCTAAGGAAAAGATACTTGACATTAGAAAAGCTTTAGCATACGAACTACACGATCTTTGTGCTAGGCTTAGGATTGGGTCTTGTCCATCACATCATTCTCCTAATGATGTGATCCCGTTATCAATGACATCCAATGTCCATAGCCAGGAAACCATGACTATCTGTCGATCACAACGAGCTAGTCAACTAGAGGCTCACTAGGGACATGGTGTTGTCTATGTATCCACACGTGTATCTGAGTTTCCTATCAATACAATTATAGCATGGATAATAAACGATTATCATGAACAAGGAAATATAATAATAACTAGTTTATTATTGCCTCTAGGGCATATTTCCAACAGTCTCCCACTTGCACTAGAGTCAATAATCTAGTTCACATCGCCATGTGATTAACACTCACAGGTCACATCGCCATGTAACCAACATCCAAAGAGTTTACTAGAGTCAATAATCTAGTTCACATCACTATGTGATTAGCACTCAATGAGTTCTGGGTTTGATCATGTTGCTTGTGAGAGAGGTTATAGTCAACGGGTCTGGACCTTTCAGATCCGTGTGTGCTTTACAAATCTCTATGTCATCTCCTAGATGCAGCTACCACGCTCTATTTGGAGCTATTCCAAATAACTGTTCTACTTGGAGCTATTCTAAATTGTTGCTCCATTATACGTATCCGGTATCTCTACTCAGAGCTATCCGGATAGGTGTTAAGCTTGCATCGACGTAACCCTTTACGACGAACTCTTTTACCACCTCCATAATCGAGAAAATTCCTTAGTCCACTAGTTACTAAGGATAACTTTGACCGTTGTCCTGTGATCCATTCATGGATCACTCTTGTACCCCTTGACTGACTCATGGCAAGGCACACTTCAGGTGCGGTACACAGCATAGCATACTGAAGAGCCTACGTCTTAAGCATAGGGGACGACCTTCGTCCTTTCTCTCTATTCTGTCGTGGTCGAGCTTTAAGTCTTAACTTCGTACCTTACAACTCAGGCAAGGACTCCTTCTTTGACTGGTCCATCTTGAACACCTTCAAGATCATGTCAAGGTATGTGCTCATTTGAAAGTACCATTAAGCGTTTTGATCTATCCTTATAGATCTTGATGCTCAATGCTCAAGTAGCTTAATCCAGGCTTTCCATTGAAAAACACTTTCAAAATAACCCTATATGCTTTCTAGAAATTCTACATCATTTCTGATCATCAATATGTCAACAACATATACTCATCAGAAATTCTATAGTGCTCCCACTCACTTCTTTGGAAATACAAGTTTCTCATAAACTTTGTATAAACCCAAAATCTTTGATCATCTTATCAAAGTGCACATTCCAACTCCGAGATGCTTACTCCAGTCCTTAGCAGGATCGCTGGAGCCAGCATACCTTTTAGCATCCTTAGGATTGACAAAAACTTTCTGATTGTATCATATACAACCTTTCCTTACGAATATTGGTAAGGAAACTCGTTATGACATCCATCTGCCAGATTTCATAAATTCAGCTAATGCTAACATGATTCCGACGGACTTAAGCATCGCTACGAATGAGAGAATCTCATCGTAGTCAACTCCTTGAACTTGTGAAAAACTCTTTGCCACAAGTCGAGCTTCATAGACGGTGATATTACCGTCCATGTCCGTCTTCTTCTTAAAGATCCATTCATCTCAATGGCTTGCCGATCATCGGGCAAGTCCATCAAAGTCCATGCTTTGTTCTGATATATGGATACTATCTCGGATTTCATGGCTTCTAACCATTTGTCGGAATTTGGGCCCACCATCGCTTCTCCATAGCTCGTAGGTTCATTGTTGTCTAGCAACATGACCTTCAAGACAGGATTACTGTACCACTCTGAAGTGGTACGCATCCTTGTCACCCTACGAGGTACGGTAGTGACTTCATCCAAAACTTCATGATCACTATCATAAGCTTCTACTTCAATTGGTGTAGGTGCCACATGAACAACTTCCTGTGCCCTGATACACACTAGTTGAAGTGATGGTTCAATAACCATATCAAGTCTCCACCATCCTCCCACTCAACTCTTTCGAGAGAAACCTTTCCTTGAGAAAGGACCCGATTCAAGAAACAATTCATATTGCTTTCGGATCTGAATTAGGAGGTATACCCAACTGTTTTGGGTGTCCTATGAAGATGCATTTTATCCGCTTTGGGTTCAAGCTTATCAATCCTGAAACTTTTTCACATAAGCGTCGCAGCCCCAAACCTTTAAGAAACGACAACTTAGGTTTCTCTAAACCATAATTCATACGGTGTCATCTCAACGGAATTACGTGGTGCCCTATTTAAAGTGAATGTGGTTGTCTCTAATGCCTAACCCATGAACAATAGTGGTAATTCGATAAGAGACATCATGGTACGCACCATATCCAATAGGGTGCAACTATGATGTTCGGACACACCATCACACTATGGTGTTCCAGGCGGTATTATTTGCGAAACAATTTCCACAATGTCTTAATTGTGTGCCAAAACTCATAACTCAGATATTCATCTCTATGATCATATCATAGACATTTTATCCTCTTGTCACAATGATCTTCTACTTCACTCTGAAATTACTTGAACCATTCAATAATTCAGACTTGTGTTTCATCAAGTAAATATTCTCAACATCTACTCGAATCATCTGTGAAGTAAGAACATAACGATATTCACTGCATGCCTCAGCACTCATTGGACTGGACACATCAAAATGTGTTACTTCCAACAAGTTGCTATCTTGTTCCATCTTACTGAAAACGAGGCTTTTTAGTCATCTTGCCCATGTGGTATGATTTGCATATCTCAAGTGATTCAAAATCAAGTGAGTCCAAACGATCCATCTGCATGGAGTTTCTTCATGCGTATACACCAATAGACATGGTTCGCATGTCTCAAACTTTTCAAAAACGAGTGAGTCCAAAGATCCATCAACATGGAGCTTCTTCATGCGTTTTATACCGATATGACTTAAGTGGCAGTGCCACAAGTAGGTGGTATTATCATTACTATCTTTTGGCATGAACATGTGTATCACTATGATCGAGATTCAATAAACCATTCATTTCAGGTGTAAGACCATTTGAAGGTATTATTCAAACAAACAGAGTAACGATTATTCTCCTTAAATGAATAACCGTATTGCGATAGGCATAATCCAATCATGTCTATGCTCAACGCAAACACCAAACTCGATGGTAGAGGGAGCTTGCGATGCTTGATTATATCAACATTGGAAACACTTCCAACACATATCGTCATCTCACCTTTAGCTAGTCTCCGTTTATTCCGTAGCTTTTATTTCGAGTTACTAACACTTAGCAACCGAACCGGTATCTAATACCCTGGTGCTACTAGGAGTACTAGTAAAGTACACATCAACACAATGTATATCCAATATACTTCTATCGACCTTGCCAGCCTTCTCATCTACCAAGTATCTAGGGTAATTCCGCTCTAGTGACTATTCCCCTTATCACAGAAGCACTTAGTCTCGGGTTTGGGTTCAACCTTGGGTTTCTTCACTGGTGCAGCAGCTGATTTGCCGTTTCATGAAGTATCCCTTCTTGCCCTTGCCCTTCTTGAAACTAGTGGTTTCACCAACCATCAAAAATTGATGCTCCTTCTTGATTTCTACTTTTGCGGTGTCAAACATCGTGAATACCTCAAGGATCATCATATCTATCCCTGATATGTTATAGTTCATCACGAAGCTCTAGCAGCTTGGTGGCAATGACTTTGGAGAAACATCACTATCTCATCTGGAAGATCAACTCCCACTCGATTCAAGTGATTGTTGCACTCAGACAATCTGAGCACAAGCTCAACGATTGAGCTTTTCTCCCTTAGTTTGCAGGCTAAGAAAAATCGTCGGAGGTCTCATACCTCTTGATGTGGGCACGAGCCTGAAATCCCAATTTCAGCCCTCGAAACATCTCATATGTTCCGCGATGTTTCGAAAACGTCTTTAGTGCCTCAACTCTAAACCGTTTAACTGAACTATCACGTAGTTATCAAAACGTGTATGTCCGATGTTCGCAACATCCACAAACGACGTTTGGGGTTCAGCACACTGAGCAGTGCATTAAGGACATTAGCTTTCTACTGTCCGCATAATTGCTACTATCAACTTTCAACTACATTTTCTCTAGGAACATATCTAAAACAGTAGAACTAAAGCGCGAGCTACGACATAATTTGCAAAATCCTTTTGACTATGTTCAGGATAATTAAGTTCATCTTATGAACTCCCACTCAGATAGACATCCCTCTGGTCATCTAAGTGATTACATGATCCGAGTCAACTAGGCCGTGTCCGATCATCACGTGAGACGGACTAGTCATCATCGGTGAACATCTTCATGTTGATCGTATCTGCTATACGACTCATGCTCGACCTTTCGGTCTCCGTGTTCTGAGGCCATGTCTATACATGCTAGGCTCGTCAAGTTAACCCTAAGTGTTTTCGCGTGTGTAAATCTGTCTTACACCCGTTGTATGTGAACGTAAGAATCCATCACACCCGATCATCACGTGGTGCTTAGAAGCGACGAACTGTAGCAACGGTGCACAGTTAGGGGAGAACACTTCTTGAAATTGTTGTAAGGGATCATCTTATTTACTACCGTCGTTCTAAGCAAACAAGATGCATAAACATGATAAACATCACATGCAATCAAATAGAGTAGTGACATGATATGGCCAATATCATATAGCTCCTTTGATCTTCATCTTCGGGGCTCCATGATCATCTTGTCACCGGCATGACACCATGATCTCCATCATCATGATCTCCATCATCGTGTCTTCATGAAGTTGTCACGCCAACGAATACTTCTACTTCTATGACTAACGCGTTTAGCAATAAAGTAAAGTAGTTTACATGGCGTTCTTCAATGACACGCAGGTCATACAATAAATAAAGACAACTCCTATGGCTCCTGCCGGTTGTCATACTCATCGACATGCAAGTCGTGGATCCTATTACAAGAACATGATCAATCTCATACATCACATATCATTCATCACATTCTTCTTGGCCATATCACATCACAAAGCATACCCTGCAAAAACAAGTTAGACGTCCTCTAATTGTTGTTTGCATGTTTTACGAGGCTGCTATGGGTTTCTAGCAAGAACGTTTCTTACCTACGCAAAACCACAACGTGATATGCCAATTGTTATTTACCCTTCATAAGGACCCTTTTCATCGAATCCGTTCCGACTAAAGTGGGAGAGACTGGCACCCGCTAGCCACCTTATGCACCAAGTGCATGTCAATCGGTGGAACCTGTCTCACGTAAGAGTACGTGTAAGGTCGGTCCGGGCCGCTTCATCCCACAATACCGTCGAAACAAGATTGGACTAGTAACGGTAAGCATATTGAACAAAATCAACACCCACAACTACTTTGTGTTCTACTCGTGCAAAGAATCTACGCAATAGACCTAGCTCATGATGCCACTGTTGGGGAACGTAGCAGAAATTCAAAAAATTTCCTACGTATCACCAAGATCTATCTATGGAGAGACCAGCACCGAGGGGAAGGAAAGTGCATCCACATATCCTTGTAGATCGCTAAGCGGAAGCATTCAAGAGAACGGGGTTGAAGGAGTCGTACTCGTCGTGATCCAAATCACCGGAGATCCTAGTGCCGAACGGACGGCACCTCCGCGTTCAACACACGTACAGCCCGGTGACGTCTCCCACGCCTTGATCCAGCAAGGAGAGAGGGAGAGGTTGAGGAAGACTCCATCCAGCAGCAGCACAACGGCATGGTGGTGATGGAGGAGCGTGGCAATCCCGCAGGGCTTCGCCAAGCACCATGGGAGAGGAGGAGTAGGGAGAGAGGTAGGGCTGCACCAAGAGGGAGAGGTTCTCATGTGTTGGGCTGCTCCAAAACCTCCAATATATATAGGGGGAGAGGGGATGCGCCCCCTTTAGGGTTTCCCACCCCAAGGGGTGCGGCCAAGGGGGGAGGAGTGCCTCCCAAGTCAAGTGGAGGCCTCCCCCTTTAGGGTTTTCCCCTTCCCATGTGCATGAGCCTTGGGGGGGCTGGTGCCCCTGGCCCATTAAGGCTAGGGCGCCCCCCTACAGCCCATGCTACTGTATTGGACGTGGTGGAACAATTTCCGGACCTCCGGACCCCTCTGGAATCCTCCGGAACCTTCTGGAAGCTTCCCGGTACAATACCGAAAAAACCCGAACTTTTTCCGGAACCCGAACAACAACTTTCCATATATAAATCTTTACCTCCGGACCATTCCGGAACTCCTCGTGACATCCGGGATCTCATCCGGGACTCCGAACAACATTCGGTAACCACATACAAACTTCCTTTATAACCCTAGCGTCATCGAACCTTAAGTGTGTAGACCCTACGGGTTCGGGAGACATGTAGACATGACCGAGACGTTCTCCGGTCAATAACCAACAACGGGATCTGGATACCCATGTTGGCTCCCACATGTTCCACGATGATCTCATCGGATGAACCATGATGTCAAGGACTCAATCGATCCCGTATACAATTCCCTTTGTCTAGCGGTATTGTACTTGCCCGAGATTCGATCGTCGGTATACCGGTACCTTGTTCAATCTCGTTACCAGCAAGTCTCTTTACTCGTTCCGTAACACATCATCCCGTGATCAACCCCTTGGTCACATTGTGCACATTATGATGATGTCCTACCGAGTGGGCCCAGAGATACCTCTCCGCTTACACGGAGTGACAAATCCCAGTCTCGATTCGTGCTAACCCAACAGACACTTTCGGAGATACCTACAGTGCACCTTTATAGTCACCCAGTTACTTGTGACGTTTGGTACACCCAAAGCATTCCTACGGTATCCGGGAGTTGCACAATCTCATGGTCTAAGGAAAAGATACTTGACATTAGAAAAGCTTTAGCATACGAACTACACGATCTTTGTGCTAGGCTTAGGATTGGGTCTTGTCCATCACATCATTCTCCTAATGATGTGATCCCGTTATCAACGACATCCAATGTCCATATCCAGGAAACCATGACTATCTGTTGATCACAACGAGCTAGTCAACTAGAGGCTCACTAGGGACATGGTGTTGTCTATGTATCCACACGTGTATCTGAGTTTCCTATCAATACAATTATAGCATGGATAATAAACGATTATCATGAACAAGGAAATATAATAATAACTAGTTTATTATTGCCTCTAGGGCATATTTCCAACAATACAAGTGTAATATGGATAGTATATATTGGTTTTTTTAGTACGAACAATAAAAAACAGCAAGGTAGCAATTGATAAAACAGAGCACAAACGGTATTCCAATGCTTGAAATGAGGCCTAGGGTCCATACTTTGGCTAGTGCAATCTCTCAACAATGCTAATATAATAGGATCATACAGCCATCCCTCAACGTGCAATGAAGAATCACCCCAGAGTTCCTATATAGTGGAGAACATAAGAAGAAAATGTTGGTAGGGTATGAAACCACCTCAAAGCTATTCTTTCTGATCGATCTATCCAAGAGTTCATACTAAAATAACACCAAAGCAAATTCAAATTCATAATACTCAATCCAAGACAAAGAACCTCAAGGAGTGCCCCAAGATTTCTACCGGAGAAACAAAGACAACAACGTGCATCAACCCCTATGCATAGATTACCCCAATGTCACCTCGGGAATCTGCGACTTGAGTGCCAAAACATATATCAAGTGAATCAATACGGTACCCCATTGTCACCACGGGTATTCATAGCAAGACATACATCAACTATTCTCAAATCCATAAAAGTATTCAATCTGATAAAATGAAATCTCAAAGGGAAAACTCAGTTCATCAAAAGATAGAGAGAGGGAAAACACCATATGATCTGACTATATTAACAAAGCCTGCGATACATCAAGATCGTGCCATCAAGAACACGAGAGAGAGAGAGAGATTAATTGAACACATAGCTACTGGTACAAACCCTCGGCCCCAAGGGTAGACTACTCCCTCCTCGTCATGGTGGCCGCCGGGAAGATGGCCACCAGTGATGATTTCACCCTCCGGCGGAGTGCTGGAGAAGGGCTCTAGATTGGATCTCATGGTTCTGGAACTGGCGGCGGCTGGAACAAAATTTCGTCGACTCCCCTAGGGTTTTTGGAATATTTGGGCATTTATAGAGCGAAGAGGCAGTGCGGGAGTCCACCGAGGTGGGCATAACCCACCTGGGGGTGCCTAGGCCCCCAGGCGCGCCCTGGTGGGTTGTGCCCCCCTCGGGGCACCCTCCAGGTGCTTCTCTGGTCCACTGGATGTCTTCTGGTCCAAAAAAACTCCAAAAAGTTTCGCTGCATTTGGACTCCATTTGATATTATTTTTTGCGATGTAAAAAACAAACAAAAAAACAACTGACACTGGGCACTATGTCAATAGGTTAGTCCCAAAAAATGATATAAATTTGCTATAAAATGATTGTAAAACATCCAAGAATGATAATATAACAACATGGAACAATATAAAATTATAGGTACGTTGGAGACGTATCAGCATCCCCAAGCTTAATTCCTGCTCGTCCTCGAGTAGGTAAATGATAAAAACAAATTTTTTGATGTGGAATGTTGCCTATCATGTTCATCACATATTATTTTCCTTTGTAGCATGGACATGGACTTTTATATGGCTCAAAGCAATAGTCTAGTTTTGACATGAAGACATCAATACTCAAGCATATCAACAAGCAACCATGTCTTTCAAAATATCAACACTAAAGCAAGTTATCCCTAGCCCATTATGCTCAATCATTCATCCATTCATGAAACTTACTCGCATATTAGCTACACCCAATGCTGAAGTAGGATCATAGTGCTCCTTAGTTGGTGTTTTATGAGAGAAGATGGAGACTCAAATAAAAATAATATTTGCATAAAATAAATAGAGAGGCCCTTCGCAGAGGGAAGTAGGGATTTGTAGAGGTGCCATAGCTCAAAGAGGAAACTGAAAGATTTTGGGAGGCATACTTTTCCCGTTAACGAAAATGACTGAGTAATTCCCAACATTTTCCATGCTAGATATATCATAGGCGGTTCCCAAACAGAAAATAAAGTTTATTCCTTTTTCCATCATTCTTTCACAATCCACGGCTAGCCGTATCCACGGGTACCGTCCATACCAACATTTTCCAAGGAATTTATTATTTGACAACATAAAGTAAATTCATTTCGGGATTGGGCATCCCTAATACCTTTGCCATACTCTTGTGCAATGACAAGTGAATAAACACTCATCTTGAGCATAACACATCTAGCATGGAAAATATTGGCCACCCCCAGCCGCTTCATGAGTGGTACGAGCACACAAAAAGGAAATTTATTTTGAAAATTAGAGATTGCACATACAAATTTGCTTAGAATGACACAGAATACCACACAGAGGACTCATGTGGCAAAACTGGGTTTAAGGATTTTGGATGCACAAGTAGTATTTCTACTTATTACAAGTGAAGGCTAGCAAAATATTGAGAAGCATCCAACCAAGAAACGAAAAAACACATAAGCGAGCATTAAGCATAACTAACACCGAATAATGCACCACAAATAGGATGTAATTTCATTGCGTAACTATTGACTTTCGTGCTTGCATAGGGAATCACAAACCTTAACACCAATATTCTTACTAAAGCACAATTACTCACCAACATGACTCGCATATTATTATCATCATATCTCAAAACTAATACAAAGAATGAAGTTTATTTTGTCCAATGATCTTAATGAAAGTTTTTATTATATCCCTCTTGAATATCTATCACTTTGGGACTAGTTTCATATGTTGCAATTGCTTTTTGACAAGCTCAAACAAGTTTAAGTGAAGAACATGAGCATAAAAAATTTCATCTCTCAAAATAATATAAGTGAAGCATGAGAGAACTGACAAACTACTCCAAAAAGATATAAGTGAAGATCAAATGAGTAGTTAAGTAAATAGGTAGCTATGTAAGGACTCTCTCTTATTTAAAAGTTTCAGATCTAAGTATTTTATTAAACCAGCAAGCAAAACAAAACAAAATGGCATTCCAATAATAGCACAACTCATGTGAAGAAGCAAGAACTTAAGCTCAACCGATACTAACCGATAATTGTTGAAGAAGAAAGGTGGGATGCCTACCGGGGAATCCCCAAGCTTAGATGCTTGAGACTTCTTGGAATATTAACTTGGGATGCCTTAGGCATCCCCAAGCTTGAGCTTTTTTGTCTCCTTAACTATCACGGTCTCCCTAAATCTCAAAAACTTCATCCACACAAATCTCAACAAGAACTCGTGAGATAAGTTAGTATAAATCAATGCAAAACCTTATCATTCTCTACTATAGCAAATCGCAAAAATTATTATTTGACATTGCATAATAAATGCCTCTGCATATTTAATACTCCTATCCTCAAATAGAATCATTAAACAAGCTATGCAAACAATGCAACCATAACAACAATCTGCCAAAACAATACAGTTTGTAAAGGATGCAAGATTCATCATTCTTCCCTAACTCCAAAAATTCTTAAAAATTACCACACTGTAGAAAATTTATTATATCTTACTATGTAAAAGTTTCAACATTTTATCACATTCTGACTTTTCTCGGGAATTTTTGCAATAGCGATAAACTTTCTGTTTTGAAATAGCAACTCATATACTTGCAAAATAAGCATCTGGAAATATATCCTTGACATTTTTATTGAAGTAAAAGATGCAAAACATTATTTTAAATAACAGCAAGCAAATCCTAACAAAATAAAATGACGCTACAAGCAAAACTCATATCATGTGATGAATGAAAATATAGTTTAAAGTAAGGTTACCGATAATGTTGGAGACGAAAGAGGGGATACCTTCCGGGGAATCCCCAAGCTTAGTTGCTTGGATATTCCTTGACTATTACCTTAGGTTGCCTTGGGCATCCCCAAGATTAGGTTCTTGTCACTCCTTATTCTCCTCATATCGACATCTCACCCAAAACTTGAAAACTTCAATCACACAAAACTTAACGGAACTTCGTGAGATAGGTTAGTATGATAAAGAGCAAACCATTTCACTTTGGTACTGTAAAAGACAATATTCATAATTGTTTCCACACAATGCCTACTGTATCATATCATTTCCACAATTTATATTGAGCAATATAAGCCATAGAAACTAGGAAACAAGCAAACTATGCATTGAAAACAGAATCTATCAAAAACAGAACAGTCTGTAGTAATCTCTACTCCAACCATAGTTCCAACTCCAAAAATCCTGAAGAATTAGGACAACTTAGATAATTTGTATATATATCACCTGTAAAAAATTCAGATCAAAAGGACATTCCGGTGAATTTTGGAAATTCCTGGATTGAGAGCAAAAGGTTCTGTTTTTGGACAGAATCAAGTCAACTATCATCCACACTATCCCAAAGGCTTTACTTGGCACTTTACTGAAACGAAAGCAATAAAACATGATTACTATAGTAGCATAATCATGTTAACACACAAAAACAGTAGGTAAAATTGTTGGATTGTCTCCCAACAAGCGCTTTTCTTTAATGCCTTTTAGCTAGGCATGATGATTTCAATGATGCTCGCATAAAAGATATGAATTGAAACACAAAGAGAGCATCATGAAGCATATGAGTAGCAAATTTGAGTATAACCCACTTCCTATGCATAGGGTTTTTGTGAGCAAACAATTTATGGGAGCAAGAATCAACTAGCATAGGAAGGCAAAACAAGTGCAACTTCAAAACTTTCAACATATAGAGAGGAAACTTGATATTATTGCAATATGTAAATGAAGGAAATATGCCCTAGAGGCAATAATAAAGTTGTTATTTTATATTTCCTTATATAATGATAAATGTATATTATTCATACTAGAATTGTATTAACCGGAAACTTCGTACATGTGTGGATACATAGACAAAACACCGTGTCCCTAGTATGCCTCTACTTGACTAGCTTGATAATCAAAGATGGTTAAGTTTCCTAGCCATAGAAATATGTTGTCATTTGATGAACGGGATCACATCATTAGGACAATGATGTGATGGACATGACCCATCCTTTAGCTTAGCATAATGATCGTTCAGTTTTATTGTTACCGCTTTCTTCATGACAAATACATATTCCTCCGACTATGAGATTATGCAACTCCCGAACACCATAGGAATGCCTTATGTGCTATCAAACGTCACAACATAACTGGATGATTATAAAGATGCTCTACAGGTATCTTCGAAGGTGTTTGTTGGGTTGGCATAGATCAATATTAGGATTTGTCACTCCGAGTATCGGAGAGGTATCTCTGGCTCTCTCGGTAATGCACATCATATGAAGCCTTGCAAGCAATGTGACTAATGAGTTTGTTACAGGGTGATGCTTTACGGAACGAGTAAATAGACTTGCTGGTAACGATGTTGAACTGGGTATGGAGATACCGACGATTGAATCTCGGGCAAGTAACATACCGAAGACAAAGGGAATAACGTATGTTGACATTGCGGTTCGACCGATAAAGATCTTCGAAGAATATGTGGGAACCAATATGAGCATCCAGGTTCCGCTATTGGTTATTGACCGGAGAGGTGTCCCGGTCATGTCTACATAGTTCTCAAACCTGTAGGGTCTGCACGCTTAACGTTCGACGACGATATGTATTATATGAGTTATGTGTTTTGGTGGCCGAAGGTTGTTCGGAGTACCGGATGAGATCACGGACATGACCAGGAGTCTCGAAATGTTTGATAGGTAAAGATTGATATATTGGAAGCTAGTATTCGGACACGAGAAGGGTTCCAGAGTGCATCAGGTACATACCGGAGTACCGGAGGGGTTACCGGAACCCCATGGGGAAAGATATGGGCCATATGGGCCATACGAGGGAGGCTAACCAACCCAAAAGGGGCTAGTGTGCCCCCCACAAAAAAGGGATCTGAATTGGAGTGGGGAAGGGGGCGGCGCCCCCCTTTCCTTCTCCTTCTCCCTCTCCTTTCCCCTTTCCCTCTCCGATAAAAGGAAGGGGGGTCTGAATTGGACTTGGAGTCCTAGTAGGACTCCTCCCCACTTAGGGGCGCGCCCTAGGCCAGCCTCTCCCCTCTCCCTCCTTTATATATGGGGGCAAGTGGGCACCCCAAAGCACAACAATTGTTTCTTAGCCGTGTGCAGTGCCCCCTCCACCGTTTACTCCTCCGGTTATATTGTCATAATGCTTAGGCAAAGCCCTGCACAGATCACATCACCAACACTGTCACCACGCCGTCGTGCTGATAGAACTCATCGATTCCTTTGTACCTCTGCTAGATCAAGAGTTTGAGGGACGTCATCGAGCTGAACGTGTGCAGAACTCAGAGGTGCCGTACGTTTGGTACTTGATCAGTTGATTCGAGAAGACGTTTGAGTACATCAACTATGTTAAGTTAACACTTCTGCTTCTCGTCTACGAGGGTACATGGACACACTCTCCCCTCTTGTTGCTATGCATCTCCTAGATAGATCTTGCGTGCGCGTAGGAATTTTTTGAAATTGCATGCTAGGTTTCCCAATAGTGGCATCCGAGCCAGGTCTATGCGTAGATGATATGCATGAGTAGAACACAAAGAGTTGTGGGTGGTGATCGTCATACTGCTTAGCACCAATGTTTTATTTTGATTCGGCGTTATTGTTGGATGAAGCGGCCCGGACCAACCTTACATGAGCGTGTTCATGAGACCGGTTCCACCGATAGACATGCAACTAGTTTTGCATAAAGGTGGCTGGCGGGTGTCTGTTTCTCCAACTTTAGTTTAATCGAATTTGACTGTGGATGGTCCTTGTGAAGGTTAAAACATCAAACTTGATAAATCACCATTGTGGTTTTTGTGCTGTAGGTAAGTACGGTTCATGCTAGAAGCCTGTAGCAGCCACGTAAAACTTGCAACAAAAAAGTAGAGGACGTCTAACTTGTTTTTGCAGGCATTGTTGTGATGTGATATAGTCAAGACATGATGTGATATAAAGATTGTCGTATGAGATGATCATGTTTTGTAAAACTTATCGGCAACTGGCAGGGGCCTTATGGTTGTCGCTTTATTGTATGAAATGCAAACACCATGTAATTGCTTTACTTTATCACTAAGCGGTAGTGATAGTTGTAGAAGCAATCGTTGGTGAGACGACCATGACGCTACGATGGAGATCAAGGTGTCGAGCCGGTGATGATGGAGATCATAACGATGCTTTGGAGATGGAGCTCAAAATCACAAGATGATGATGGCCATATCATGTCACATATTTTGATTGCATGTGATGTTTATCTTTTATGCATCTTATTTTGCTTAGTACAGCGGTAGCATTATAAGATGATCCCACACTAAAATTTCAAGGTATAAGTGTTCTCCCTGAGTATGCACCATTGCGAAAGTTCTTCGTGCTGAGACACCACGTGATGATCGGGTGTGATAAGCTCTACGTTCAAATACAACGGGTGCAAGCCAGATTTGCACATGCGGAATACTCAGGTTAAACTTGATGAGCCTAGCATGTACAGACATGGCCTTGAAACACTGGAGACCGAAAGGCCGAACGTGAATCATATAGTAGATATGATCAACATAGAGATGTTCACCATTGATGACTACTCCATCTCACGTGATGATCGGACATGGTTTAGTTGATTTGGATCACGTATCATTTAGATGACTTGAGGGATGTCAATCTAAGTGGGAGTTCTTAAGTAATATGATTAACTGAACTTTAATTTGTCATGAACTTAGTCCTGGTAGTATTTGCAAATTATGTTGTAGATCAATAGGTCACGTTGTAGCTTCACTATGTTTTTTGATATGTTCCTAGAGAAAACTAAGTTGAAAGATGATAGTAGCAATGATGCGGATTGGGTCCATGATCTGAGGTTTATCCTCATTGTTGCACAGAAGAATTATGTCTATGATGCACCACTAGGTGACAAACCTATTGCAGGAGCAGATGCAGACGTTACGAATGTTTGGCAAGCTCGATACGATGACTACTTGATAGTTTAGTGCACCATGCTTTACGGCTTAGAACCGGGACTTCAAAACATTTTGAACGCCACGGAGCATCTGAGATGTTCCAAGAGATGAAATTGGTATTTCAAGCTCATGCCCGTGTTGAGAGGTATAAGACCTCTGACAAGTACTTAGTCTACAAGATGGAGGAGAATAGCTCAACCAGTGAGCATGTGCTCATAATGTCTGAGTACTACAATCGCTTGAATCAAGTGGGAGTTAATCTTCCAGATAATATAGTGATTGACAGAATTCTCTAGTCACTATCACCAAGTTACTGGAACTTTGTGATGAACTATATTATGCAAGGGATGATGGAATTGATTCCCGAGCTCTTCGTGATGCTGAAATCGATGAAGGTAGAAATCAAGAAAAAGCATCAAGTGTTGATGATTAAACAAGACCACTAGTTTCAAGAAAAGGGCAAAGGGAAAGAAAGGGAACTTCAAGAAGAATGGCAAGCAAGTTGTCACTCTCATGAAGAAACCCAAAGCTGGACCTAAGCCTGAAATTGAGTGCTTCTACTGCAAAGAAAATGGTCACTGGAAACGGAACTACCCCAAATATTTGGCGGATAAGAAGGATGGCAAAGTGAACAAAGGTATATTTGATATACATGTTATTGATGTGTACCTTACTAGTGCTCATAGTAGCCCCTGGGTATTTGATACATGTTTGGTTACTAATATTAGTAACTCGAAACAGGAGTTGCAGAATAAATAGAGACTAATTGAGAGTGAAGTGACGATGTGTGTTGGAAGTGGTTACAAGATTGATATGATCATCATCGTACACTCCCTATACTTTTGGGATTAGTGTTGAACCTAAATAAATGTTATTTGGTGTTTGCGTTGAGCATGAATATGATTTGATCATGTTTATTGCAATACGGTTATTCATTTAAGACAGAGAATAATTGGTATTCTGTTTACATGATTGTAGTGATACACATATTCATAATATCGATGCCAAAATATGCAAAGTTGATAATGATAGTGCAACATATTTGTGGCACTACCGTTTGGGTCATATCGGTGTAAAGCGCATGTAGAAACTCCATGCAGATGGACTTTTGGAATCACTTGACTATGAATCATTTGATACTTGCGAACCATGCCTTATGGGCAAGATGACTAAAACTCTGTTCTCCGGAACAATGGAAAAAGCCAACGACTTATTGGAAATAATACATACCGATGTATGCAGTCCGATGAGTGTTGAGGCTCGTGACGGGTATCGTTATTTTCTGATCTTCACAGATGATTTGAGCAGATATGGGTATATCTACTTAATGAAACACAAGTCTGAAACATTTTAAAAGTTCAAAGAATTTCAGAGTGAAGTGGAGAATCATTGTAACAAGAAAATAAAGTTTCTACGATCTAATCGTGGAGGTGAATATTTGAGTACGAGTTTGGCCTTCATTTAAAACAATGTGGAATAGTTCCAGAGCTCACATCACCTGGAACACCACAGCGTAATGTTGTGTCCGAATGTCGTAAGCACACTTTATTAGATATGGTGCAATCTATGATGTCTCTTACCAATTTACCACTATCGTTTTGGGGTTATGCATTAGAGACAGTTGCATTCACGTTAAACAGGGCACCGTCAAAATACGTTGAGACGACACCGTATGAAATGTGGTTTGGCAACAAACCTAAGTTGTCGTTTCTTAAAGTTTGGGGATGCGATGCTTATGTCAAAAGGCTTCAGCCTGATAAGCTCGAACCGAAGTCGGAGAAGTGTGTCTTCATAGGATACCCTAAGGAAACAATTGGGTACACTTTCTACCACAAGTCCGAAGGCAAAATCTTTGTTGCTAAGAACGGAACCTTTCTAGAGAAGGGGTTTCTCTCGAAAGAAGTAAGTGGGAGGAAAGTAGAACTTGATGAGGTAATTGTACCTTCTCTCAATTTGGAAAGTAGCTCATCTGAGAAATCCGTTCCTGTGATGTCTACACCAACTGGAGAGGAAGCTAATGATAATGATCATGAAACTTCAGATCAAGTTGCTACAGAACTTCGTAGGTCAACCAGAGCATGATTCGCACCAGAATGGTATGGTAATCCTGTTCTGGAAGTCATGTTACTTGACCATGACGAACCTACGAACTATTAAGAAGCTATGATAAGCCCAGATTTTGACAGATGGCTTGAGGCCATGAAATTTGAGATAGCATCCATGTATAAGAACAAAGTGTGGACTTTGGTGGACTTGCCTGATGATCGGCAAGCCATTGAGAATAAATGGATTTTCAAGAAGAAGACGGATGTGGATGGTAGTGTTACTATCTACAAAGCTCAATTAGTCACAAAAAGGTTTTTGGCAAGTTCAAGGTGTTGACTACAATGAGATTTTCTCACTTGTATCAATGCTTAAGTCTGTCCGAATCATGTTAGCAATTACTGCATTTTATGATTATGAAAGCTGGCGAATGGACGTCAAAACTGCATTCCTTAATGGATTTCTTAAAGAAGAGTTGTATATGATGCAACCAGAAGGTTTTGTCAATCCTAAACGTGCTAACAAGGTGTGCAAGCTCGAGCGATCCATCTATGGACTAGTGCAAGCATCTTGGAGTTGGAATATACACTTTGATGAGTTGATCAAAGCATATAGTTTTATACAGACTTGCGGTGAAGCCTGTATTTACAATAAAGTGAGTGCGAGCACTACAACCTTTCTGATAAGTATATATGAATGACATATTGTTGATTGAAAATGGTGTAGAATTTTCTGGAAAGCAAAAAGTAGAGTTTGAAAGGAGTTTTTCAAAGAAAGACCTTGGTAAAGCTGCTTACATATTGGGCATCAAGATCTATAGAGATAGATCAAGACACTTGATAAGATTTCTCAATGAGTACATACCTTGACAAGATTTTGAAGTAGTTCAAAATGGAACAATCAAAGAAGGAGTTCTTACCTATGTTGCAAGGTGTAAAGTTGAGTAAGACTCAAAACCCGACCACAACAGAAAATAGAAAGAGAATGAAAGTCATTCCCTATGCCTCAGTCATAGGTTCTATAAAGTATGTCATGCTATGTACCAGAACATTTGTGTGTCTTGCTATGAGTTTGGCAAGGGGTACAATAGTGATCCAGGAGTGGATCACTGGATAGCGGTCAAAGTTATCCTTAGTTACCTAAGAGGACTAAGGAAATATTTCTCGGTTATGGAGGTAACAAAGAGTTTGTCGTAAAGAGTTACATTGATGCAAGCTTTTACACCAATCTGGATGACTCTAAGTCTCAATCTGGACACATATTAAAAGTGGGAGCAATTAGCTAGAGTAGCTCCATGTAGAGCATTGTAGACATAGAAATTTGCGAAATACATGCGGATCTGAATGTGGCAGACCCGTTGAATAAACCTCTCTCACAAGCAAAACATGATCACACCTAAGTACTCTTTGGGTGTTAATCACATAGCGATGTGAACTAGATTATTGACTCAAGTAAACCCTTTGGGTGTTGGTCACATGGCGATGTGAACTATTGGTGTTAAATCACATGGTGTTGCAAACTAGATTATTGACTCTAGTGCAAGTGGGAGACTGAAGGAAATATGCCCTATAGGCAATAATAAAGTTGTTATTTTATATTTCCTTATATCATGATAAATGTCTATTATTCATGCTAGAATTGTATTAACCGGAAACTTGATACATGTGTGGATACATAGACAAATCACCATGCCCCTAGTATGCCTCTACTTGACTAGCTCGATAATCAAAGATAGTTAAGTTTCCTAGCCATAGACATATGTTGTCATTTAATGAACAGGATCACATCATTAGGAGAGGATGTGATGGACATGACCCATCCATTAGCTTAGCATAATGATCGTTCAGTTTTATTGCTACTTCTTTCTTCATGACAAAGACATATTCCTCCGACTATGAGATTATGCGACTCCCGGACACCGAAGGAATGCCTTGTGTGCTACCAAACGCCACAACGTAACTGGGTGATTATAAAGATGCTCTACATGTATCTCCGGAAGTGTTTGTTGGGTTGTCATAAATCAAGATTAGGATTTGTCACTCCGAGTATCGGAGAGGTATCTCTGGGCCCTCTCGGTAATGCACATCATATGAAGCCTTGCAAGCAATGTGACTAATGTGTTAGTTACAGGGTGCTGCATTACGAAACGAGTAAAGAGACTTGTCGGTAACGAGATTGAACTAGTTATGGAGATACCGACGATCGAATCTCAGGCAAGTAACATACTGATGACAAAGCGAATAACGTATGCTGACATTGCGGTTCGACAGATAAAGATCTTCGTAGAATATGAAGGAACCAATATGAGCATCCAGGTTCTGCTATTGGTTATTGACCGGAGAGGTGTCCTGGTCATGTCTACATAGTTCTCGAACCCGTAGGGTCCGCATGCTTAACGTTCGATGACGATATGTATTACATGAGTTATGTGTTTTGGTGACCGAAGGTTATTCATAGTCCCAGATGAGATCATGGACATGACAAGGAGTCTCGAAAGGGTCGATAGGTAAAGTTTGATATATTGAAAGGTAGTATTTGGACACCGGAAGGGTTCCGGAGTGCATCGGGTACATACCGGAGTACCGGAGGGGTTACCGGACCCCCCGGGGAAAGATATGGGCCATATGGGCCATAGGAGGGAGGCTAACCAGCCCACAAGGAGCTGGTGCACCCCCCACAAAGAAGGGATCCGAATTGGAGTGGGGAAGGGGGCGGCGCCCCCCTTTCCTTCTCCTTCTCCCTCTCCTTTCCCCTTTCCCTCTCCGGTAAAAGGAAGGGGGGGTCCGAATTGGACTTGGATTCCTAGTAGGACTCCTCCCCACTTAGGGGCGCGCCCTAGGCCGGCCTATCCCCTTTCCCTCCTATATATACGGGGGCAGGGGGCACCCCAAAGCACATCAATTGTTTCTTAGCCGTGTGTAGTGCCCCCCTCCACCGTTTACTCCTCCGGTCATATTGTCGTAGTGCTTAGGCGAATCCCTGCACGGATCACATCACGAACATCCTCACCACACCGTCATGCTGACAGAACTCATCGACTCCTTCGTACCTCTACTGGACCAAGAGTTCGAGGGACGTCATCGAGCTGAGCGTGTGCAGAACTCAGAGGTGTCGTACGTTTGGTACTTGATCGGTTGATTCGAGAAGACATTGGACTACATCAACCGCATTAAGTTAATGCTCCGCTTTCGGTCTACGAGGGTACATGAACACACTCTCCCCTCTCGTTGCTATGCATCTCCTAGATAGATCTTGCATGAGCGTAGGATTTTTTTTGAAATTGCATGCTACGTTTCCCAACAGTAAATGCATATGTTCCTCTCTCATAATAATTTTCAGTAGCATCATGAATGAATTCAACAATATAACTATCACATAAAGCACTCTTTTCATGATGCATAAGCATAGAAATTTTATTACTCTCCACATAAGCAAATTTATTCTCATCAATAGTAGTGGGAGCAAACTCAACAAAATAACTATCATGTGATTGAGAATGAAAATCATGATGACAAGTTTCATGGTTATAATTATTCTTTATAAGATATACGTCATCACCATAATCATCATAGATAGGAACTTTGTTTTCATAGTCAATTGGAACCTCTTCCGAAATAGTGGATTCATCATTATCTAAAGTTGAGACTCTTCCGAACCCACTTTCATCAATATAATCATGATAAATAGGAGGCATGCAATCATTATAACAAATTTGCACATCAAATCTTGGGGGATTAAAAATATCATCTTCATCAAATATAGCATCCCCAAGCTTATGACTTTGCATATCATTAGCATCACTGATATTCAAAGAGTTCATACCAACAACATTGCAATCAAGCTTATCATTCAAAGATTTTTTTTCCACACATTTTATAGAATTCTTCTTCTATCAATTGAGCACAATTTTCCTTTCCATTATTTTCGAGAAAGACATGATAAAGACGAATAATATGATGCCACCTCAATTCCATTTCTTAGTTTCTTTTATGAACCAAACTAGTGATAAAATAAGAAACTAAAATATTCGATTGCAAGATCTAAAGATATACCTTCAAGCACTCACCTCCCCGGCAACAACGCTAGAAAAGATCTTGATGTCTACTACGCAATTTTATTCTTGTAGACACGTGTTGGGCCTCCAAGCGCAGAGTTTTGTAGGACAGTAGCAATTTTCCCTCAAGTGGATGACCTAAGGTTTATCAATCCGCAGGAGGTGTAGGATGAAGATGGTCTCTCTCAAACAACCATGCAACCAAATAATAAAAAGTCTCTTGTGTCCCCAACACACCAAATACAATGGTAATTTGTATAGGTGCACTAGTTCGGCGTAGGGATGGTGATACAAGTGTAATATGGATAGTAGATATCGGTTTTTGTAGTACGAACAATAAAAAACAGCAAGGTAGCAATTGATAAAACGGAGCACAGGCGGTATTGCAATGCTTGAAAATGAGGCCTGGGGTCCGTACTTTCGCTAGTGCAATCTCTCAACAATGCTAATATAATTGGATCATATAGCCATCCCTCAACATGCGATGAAGAATCACGCCAAAGTTCCTATCTAGTGGAGAACATAAGAAGAAAATGTCTGTAGGGTACGAAACCACCTCAGAGCTATTCTTTCCAATCGATCTATCCAAGTTCATACTAAAATAACACCAAACCAAATTCAGATTCATAATACTCAATCCAACACAAAGAACCTCAAGGAGTGCCCCAAGATTTCTACCGGCGAAACAAAGACAAGAACATGCATCAACCCCTATGCATAGATTACCCCAATTTCACCTCAGGAATCCGTGAGTTGAGTGCCAAAACATATATCAAGTGAATCAATACGATACCCCATTGTCAGCACGGGTATTCATAGCAATACAAACATCAAGTGTTCTCAAATCCATAAAAGTATTTAATCCGTTAAAAAGAAATCTCAAAGGGAAAACTCAATTCATCACAAGATAGACAGGGGAAAACATCATATGATCCGACTATATTAACAAAGCCCGCGATACATCAAGATCATGCCATCAAGAACACGAGAGAGAGAGAGAGAGAGAGAGAGAGGTTAATTAAACACATAGCTACTGGTACAAACCCTCAGCCCCGAGGGTGGACTACTCCCTCCTCATCATGGTGGCCGCCGGGATGATGAACATGGCCACTGGTGATTATTTCCCCCTCCGGCGGAGTGCTAGAGAAGGGCTCTAGATTGGATCTCGTGGTTCTGGAACTGGCGGCGGCTCGAACAAAATTTCATCAACTCCCCTAGGGTTTTTGGAATATTTGGGCATTTATAGAGCGAAGAGGCGGTGCGGGAGGCCACTGAGGTGGGCACAACCCACCTGGGCGCGCCTGGCCCCCAGGCGCGCCCTGGTGGGTTATGCCCCCCTCGGGGCACCCCCTAGGTGCTTCTCTGGTCCACTGGATGTCTACTGGTCCAAAAAAATCTCCAAAAAAGTTTCGCTGCATTTGGACTCCGTTTGATATTGATTTTCTGCGATGTAAAAAACAAGCAAAAAACGACAACTGGCATTGGGCAGTATGGCAATAGGTTAGTCCCAGAAAATCATATAAATTTGCTATAAAATGATTGTAAAGCATCCAAGAATTATAATATAACGGCATGAAACAATAAAAAATTATAGGTTGGAGACGTATCAATGGTTCCTAGTGTTTCTCACAAGATGATCCAAGATGATAGGATATGACAATCTTATATGCAATGTCGTATGATGCTATGGCTATTGCTTACAAGCTTCTTTGCTCTCTCTCTCTCTCTCTTGCTTAAAAGCTTATTCTTTTTTTTGATATGGCCACTGTGCGAAATGCACGAACCAAGATAGCAATTGTGTATATGCGGGAACAATCTTGTGACACAAGGTATGGTACTATGATACCAAGACGATACCAATATGATATGGTATATATGCAATCAAGGTATAGATCAATGATCACTAATGTGCACAAGTAACATTGACGGCAGTACTCAAAGGCTAGTCTCGATAGGCAAATGACGCAAAATGGGCTAGGGTTGTCAATATTATGGCAAGAAGAATGTACAAAGATGGGATACAACAATACCAAGGTGATATAGAGGTTACCGTTCTTGCTTACGGTTAGGGTGTCAAAGTTGAGCGGCGATGCTGTCGATGTCGACCCATTCCTAATTAGCCGAAACACCTTAGGTAACGGAAAAACCGCAAACTCAAAATCTCCAAAGGTAAATGTCAAATGGTGGTAGCAGAAAGCGGTGGTGGTTTTGCACTCGGCAATGCGAAAGTGGAGTGATGGGTTGTGCGAGTCAAAGTTGAAGTGATCGTCCCTAAGTAGCCGAAACACCTTAGGAGACACAAGCCACAACTCAAACAAGCTCAAACAAAATTGGGTTAAGTTGGGTGGCGGATGTGTATGGTGGGCAAGGCTATGCGGAAGTTATGGTGGTGGTTGATGAAGAAGTAACCGTCCCTAAGTAGCCAAAACACCTTAGGAGACTCGAATCACTACTCAAGCAACCACTAATGCTATGTGGAACAAAATGGGTTAGGTTACGGAAGTCGGTGGTAGTATAGCAGATGATGTGGTGCAGGGCCTCGGCAAAGATGCCAAAGTTCCAAAATTCTGATGGAGTCAAATGGTGTTGGCAGTATCTTTTGGGGGAAGGGGGATGTCAAGAGCTTCAAAACGAGCTAAAGAACGTCAAAATCCGAGTCCAGATGAATTAGTTATGGCCGAAACAAAAATTAGCCGAAACCAATATCTACAGGTGTCGGATGTCCGATGGACGGACGTCCCGAAGGTCCGGAAATCCGAGATTTCAGCTCTGTTGGGTGGTTCCGGTCGTTCGGTGACGGTCGGACTTCCGGTGCTTCGGAAGTGTCCGGACATCCGGAAAAAAGCCGGTCATCCGGTCGGGGTCAACGCGGGATTTCAGACCCGGGATGCGATTTTGGGCAGAAATTGGGGATTTGGGGGTTAAAATTGGAGAGATTTTGTGGATGAAAGATGGGAAAACTTGGGGAGATGCTAGATCCACTTGAAACCAAGCAAATCCATGGATCAAAATCAATAAAACATCATAAAACCATCAAATCACAAAAAAAATTGGGGCTATTTTTGATGGGAATTTTCAGAATTGGGGATGAAATGAAGCAAAACAAGGCTAGAAAAGAGGGGCAAGGGCTCCAAATTCATGATCAACGTGGCTCATGATACCAAGATGATGTAGGGTAGACCCCTAGATGCCCGATCTTTCACGATTGGAGCGGATCCCACGAAGAACAAGAGGGGAAAACACGAGGGGAAACACGAGAGGAAACACTCAAACCAACTAGATTCGATTACACATGTGCTAGATCCTCGAAACACAAAGAGATACACGATCCACGATCAACAAAGGACGATACAAGTAGCAAGTTCTTGTCCGTGAGGATGTCTTGGGGGGGGGAGGGGGGTAAGTTCTTCTCCACAAGGGGGCCTTGAGGGGATCTTCCCGTAAGGGGTCTTGAATCCACTTGGGGGATCTTCTCCGAAGAGGTCGTGAACTCCAATGGAGAAGGGTATCAAGTGGATGAGCAAAGCTCTATCTCACAAATGAGCTAATCCTTTGCTAACCCTAACTAGGGGGAGGTGGAGGAGTATATATAGTCTAGGGCCACGAAGGGGTAAGTGAGGAGTACATGGGCTTTGGCCCAACACCTTGTGCGCAGACAGGCGTTGGACGTCCGACGGCTGTCAGTCGCCTGGTCGCTCGCGGGCGTCCGGTCGTTCGGAAGTCTTCGGACTTCCGACGTTTTGGCTCTGGCCCGGTAGTGTCGGATGTCCGGGCGCTAATGAGTGTCGGACATCCGGTGTCCGGCGGTCGTCCGGGCGTTGTAGGTTGCTTCGGCTGGAGTCCATCTGGCTGATGGAGTCTCCAGGCGTTGGACGTCCGGAGATCATCGGACGTCCGAGAGTTGTAGCTTCCTGGCGGCTCTTCCTCTTATTCCTTGCGCTTGGTGTCCTCGCCGTCTTGTCCAATGCTCCTAGCTGTTCCATGGCATTCCTCTTGGTTCCTGGTCATGCCTACCACATATGTTTGAGGTAGTAGCCATATCTCACATGTGGAAAGTGACGATCCGGAGAGGAGCGAGTTAACCTTGTGTCTAATGGCGTATACTTGAGGTCTCATCTTATCATGGGCGGAGCCAGGATTTGGGTATAGGGAGGGCCAAGCCAAGTATGGATAAAAAATATCCAGTACAAAAGATGATTATCGAGAACAAGGTTGAGCACTTGCACGTCAGCTTCATTAACAATTTGACAATTCGAAGCAACTGGCTTAGAAAATGAATTAATCTTAATGGTGTTTGGCAAACTTTTTTTCCGCAACGTTTGGCAGCGTTTTTACTCCTCATAAGATAGGGCCAGTTTCAGAAGCAACCATCTCAGAGAGCGAATTAATCTTAGTGTTGTTTGTCAGCGTCTTTTCTCTTCATAGTTGAGGAATTTTAGTTTCTGAATTCTATACTCATATAGTAGGAAAATTTTACACCACAAAAAGGAACTCATACAAGATAATCTGCATCATGAAAAATTCTAGGATGCCTACAAGATATGAATTCTTAATAGCATCTCAAATCAGAAAAAACAACTAAATCCAATGTATAATTTCAAAACTGATACGAGATAAAAATCAAGAGAAATTAGTATATTGTGATGTGCTAACCTGCTAGTTTCTTGGCTGAACTAGTGAAGTACGTTGCGTCTCCAACTCGCCGTATGAATAAGATTGTGAGATGCAGAGTAGGCAGTAGGGGATCAGAGTTAGACCGGCGGCAAGGGCACACTACGGCGGCGGCAGCAGCGCCTAATCTCTACCCACATACAAGCTAATTATGGATGAAAGAACGGAGTCCAGGAGACTATACCGGAGGTTACGTTGTCAACTGACCGCTAATGGGCTTTTACTATGGGATTTTTTCTCTTCTTTTTGTAAAGTACACATTAAGAACTTGAGATTAGGGGGGG
>NC_041381.1:424515208-424549213 GCF_002162155.2 Triticum dicoccoides
GTCCCCCCTTGGCTCCGCCACTGCGTCTTATGTCCTCTTGGGTCTTGGGGAGTCGTCATAGTGTACATGGGGATGAACGTAGGATGCTCCGCATCAACTAATCTTGAGGTAAATAAAACACTTTTTCCAACGCTATTGCGATGTTTATGAAGGAGAGGTTACAACAATTGTCTAGTGTGCCCACCGTGCATTATGTCTATTCACCAAGTTTTGACGCCGTTGAACCTATGCCAAGAGCTCGGTATGAGCTAAAGATAACAAGCCAATCCTTCATCATATTCCAAATCCGGATCGAGAAACGACATTGGGAAGGAAAATGCCCCACAATTTTCAGAGTTCTAGTGCACAAAGAGCAAATCCAATAATTAGGCCATCCACACTTGGCAAAGATGATCCGCCTTCTGAGATCGATTTTGAATGACGAGCCAAGCGAATAACTTACATTTGGGAGGAGCCCAAATTTTCTAGATGGTGGTCTTGAAGATGGTGGCGGTTGCCCCGATGAATAGGGCACAATAAGTAGAGTCCACAGAGTAGCGCCCGAAGGTCGTCATCTTCCACGGGATGGTGTTGCAGCTTGGTTAGTGTGGAGTTGAAGTTGGGACGTGAATCACCAGTGTTAAAAGAATTCATGGATGTGTCGTAACATGATCCAGTTCATTGCTTAGTTGAACCTGGGACATGAAACAACCAAGTCCACTCCATCCATTCAACCCAGGGCCAACAGAGCTGTAAAGCGAGGACGAACATTTTGAGGTTAAGCACTCCCAACCAGCCAAGAATGGTGGGATGAAAGATGATCTCTCGATTTATTTTGACACCGAAGACTTTATTGAAGTATGTCCCTAGTGAGTCCCTCCTTATCTTGTCCATAAATTGCAAGACCTCAGTCGGTATGTCGATGGAGGTCGGTATGCCCATGAACCGCCTTGACCAACGTCGTGTGACCTGTTGCGATGAAGTGCTTTCTCGTTCAAGAAAGTAAATTTTCAGTAATTTTACCATCAAAGTGTTGAAAGTTGATCCTTCAGATAGAGGAAGCCCAAAAATATTACATGGGAAAGGAAGAAAGACATGCTTTGCCTTATGCTATCAAGATTAAGGTCATTGTGGGTGTCAAAGAAGGTTTTTGAAAGTTTATTTTCAAGGCCGGTGACCTCCCTAAAATCTTATCGCATCTATCGTTTAATTTGGTACTCAATTTGATACTCCTAGCAAATTATAGTAAAAGATTAATAGTAGTACTAGCAAGCTTAGTGGTTATTGCAGTTTGGGCGTTGTACTAAGTCTAAAATTAATCTTTATGGTATGGAGTATAATTTAGATAGGAATTACTAGATTTGACTCATGGTGGCTATTTTGCTATTCTAACTAGGCCCTCATCGTTGCAATGAGATCGACCTAACCTGCGCGGACGCACAGAGGACAGATCCACCAGGCAACCACTCTCCCACCTCTGTGATGGCTTCCGCCCCGTCGGCCCCGTCGACGGCGCCGTCACTGGTGGACACCCTCTTCCAGCGCTCGCTGGACGATCTCGTCAAGTCCCTCCGCGCCGACCCTTCAGCCGCCGGCGAGTCGTTGGCCGTTGGCCGCGCCCTCTCCGAGATCCACCGTGAGATCCGCGCCCCGGACGCGGCAACCAAGGCCGTCGCGCTCCAGAAGTTCACCTACCTCTCCTCCCTCCACTTCGTCCCCGTCGTCTCCCACCCGCACGCGTTCCCCGCCATCGAGCTCCTCGCCTCGCCGCACCTCCCACACAAGCGCCTCGCCTATCTCGCCGCCTCGCTGTCGCTCCACCCCGCCTCGCTCTCCCTCCTCCCGCTCGCCACCCACCAGATCCACAAGGACCTCTCTCCTTCCACCTCCGCCGCCGCCTCCCACCACGTATGCGCCCTCGCGCTCCAGCTCCTTGCCTCCCCCGCCGCAGCCGCCGCGCCCGACCTCGCCGTCCACCTCGCGCACGACCTCGTGCCCCACCTGTCCCGTGGCAGCCCACGCGCTATCGCTGCCGCAGCGCGCATCATAGCCGCCTCCCCGTCTACTGGTGTGCCGGTCCTCTTCAAGCCACTGGCTGCATGTCTTGCTTCGTCCGACCCACGGGCGTCAACTGCGGCTGCATCCGCCTTCTGTGAGCTGTCGGCGCCGCCGGCTGATGTGGCCCCATTCCTGCCTCTCGCGCCTGACCTTTACAATCTGCTAACCACATCCCGCTCCAACTGGGCGCTCATCAAGGTGCTCAAGATATTTGCTAGGCTGGCTCCTCTGGAGTCACGTCTAGCCGCACGGATTGTTGATCCAGTCTGCCAGCTCCTCACTCGTTCTTCAGCCATGTCACTGACATTCGAGTGTGTCCGCACGGTGCTAACTGCACTACCGGCGCATGGTGCCGCAGTGAGCCTTGCCATTGGGAAAGTCAAGGAATTCCTTGCTGCTTCTGATGATCCTAACCTGCGCTATCTTGGCCTCTTGGCACTTGGTATGCTTGGCCCAGCATATGCATCAACTGTCAATGAGAGTCGTGATGTGATTGCCCTGTCACTGGGTGATGCTGACTCAAACATCCGTAGGGAGGCATTGCACCTTATGATGGGAATGGTTGATGAAAACAATGTCATGGATATTGCTGGCATGCTGGTCAGTCATGCCGCAAGGTCAGACCCAGAGTTTGCAAATGATATTCTTGGGGCCGTCCTAGCAGCATGTGGGCGCAATGTATATGAGCTGGTGTCAGATTTTGATTGGTATATCTCACTACTCGCAGATATGGCTAGGAGCTTGCACTGTGCGCAGGGGGATGAGATTGGTCGCCAGCTTGTTGATGTGGGACTTAGGGTGCATGATGCACGGCCAGAGCTTGTCCGTTCAGCTCGATCTCTCTTAATTGATCCTGCTTTGCTTGGGAACAATCTCCTATGCTCTGTTCTTTCTGCTGCTGCATGGGTCTCTGGTGAGTATATTGATTGTAGCAAGGATCCTGTTGAGCTTGTTGAGGCACTGTCACAGCCAAGGACTAGCCTCTTGCCAATGTCAGTGAGAGCTGTGTACATCCAGGCAGTACTTAAAGTGGTCACCTTCTGTTGCAATTTATATGTAGAGAGTTCGAATGATTCAAACAAGGAATCGGATCTAGTGTTTGATGAGTTAGCTGTTGATCAAACTGTTAGTAGGGGAAGCAAGTCTGAAACTCAACCTGCTGAAGAACAAATCATTATGCCAGGCACAGCTAAAAATGACCCCTTTTCAAACAAATCAATAGTTTACATGATTAACTTGATTGAAACAACGGTTGGGCCACTTGTTGAGTCCAAGGAAGTTGAGGTCCTGGAGAGGGCACGCAACCTGATTGGTTTTGTCCATTTGTTAAGAGAGATCTGGGAGTTGAAGGAAAGGAAGGTCAGTGATCATAACAAGCATAACCGGGTCGTGGAGCTTATTAATAGTATGCAAAAAGTATTCTCTCAGGAATTAAGGCCTGTTTCTGTGAATGCCCAGAAGAAAATTTCCCTTCCTGAGGATCTTGTCTTGCATGAAAATCTGTCTGAACTTGCTGACATTTTAAGTGAAGATGACACTATTCTGTCAACTTCAATCTCTTTTATCTCTCGCAACTGTCATTCTGTAGAGACTAGAGATGAGCCTGCAGTAGTGTCAGTTGATTCATCTTCTCTTTTTGAGCACCGTAAACGGCACGGGATATACTATCTCCCAACAGGAAAAGCTGAGGATGACGCAAATAGCTACCCTCGTGCCAATGATCCTCTTCTTTCCGCTGAGAATGCAAGTGCCATGGAGGATAAATCCGAGACTGTCCAGCCTGTATCTGCTGGGAAAAAATTGAAGGCCATGAGGTCCAGACCAAAAGTAGTGAAATTGGATGGCGAAGATTTCCTAAGTTCTATGATGACTAGTGCAAATATTCTAAAGGCTGCAGATAAGTCAGAAGTCATGGGCAAAAAAATGGACACTGGCGAATCTAGTTCTCAATGGATACAGAACATATATGCTGATACTGGAAGCCTTTCTACTTCAAGTTCTAGGACAAGTAAGCAACACGATCTTACTAAAGAGAAGAGCACAATACCTCCTGACAGTGATAAGAAAGAGCCGAGAAAGCATAGAACCTCTTCTAGGAGTGGGCATCGTCAAGGAAAACATACGCACAGAGAAAGACCTAGTACTCAGCCTGATGTTGCACCTCAAGCTCCGGTTGTTCAAGATTTCCTTCTGTAGCTGCCGAGATTTTTTTTGCTTGGTAAGTCACAATTACGAAATACAAGTTGATGTGTTGTAATGTTCATTTGAATGAGGAAGAACATAGGTGTACATGGATGTTAACCTCTTCTGGTAAATTTTCTGTTAGGTCTTTGTATACTATCCCAGAGGCTAGTTAAACTAGATGCCCATTTAAGAAAATGTGGTACATGAAAGTGCCAGTGAAAATCAAAGTTCTTTTTTTGTGTGTGTGGTTGGTGTTTAAAAAGAGTATTTTGACTAGAGACGTCTTAGATAAAAGATGTGGAGTGGGAGGTGATAGATGTTTGTTTTGTGGTTGGCGTACATGGATGTTAACCTCTTCTGGTAAATTTTCTGTTAGGTCTTTGTATACTATCCCAGAGGCTAGTTAAACTAGATGCCCATTTAAGAAAATGTGGTACATGAAAGTGCCCGTGAAAATCAAAGTTCTTTTTTTTGTGTGGTTGATGTTTAAAAGGAGTATTTTGACTAGAGACGTCTTAGATAAAAGATGTGGAGTGGGAAGTGATAGGTGTTTGTTTTGTGAGGAGAAATAAGCTATAGACCCTCTATTTCTGCAGCGTTCTATTGCTAGATATATCTGGAGTTCTGGATTGTAGTGAAATGTGTGTTTTGGTATTGATTTTCGAGTAGAGACAGTAAATGATCTTTGTAAGTATGTGTTAGCCTTCGATGGTAAGGACACACAGCTAATTTTTGTTGTGCTGTGGGCAATCTGAAAGCAAGAAATGCTGCGCATTTCAACAAAAAGTTCCCTTTTGATCCTACAGCAGTGTAGTTTCTCAGGATTTTTGCTGGCTGACCTTTCGGGAAACCTGCAAAAGGTGCAACGACAAGGGGCAAAAAAGCTTCAGCTAGTAGCGGTTGAAATCTTCCATCGTCGAAAAGGGTGGCAGCCTATGGTAAGTCAAATGTTGCAAGGTGGCTGTGAACTTGGTGGGTTTTTGGTGGTACTCTAGGACTGAGCTCTGTTTTGTTCTGTTTGAGGTCTTCGAGAATTTAGTTGGCTCCTGTGGTGTTTTGGTTCTCGAGGCTGAGTGTAGCTGTATGATGGTTTGGAGCTTGCGAGGTCAGTCTGTGTGGCTTGTGCCACCTGACAGAATGGGTATCTTGATGTGGGACTTGGTTGTTGTTCAGTTTTCATGGAAATGAAAATTGGGGCAGGGAGGCCCTTGGGTCGAAAAAGAATACGTTGATGTGTTGTTCACTTTTTGCGCATTTTCTTTTTTCTTATATTTTTCATTGGCAAGCACTTAAATAGTTCCATGCCCCCCTCCCCGCCCCGAGGAATTGGTCGACTTATCAGGCTCATGGCCAAGACTGCAGGTTCGAATCCTGTCCCTGCCTCTGCATAAGCATCCACGCTTTTCACGTGATTATAGGTACTCTTTTTCTTGATCATAGAACCTAATTTTCTACTCCCTCCGTTCCTAAATATTTATCTTTCTAGAGATTTCAACAAGTGACTACATACGGAGCAAAGTGAGTGGATCTACACTCTAAAATATGTCTATATACATCCGTATGTGGTAATCCATTTGAAATTCTAAAAAGACAAATACTCCCTCCGTTCCAAATTACTTGTTGCTGAAATGGATGTATCTAGAACTAAAATACATCTAGATACATCCATATGTGCGACAAGTAATTTGGAACGGAGGGAGTATTTAGGAACGGAGAGCGTAGAATAGAGCTGAACGGCTTTGTGCAATTTCGCTCGCAATACCCTCTCCCCCGGCGAGCCTGCGACTGTCTCTAACGAATGATGCGAGACGCAACCAATTTGCAGGCTTGGGGACTTGGTACAGTTTGCTTATGTTTTCTAAAAAAAACTGCTGAAGGACGCCGGCCGTGCAGGAGAATGAAGGGCATGGCCTCACGGGACTTCACCTGATCGCGCTCTGCCAAAGGGCTTTCGCGTGATGGGTCATGGCTGCAGCTGCGGAAGCACTTCTTTTATATCGATCGGAACACATGGGCAAGCACCGGTCCAGCTGAATGCCAACAGACAACGCGCCATGGATGTCCGGTATGCCAAGCTCTGAGCGCTGTCGAAGAGGGCAGTACATTACACGCGTACAAGCACGAGGCATAAGATTGTTATACAGCAATGGAACGATGATCCCCACGCACGGTGTTAGCTAGATTTGCACGCGAACAGCGGATCCATGCATGCCTTTCCTAGAATAAGGAAGAAGAAAAAGATCGTATGGATCAATTCAAGCAAACGGGGCCGTGAAAGTGCACAACAATCATGGGCAATACTTATGTTAGTAGTATGTTTAATACATGTTACAGTAGTACGCAAGTAATTCGGGACGGAGCGACTATATAAGATGCTATCAAATAAGTGCCACTGTGATCAGATGGCCGAGTTGGTCTAAGGCGCCAGATTAAGGCTCTGGTCCGAAAGGGCGTGGGTTCAAATCCCACTCTGGTCACACAACCGTTTTTTCTTTTAGCTTCTGTTCTTACGTTCCAATTCTAGCTGGATTCACGTGCAAACAATATGGATGATGAACTTTTTTCTATGTAATCCCACCCTGGTCAACTATATTTCTTGTTTTTCTTTTAACTTCTGTCCTTATGTTTCAATTCTAGCCAGATTCACGTGCAAACAATATGGATAAAAAGCTTTTTTTCACCTGTTTTTTCTTTTAGCTTCTGTTCTTACGTTCCAATTCTAGCTGGATTCACGTGCAAACAATATGGATGATGAACTTTTTTCTATGTAATCCCACTCTGGTCAACTATATTTCTTGTTTTTCTTTTAACTTCTGTCCTTATGTTTCAATTCTAGCGAGATTCACGTGCAAACAATATGGATAAAAAGCTTTTTTTCACCTGTTTTTTCTTTTAGCTTCTGTTCTTACGTTCCAATTCTAGCTGGATTCACGTGCAAACAATATGGATGATGAACTTTTTTCTATCTAATCCCACTCTGGTCAACTATATTTCTTGTTTTTCTTTTAACTTCTGTCCTTATGTTTCAATTCTAGCGAGATTCACGTGCAAACAATATGGATAAAAAGCTTTTTTTCATCTGTATAGCTAGTTCTGTTTTTTGCGGGAAAACTTTCAATCTATTCATTTTCGATCATGGCAGTACAATGAACACACGAAAAATATAACAAAAGTTACATCCATATCTGTAGACGACTATAAGAACTAAATGACCCGAAGGCGCGCCGCCGTCATTGCACCTCATTTGCCAGAGCAGGCAAAACTTATTATAGCAGACAGTCGAGAAGTCGGACAGCGCGACAGAACGACAACTGCCGCCGATGAAGAGTAGCTTAGATGAGAAGGATCTAACCAAAAAACACCTGGACAAACAACGAACGATGACCAGGTCTGAGCAAATCAACCGAAGACAGATCCGCCAGAGACATACCTCCACACGCCCATCGACGATGCTAGATGCACCACCGGAACGAGGGCTAGGCGGGGAGAATATTATTTTATTTTTAGATAGCTACCGTCATCTCGCCTTCCTGAGTAGGATACAAACCGTAACAAAACTCAAAGAACGCATCTAAAACTGAGCCCCTTCCACCAGCAAAGATCGGAATCCACCGCGCCCTCATAGCCATAAGGCCACCGAAGATGAGGCGGATCGGCAGCGATGGTGGCGCCGGCAGAGGAACCCTAAGTTTTTTTTCAACTGTTTTTTCTTTTAGCTTCTGTTCTTACGTTCCAATTCTAGCTGGATTCACGTGCAAACAATATGGATGATGAACTTTTTTCTATCTAATCCCACTCTGGTCAACTATATTTCTTGTTTTTCTTTTAACTTCTGTCCTTATGTTTCAATTCTAGCGAGATTCACGTGCAAACAATATGGATAAAAAGCTTTTTTTCATCTGTACAGCTAGTTTTGTTTTTTGCGGGAAAACTTTCAATCTATTCATTTTCGATCATGGCAGTACAATGAACACAAGAAAAATATAACAAAAGTTACATCCATACCTGTAGACGACTATAAGCACTAAATGACCCGAAGGCGCGCCACCGTCATTGCACCTCATTTGCCAGAGCAGGAAAAACTTATTATAGCAGACAGTCGGAAAGTCGGACAGCGCGACAGAACGACAACTGCCGCCGATGAAGAGTGGCTTAGATGAGAAGGATCTAACCAAAAAACACCTGGACAAACAACAAACAATGACCAGGTCTGAGCAAATCAACCGAAGACAGATCCGCCAGAGACATATCTCCACACGCCCATCGACGATGCTAGATGCACCACCGAAACGAGGGCTAGGCGGGAAGAACCTTATTTTATTTTTAGATAGCTACCGTCATCTGGCCTTCCTGAGTAGGACACAAACCGTAACAAAACTCAAAGAACGCATCTAAAACTGAGCCCCTTCCACCGGCAAAGATCGGAATCCACCGCGCCCTCATGGCCATAAGGCCACCGAAGATGAGGCGGATCGGCAGCGGTGGTGGCGCCGGCAGAGGAACCCTAAGCTATTTGTTTTAGATAGGAGGCGGCTAGAGATAACACGAGAATAGCTAGTGCCGTTGGGCACGTCATATCCATGTTGATGGTTGGGCACCTCACATACATGTTGATGGTTTAGTAGAGAGGCAATGATCCACTCCATAACGTACTTAGGAAACACGCTGCATCTGAAAATGAATTCCATTGTACTATTTTTTATTTTGCGTAGAATACTGGGAATAGTCAGCCATCAGGTTGCTGGCTAGGAAAGGAGGTATAGACTCAAACCAATTCTCAGTCATCTCCAACGAACAAGCTCATTTGGCACAGAGGTGGGACAGGGAGTTGGAGGAGCTAGGAACATGCTCACTAGTGAAAGAACTAAGATTCAAAGATAAGTCCCCTATTTCTAGTATAAGCGGAGTCACAACCGAATGCGAGTTGTGGCGAAAATTCCAAAGGTGCACAACCTCCAAGCAGTCTATCTCCATGATAACATCTCTAAAACCTCTGATCTTAGCAAGCAGGACGCCATCACGAAGAGCCAAAGCTTCATCAATCATCGAGTTTGCGACCCCATCACGAGGTTTGCACCATGTAGCGGAACGAGACACCCCTCTAGCCTCCATGCACATGTCTGATCTTATTGATGCGTCCGTTTTAAACTTGACAAAGTCGTCGTCAGGGGGCACAAACCATAACCTGGCATGGTCACATGTGAGCTCAAGAATGGCTAGAGCCACTTGAAATAGTAGGAGAGGCTCCTACTGTATGTATTAATTATAGTATCAAAAAGGTCTTACAAAGTCATAACCTTACATCCATTGCCATGAAGGAATTGGGGGGAGGGGGTGTGATAAAAAGGAGACAGAAAGAACTAAGAAAGGATGCTAGAGACTAGAAACAAAAGAGGTCAGAAAGGGGTTGTGTTTTTCTCCCACCCTATATAAAATAGGGAGAGGTCTTCTCTCAACCGAGCCAGCCAGGAGGTTTTTGAGGGTATGATCCCTCTGAAGTGCTTGTTGTTCCTCTCTTTCCATATGCTCCGTGCAGCCTGTAAAAAAATATCCATGAACATTGGCCTATTCCATGTAGATTTTGCCTTTTCTATCCATTGGAGTCTTGTTCCTTGTGTTATCCAGCCGATGTTAAGGTGTGACCAACATTCTTGGCTAAATGGGCAGGTGAAGATATGTTCCAAAGTTTCCTCGGTAGGTGAGTCACATAGAAGGCATGTGTAGTTATCTCCAATGTTGTAATGTCTCCTCTTGAGCATATTTCTTGTGTTGAGCCTGTCTGATAGAAGAAGCCATCCAAACACTTTGATTTTCATGGTTACCTTGGATTTCCAAAGCTATTTGTAAGATTGGTGGGCACTGATCTCTCTGAAGTAGTGCGAGTAGTATTGTTTGGCTGTGTAGTCTCCTTTGCCCCAAATACATGTCCATTTGTCATCCCCTTGGATCAAGTTGATGGGTGCCATCATTTGTTGTAGTCCTAGCAGTTATGCATGTGCTCGTTTTGATAGGGGAAGCTGGAACGTTTCCCCCAGTGTTTCAGCCGTTAAGAAGGCTTGAACTGATATATCTTCATTCTTGGTGAAAGAGAAGACCCTGGGATAGCTGTTAGCAAGAACCTCATCCATCCATAGATCTTTCCAAAGCAATGTGTTGTGTCCATCCTGGATGGTGACCTTGGTTATGCCTCTGTAGATGGGCATGAGTTTTGTGATGTCTCTCCACCAGAAGGAACCGCATGCATTAGTTGCATGTGGTATTTTCGTGGTATAGTATGTGTTCCAGATTAATTCCACCCAAGGTAGATCCAAATGATTATAGAACTTGTGTAAGTATTTAAGCAGCAAGGCATCACTGTGTGTTCAGAGATCTAAAATGCTCATCCCACCACATTTATTTGGCTTGCAAATCATGCTCCAAGCAGCCAAAGAGTTACATGATTCTCCTTGTTCTGTCTTTTTGGTCCACAAACATTTCCGTCTTATCTTGTCTAACATCTCAATTATACTTATAGGTAGTTTGAGTGTGCATAGAGCAAATATTGTCAACGATGTGATCACTGAATTAAGAAGTGAGAGTTTTGCTCCATAAGAAATCATATTGAGGGTAGCTGTAAGACATCTTTCCACTTTACATACCATTGGCATTAGATCTTGGACTGAGGGCCTTGTTGATCCCAAAGGCAGCCGAAGATAGGTGAACGGCATTTTGCCAATCATGCAACCGAAGATTTGGGCGATATTGTTACTAAGAGAATCATCACAGTTCATTGGGATAAGAGTTGATTTGTGAAAATTGATTTTCAGTCCAATGGATGTGGCATAATCAGACAAGATTTGCTTGATCGTTGTTGCATGTGCTTCACAAGAAGGAAGGACCAGTATTGTGTGGTTGGCATATTGGATGACAGGGTAGTCTTTTTGAGTGTCGCATGGGAAAGGGAGCTGAATTGCACCTTGAGCAAAAGCATCATTGATTACAGCTTGAAGTAGGTCTGCTGCCAGCACAAAAATCGATGGAGATAACGGGTCACCTTGTCGAACTCCACTTTTGCAATGAAACTGTCGCCCTGGTACACCGTTGATCAGAATTGAAGATTTGCCAGATGATAGAATAGCCTTGATTCAGTGTAGCCATTTATCGCTAAATCCCATGTGCTTCATTATATCTAACATGGCATCATGTTCAATTGTGTCAAATGCCTTGGCAAAGTCAAGCTTAAGGAGGACTATTGGTTTTTTGAAGCTTGACATTGATAGATGTACTCGAACGCCCATGCCAGACAATCTTGGATAGATCAACCTTTCAGAAACCCATATTGATTATGATGCACTACCTTTAAGATGATTCTTTGTAGTCTATTGGCAAGTAACTTTGTGATTATCTTGAGACAACAGTTAAGTAGGGTGATGGGCCTGAAGTCATTGACTGAAGTGGGTGCATTAATTTTTGGTACCAAGGTAATGAAACCCTCATTGATGTTTTCGAGGTTCAGATTTCCATCATGGAATTGATTGCATAGCTTGTAGAAGTCCTCTTTAATCACGTGCCAACAAGTTTTGAGGAAATGACCAGTAAAACCATCCGGTCCCGGAGCTCTGTCAACAGACATATATTTGATCACATCATCGATTTCTTTATGAGTAAATGGCACTGCGAGTTGATCTAGATCCTCTATCCTTTTGATAATTCTAGCTAAATAAAACTTCATTTCATGTTGTGCAGATGAGCCAAGCCGCTTTTTGAAGGCTTGAAAAATAACCGACTCCTTCCCTGCATGATCTTCCACACAGTAACCATCATCAGTGGTAAGTGATGCAATATTGTTTCTTCTATATCTTTCTGAAGCCATTGCTTGAAAAAAATTGGTTGCTCATCACCAAACTTGACCCAACGGATAGTGCATCGTTTCCTCCAATATTCTTTCTGATAAGCAAGAAGTCGTAGAATGTGGTTTTTGAGTATTCAACGAAAGTTGGCTTCAGGTATGGTAAGGCACCTTTTATTTTCGAGTTCATCAAGTCCAACTAGAGCTCTATTAGAGTTTTCAATAGCAGTTGAAAGTTTGGAAATTCCTTTGCTCCAGCTCTTAAGATCATGTCTCAGCAGTTTAAACTTTCTAGATAGAACAGTAGCCATGTTGTGAGAACATACTAGTTTGGACCAAGATTTACTGACCGTTTCCAGGAAACCAGGATGGTGTACCCAATAAGATTCAAATCTGAAAATCTTAGACCGGGGGCTGGTGGTCTCAATGCAGACGACACAAGGAATGTGATCTGAGACCGGTCGGCCTAGGGTTTAACTAGGGTTTTAGGGTAAGATGAGGTCCAGTTAGTGCTCGTAAAAAACCAATCAATTTGTTCTAGGAGGGGGTCTACCCGCATATTGCTCCAAGTATAAGCTCGACCTTTGATTGAAAGTTCCACTAAACTCTGGGTGTGAATGAAGTCATTAAATGTGATCATGTCCCCAAAATTCCCACTAGGTTTATTATGGTTATCTGGGCCGCAAATGAAATTAAAATCACCCAAAAGGAGACAGTCTTCATTGTGGGGGATATTCATATCAAGAAGCCATTGAATGAAATTCCTGCGTTCCTCACCTTGACAAGGGCCATAGACATTCACTAGGGTCCAGTGCTGTGCCGATTGTGTGGATTGAAAACGAATAACCAGAGCAAAATCCTTGGAGGCTAATACGGTGGCCGTAAAAATGGAGCTGTTCCAGATAGTGGCAATTCCACCCGAGGCACCACAAGAAAGAATAAATTCGAACTTATCAAAACGGCGTGGGCAGCAAGACTTAATAAAGTTATTATCAAATTCTTGCTTCTTAGTTTCCTGCAGGCATATAACAATGCATCCACTAGAGGTGATGGCATTAAACAAAGCGAGTTGTTTTTCTTCAGAATTTAAGCCACGTAAGTTCCAACAAATAACGTTCCAATTAACCAAAAGTACTATAAAATAAGTGACAAAGCTTAAGCACTGGACGAGGAGGAAGAAGTGTCTTCCTTATCTTCATTGATAGCAGCTTCAGAGAGCTCCACTGCGGGGATGTCACATTTGACTGTTCCAACTAGCTGGATCGTGGCAATGGGCGTCGGAGGTGGAACTTCAGTATTGTCTTCAATTTCAGTAATAACCACTGAAGATTTAGCTGACGGATTGATCCTAGGTTTCATCTTGGAGGCTCGTGGCTTGGTGTCAGTTATGGTAGGGATTTTAAAACCATTGTACTTGTTGGACCTGGCGCTCTGACGAAGAGAAACAGAGGAAGTAGGCATATGATTCTTCCCCTTGCGGTTATCAACAACTGATGTAATCACCAAATCCACAGAGTTATCAACAACATGTGCATTATGTGCTTCAGGTTCAGTGAACATTGGAGGTTCAGACAGTGCAGTATGCTGGGTCTCTATGATCGCAAGACTTGCAAAGCAGGGTGGTGCACTAACCATAACAGAAGTAGCCAATAGCTCAGGGTCTGGAGTGACAGAAGAGTTGGGTTCAGGTGTGTCCTGGAGCTCTTCAAGCTGGCCATCATTACCAGCACTCGTGATCATTGCATGAGAGTGATTTAGCTCCCAATGAGAGCCCTCAGAGATGTCCTCAATACACACAGAAGATGTCCCAAACTGACTGGTGAATTTGGAAGCAGAGATAACCTTCAGAATACCCTCATTTTCAGAAACAGTGATATTGAAAGTCACAGACTTCTTCCTAAAACCATATTGATCACTCCAAGAGCCATAGGAAGCAATAATAGGCTTGACTGCTATAGTGAGATAGGTGTTTAGCCTGATCATTGGAATGCAGTCCCTCAACAGCATAGCATGAGTGAAATTACCATGGGTGGCCATGTCCACATGCAAACCAGCAGCAGAGACAATAAGTGAAATTTCAAGCCTGTTATTGGGCAAGATGTTATCTGTAGGTACTAAATCAGGTGGTGCAGAGCTAGAAGCTTCCTGTGGCCAGAACTGATTCATAAGAGTTAGTGGAACCAAAACATAAGAATCAGAGATAGTGGCACTGGAATCAGTACTGTTGCTCATTGAGATGGAATCATTCCAAGCAGCTGCCAGGCTGTCATGAGTGTTGTTAGGAGGCACAATGCCATGATCCACATGCAGACCTTCACCAGCAAGCCATTCCTGAAAGTTGTAGAGCATTGGTGGCTCCTATGGGGGAGGGGGAGGCCAGACACCCCATTCAGGATGGATATCAATATCATTATCCTGATCAATAACAACATTGCCATCAGCCAGATTAGCATTATCATTAGGGACTGCATTTTGAGCCAGCCAGTTGTGCAGTTGCTGCTGGTACATCTGTTCAGCATTAAGTCCATCACCCTGCAAAGGATGAGGAATGCCATTCTCAGGAGGTGGGTCTTCCCCGGCCGGTGGTACCTCCGGCAAGTGAGCGTTCCAATCACTGCTACGAAGCATTGTGACAGCTACTGTCCAACTCTGACGGGCTCCACCTAGCTGACGGATAACAAGACTTTTAGGAACCAGGCGCATGTGAATGACCCTGGCCTTAATGAGAACAAATCTTCTGTCCCCTCTAGGATTGTTCCAATCTACCAAAGCCCCAAATTTGTCGACAGACTTGTGCATATAGTGTTGGGTCTGATAGTCATATGGAAAACCCAGATATATGATGAGGACATCAATACAATTGTTACACCCACAGCCCCTGCTGCTATACATACTGGACCAATTACTAGAGCTCGTGCACGCCAACTAAATTACCAGGTACTTTCGTTTCTTGGTAATGATTCTAATGTTCATGAGAATATGATGCTGCCTAAATTGGATACATTTGTTTTGCTTACAAATGAAGGGCCTAGCTTGGAGAAGGATGAACATTGGAGCAAGAACAAGCATGGAGATGATGGCATGCGCAAGGGGAACAAGAACGGAGTTACAAGTGATGATTTCAGGACTTTGAAGCCACCATAATGGGTGCATGAAGCCTTGGACGAAATATACAAGATGCCACTTCATAAATTTCGTCCCGAGGCTATTTTAGGTGCTGCATCACCTTATTATTGGGCCAGGCCCATGCAATTTCGAAATACATAAGTATAGGCTATTTTTAGAGTCCGTATGTGTGGGGAAACAAGAGATAGGGTTGATTTCGGACCCCTCCACCAAGGGCCACGAAATTCCCCCCTCTTCCTCCATATATACAGCCCTTAGGGCATCGTTTAGACTTTGGGTTTTGTTTAGATTAAAAGTTTGCCATAGCTGCAACTTCGCGTACTTCGTTTGTGTTCAACGACCAGACAAAGGCGTCACAGAACCCCACCTTGATCAATAAAGTTTTCATCTTATATTTGCAATATCCAGATTGCAATCTCAGTTTCTTGCTTGTTCTTCGTTTGCTCGCAGGAAACAGACCCTCGTGGTCAGGTTGATCGTGCTCCGGCGTGGTCAATAACCTCTCGGAGTTGGTTTAGCGATTGCTAAGGCGCGACGTCCTCGCACGTTCGTAGTCGGATCGTCAAAGTCGACTGCCACCAAAGCGATATCCATCATCTCATCGAAAGACGGGACACCTTTGCCTCTATCAAGTGGTATCAGATTTCCAGGTTGCTCGGTGAGATTTTATAGTTTTTCGTAGTTTAGATCGAGTCTGTTCTTCATACCTACAGTCCACGAAAAAGCCACAAAAAAAATTAGGGTTAGTTCATCATATCCGAACCAATCTGAGCCTTTGCATAATCTTTTTAGGGTTTTGCTTTGTTGAATTTGCGGTTGCATCGTCGTTTCTAGTTGCTGGTCTTAGAGTCTAGTCTTTTAGAGTTTCGAGTTCTGGTCATAAGTTGTCACGCCGCCGCCGCACCATCATCATCACCCCTGCCATCTACCACCACCGCTTATCCGCCACCGCTTCGAATCCGTATCCATATACCACCACAGCTGTCATATACCACCACCGCTACCATCTACCACCATATATCCACCACCAATCCGAGTTCTTGTCATATTAGGTTTGTTTTCGAGATCCATCTAGATTCCGAATCGTGTTTCCTTGCCGAAGTAGGTTTCGGAAAAAAAAGTCGGGTAGCCACGCTCCGTTTAGGCCCAAATTTTTTCGAAAACGCATTTTTCGAAAAATTTTCTGGCTATCCTATTTTTAGGTGTTTCTGAGTGTTTTGAGACAGGTGCCATTATAGGAAAATTTTTTTGACCCGTTTCCAGTTTTTGGGTCCGGGCAGTCGAAAAAAAAAATTTTGTCGAAAAAAAAAATTTCGTGCCCATCCTGTCAGTTTGGCCTAGGAAGAGTTTTGAGACACTCGCCATTATAGTGATTTTTCGCAAAAAAAAGCAGCGCAAAAAAAAAGAGCGCAAAAAAAAAGAGAGCGAAAAGAAAATTTTCAGAGTGTGCTTTTCCCTTGTTTACGTGTCGCGCCGTGATTTTGTTGATGTTCTAGGCTCGCGTCTCTAGCACAGTCTAGCCTAGGACCAGCACAGTACCGTCGTTGAGCGTTTATTCAACTTTGCATCTCTGAATTGATTATTGCTGACCCTTTTTGCTACCATACTATAAGCCTTCCCAGCTCCACATACATCTACGTCGTGTGTTTGACTCTCCCTGGTAATCGCTCTATCCAAGCTTTGAGAGTTTTTGACTACAACGGTTGCCGATCACCGCCTGCTGCTGGGTAAGAACTGGTAAGAATTTGAGATTTGCTTGACGGATTTGTGATACACCACCACCACTTCTTAGTAGTCTGTAGGATCATATTCTTGTGTGTTTCTATTGCTGCTAACCATGCCAGGATCACAAGCCGACGAGATTGACTGGGAGAACTTATCGAACAAGGACCTTCATGATAAGTTTCAGCAAATGATGACTGAACAGGTACAAGATGTGCTGAACAATTTTGAAGAGGCCATGGAGAAGATCACTGGCCTTGAGAAGACGTTCGAAACAAAGCTCGATAACAGATTTAATGAACTGCTTGCGCGTCTTCCACCACCGGCTGCACCTGTCGCACCTCTGCAACAACAACAACTACGCCCCCTTCCGAATCAGTATGGACGAGCACAGCGTGTTCCTATTGAGCCAGGACAAAATTCTGGTGCCGCTGCTACTGCCGTTGGTGCTTCTTTGGCTCCTGCTACTGCTGCTGCTGGTACCCAGGAGGATGATGAGTATGCGGGCGATTATGAGGATGAGGTTGATCAAAATCAGCACTACGTGCAGCCACCTGCACCACCACCAGCAGGTCGACCTCAGGTATATATTCGTAATGGTAGGCCTGCACCACCACCTCAGGTACGAGATGATGTCCATATTCCTAAATTGAAATTGAATATTCCACCATTTGAGGGTAGATATGTTCCTGATATATATCTTACTTGGGAGTTAGAAACTGAACAACGATTTACATGTTTACAATATCCTGAGGAGAGACGAGTTGCTGCTGCTGTTTGTGCTTTCACTAGTTTTGCATGTGTATGGTGGTCTGAACATTGTAGACTATATCCTATTCCAACTACTTGGGCTGCTTTGAAAACTGCTATGCGTACTCGTTGGGTTCCACCATATTATCAACGTGAATTGCTTCAAAAATTACAGCGCTTAAGACAAGGAAAAAATTCTGTAGAAGAATATTATCAGGAATTACAAACTGGCATGATTAGATGTGGTATTGTTGAGGAGAATGAAGCTATGCTTGCACATTTTCTGGGTGGATTAAATAGAGAGATTCAGACCATTCTAGACTGTAAGGAGTATACTAATATCACTCGTTTATTCCATCTTGCTTGTAAAGCTGAACGTGAAGTGCAGGATCGACAAGCATTGGCGCGAACTAACTTTTCTGCAGGCCGACCTTCATCATGGACACCGCGTGCATCTTCTACTTCAACTGCATGAGCACCTCAATCAGGTGCCTCCTACAGCCGTGATACAAGAAAACAGGAACAACCACCATTATCTGCCAAGAGCGCACCTGCCGGGCCTGCACAGAGTTCTTCTTCTTCCAGGGCATCAACATGGCACACAAGTGATATTATTTGTCGTCGTTGTAAGGGAGGAGGTCATTATGCGAGAGAATGCAAATCTCCGCGTGTGATGATTGCTACCGCGGATGGTGGATATGAGTCCGCTAGTGACTATGATGAGGAGACTTTGGCTCTTATTACACGTGAAGAACATGGTGGAGATGATTCTGATCATGAGACGCAATACATGGCTCCTGAAGACGCTGACAGGTATGAATGTTTAGTTGCTCAACGTGTTTTGAGTGTGCAGGTCACACAAGCTGAGCAAAATCAGAGGCACAATTTGTTCCATACCAAGGGAGTTGTGAAGGAACGTTCTGTGCGCGTCATCATAGACGGAGGGAGCTGCAACAACTTGGCTAGCATGGAGATGGTGGAGAAGCTTTCTCTCACCACAAGACCACATCCACATCCTTACTACATCCAATGGCTCAACAACAGCGGCAAGGTTAAGGTAACACGTACTGTTCGTGTGCATTTTAGTATCTCTACATATGCTGATTATGTTGATTGTGATGTGGTACCTATGCAAGCATGTTCCTTATTACTTGGTAGACCATGGCAATTTGATAAAAATTCTGTACACCATGGTAGAAACAATCACTATACTCTTGTTCATAAGGATAAAAATATTACTTTGCTTCCTATGACTCCTGATTCCATTTTGAAAGATGATATTAATAGAGCTAATGATGAGGACATCAATACAATTGTTACACCCACAGCCCCTGCTGCTATACATACTGGACCAATTACTAGAGCTCGTGCACGCCAACTAAATTACCAGGTACTTTCGTTTCTTGGTAATGATTCTAATGTTCATGAGAATATGATGCTGCCTAAATTGGATACATTTGTTTTGCTTACAAATGAAGGGCCTAGCTTGGAGAAGGATGAACATTGGAGCAAGAATAAGCATGGAGATGATGGCATGCGCAAGGGAAACAAGAACGGAGTTACAAGTGATGATTTCAGGACTTTGAAGCCACCATAATGGGTGCATGAAGCCTTGGACGAAATATACAAGATGCCACTTCATAAATTTCGTCCCGAGGCTCTTTTAGGTGCTGCGTCACCTTATTATTGGGCCAGGCCCATGTAATTTCGAAATACATAAGTATAGGCTATTTTTAGAGTCTGTATGTGTGGGGAAACAAGAGATAGGGTTGATTTCGGACTCCTCCACCAAGGGCCACGAAATTCCCCCCTCTTCCTCCATATATACAGCCCTTAGGGCATCGTTTAGACTTTGGGTTTTGTTTAGATTAAAAGTTCGCCATAGCTGCAACTTCGCGTACTTCGTTTGTGTTCAACGACCAGACAAAGGCGTCACAGAACCCCACCTTGATCAATAAAGCTTTCATCTTATATTCGCAATATCCAGATTGCAATCTTAGTTTCTTGCTTGTTCTTCGTTTGCTCGCAGGAAACAGACCCTCGTGGTCAGGTTGATCGTGCTCCGGCGTGGTCAATAACCTCTCGGAGTTGGTTTAGCGATTGCTAAGGGGCGACGTCCTCGCACGTTCGTAGTCGGATCGTCAAAGTCGACTTCCACCAAAGCGATATCCATCATCTCATCGAAAGATCGGGACCCTCGCCTCTATCAATATGAGTCCGCTAGTGACTATGATGAGGAGACTTTGGCTCTTATTACACGTGAAGAACATGGTGGAGATGATTCTGATCATGAGACGCAATACATGGCTCCTGAAGACGCTGACAGGTATGAATGTTTAGTTGCTCAACGTGTTTTGAGTGTGCAGGTCACACAAGCTGAGCAAAATCAGAGGCACAATTTGTTCCATACCAAGGGAGTTGTGAAGGAACGTTCTGTGCGCGTCATCATAGACGGAGGGAGCTGCAACAACTTGGCTAGCATGGAGATGGTGGAGAAGCTTTCTCTCACCACAAGACCACATCCACATCCTTACTACATCCAATGGTTCAACAACAGCGGCAAGGTTAAGGTAACACGTACTGTTCGTGTGCATTTTAGTATCTCTACATATGCTGATTATGTTGATTGTGATGTGGTACCTATGCAAGCATGTTCCTTATTACTTGGTAGACCATGGCAATTTGATAAAAACTCTATACACCATGGTAGAAACAATCACTATACTCTTGTTCATAAGGATAAAAATATTACTTTGCTTCCTATGACTCCTGATTCCATTTTGAAAGATGATATTAATAGAGCTAATAAAGCAAAACAGGAGAAGAATATGAGTGAAAATCAGATTGTGGCAAAAGAATTTGAGCAACAAATGAAGCCTAATAATAAACCATCTAGTGTTGCTTCTGAAATTAAATTGAAAAGTGCATGTTTATTTGCCACCAAATCTGATATTGATGAGCTAGATTTCAGCAAATCTGTTTGTTATGCTTTTGTGTGCAAAGAGGCATTATTTTCATTCGAGGACGTGCCTTCCTCTTTGCCTCCTGCTGTCACTAACATTTTGCAGGAGTTCGCTGACGTCTTTCCACAAGACGTGCCACCGGGATTACCGCCTATTCGAGGGATTGAGCATCAGATTGACTTAATTCCCGGTGCTTCACTGCCAAACCGTGCACCATACCGTACCAATCCAGAGGAGACGAAGGAAATTATGCGTCAAGTACAAGAGCTTCTCAACAAAGGTTATATACGCGAATCCCTTAGTCCTTGTGTTGTTCCTATTATTCTAGTGCCGAAAAAGGATGGTACATCACGTATGTGTGTTGATTGTAGAGGCATTAATAATATTACTATTCATTATCGTCATCCTATTCCTAGGCTAGATGATATGCTTGATGAATTGAGTGGCTCTACAATATTCTCCAAAGTTGATTTGCGTAGTGGCTACCATCAAATTCATATGAAATTGGGAGATGAATGGAAAACAGCATTTAAAACTAAGTTTGGATTATATGAGTGGTTAGTCATGCCTTTTGGGTTAACTAATGCACCTAGTACTTTCATGGGATTAATGAACGAAGTTTTACGTGCTTTCATTGGACGATTTGTGGTAGTTTACTTTGATGACATATTGATTTATAGCAGATCTTTGGAAGAACATTTGGAACATTTACGTGCTGTTTTTATTGCTCTACGTGATGCACGTTTGTTTGGTAACCTTGGGAAGTGCACCTTTTGCACCGACCGAGTATCTTTTCTTGGCTATGTTGTTACTCCACAGGGAATTGAAGTTGATAAAGCCAAGATTGAAGCTATTGAGAGTTGGCCGCAGCCCAAAACGGTCACACAAGTGAGGAGTTTTCTTGGCCTCGCTGTTCTATAGGCGTTTTGTGAGAGATTTCAGCACCATTGCTGCACCTCTCAATGAGCTTACAAAGAAAGATGTGCCTTTTCTTTGGGGTACCGCACAGGAAGAAGCCTTCACGGTATTGAAAGATAAGTTGACACATGCTCCTTTACTCCAACTTCCTGATTTTAATAAGACTTTTGAGCTTGAATGTGATGCTAGTGGAATTGGATTAGGAGGTGTGTTATTACAAGATGGCAAACCTGTTGCATACTTTTCTGAAAAATTGAGTGGGCCTAGTCTGAATTATTCTATTTATGATAAAGAATTATATGCTCTTGTTCGGACTTTAGAAACATGGCAACATTATTTATGGCCCAAAGAATTTGTTATACATTCTGATCATGAATCTTTGAAACATATTAAAAGTCAAGCTAAACTGAATCGTAGACATGCTAAATGGGTTGAATTCATTGAGACTTTCCCTTATGTCATTAAACACAAGAAGGGAAAAGAAAATGTTATTGCTGATGCATTGTCTCGTCGCTATACTATGCTTTCACAACTTGACTTCAAAATATTTGGTTTGGAGACCATCAAAGATCAATATGTGCGTGATGCTGATTTTAAAGATGTAATGCAGAATTGTAAAGAAGGAAGAATGTGGAACAAGTTTGTTGTTAACGATGGATTTGTGTTTCGTGCTAACAAGCTATGCATTCCAGCTAGCTCCGTTCATCTTTTGTTGTTGCAGGAGGCGCATGGAGGAGGATTAATGGGACACTTTGGCGTGAAGAAGATGGAGGATGTACTTGCTACACATTTGTTTTGGCCAAAGATGAGACGGGATGTTGAGCGTTTTATTGCTCGCTGCACTACATGTCAAAAAGCTAAGTCACGACTCAATCCTCATGGTTTATATATGCCTTTGCCTGTACCTAGTGTTCCTTGGGAGGATATATCTATGGACTTTGTTTTAGGTTTACCTCAAACAAAGAAGGGGAGGGATAGCATATTTGTTGTCGTGGATAGATTCTCGAAAATGGCACACTTTATACCATGTCATAAAAGCGATGATGCTGTTAATGTTGCTGATTTGTTCTTTCGTGAAATTATTCGCTTGCATGGTGTGCCAAATACTATTGTTTCAGATCGTGATACTAAATTTCTTAGCCACTTTTGGAGATGTTTATGGGCTAAGTTGGGGACTAAACTGCTTTTTAGTACTACTTGTCACCCGCAAACTGATGGACAAACTGAAGTAGTCAATAGAACGTTGTCTACTATGCTTAGGGCTGTTTTGAAGAATAATAAGAAAATGTGGGAGGAATGCTTGCCTCATATTGAATTTGCTTATAATCGTTCATTGCATTCTACTACTAAGATGTGCCCTTTTGAAGTTGTGTATGGTTTCCTACCTCGTGCACCTATTGATTTGTTGCCTCTTCCATCTTCGGAGAAGGTTAATTTTGATGCTAAACAACGTGCTGAATTGATTTTAAAAATGCATGAGTTAACTAAGGAAAACATTGAGCGTATGAATGCTAAATATAAACTTGCTGGAGATAAGGGTAGAAAACATGTTGTGTTTGCACCTGGAGATCTTGTTTGGTTACATTTGCGTAAGGATAGATTTCCTGATTTGCGCAAATCAAAGCTCCGTTTAGGCCCAAAATGGGTGCATGAAGCCTTGGACGAAATATACAAGATGCCACTTCATAAATTTCGTCCCGAGGCTATTTTAGGTGCTGCGTCACCTTATTATTGGGCCAGGCCCATGTAATTTCGAAATACATAAGTATAGGCTATTTTTAGAGTCCGTATGTGTGGGGAAACAAGAGATAGGGTTGATTTCGGACTCCTCCACCAAGGGCCACGAAATTCCCCCCTCTTCCTCCATATATACAGCCCTTAGGGCATCGTTTAGACTTTGGGTTTTGTTTAGATTAAAAGTTCGCCATAGCTGCAACTTCGCGTACTTCGTTTGTGTTCAACGACCAGACAAAGGCGTCACAGAACCCCACCTTGATCAATAAAGCTTTCATCTTATATTCGCAATATCCAGATTGCAATCTTAGTTTCTTGCTTGTTCTTCGTTTGCTCGCAGGAAACAGACCCTCGTGGTCAGGTTGATCGTGCTCCGGCGTGGTCAATAACCTCTCGGAGTTGGTTTAGCGATTGCTAAGGCGCGACGTCCTCGCACGTTCGTAGTCGGATCGTCAAAGTCGACTTCCACCAAAGCGAAATCCACCATCTCATCGAAAGACGGGACACCTTTGCCTCTATCAAAATCTGATGTTGATGAGCTAGATTTCAGCAAATCTGTTTGCTATGCTTTTGTGTGCAAAGAGGCATTATTTTCATTCGAGGACGTGCCTTCCTCTTTGCCTCCTGCTGTCACTAACATTTTGCAGGAGTTCGCTGACGTTTTTCCACAAGACGTGCCACCGGGATTACCGCCTATTCGAGGGATTGAGCATCAGATTGACTTAATTCCCGGTGCTTCACTGCCAAACCGTGCACCATACCGTACCAATCCAGAGGAGACGAAGGAGATTATGCGTCAAGTACAAGAGCTTCTCGACAAAGGTTATATACGCGAATCCCTTAGTCCTTGTGCTGTTCCTATTATTCTAGTGCCGAAAAAGGATGGTACATCACGTATGTGTGTTGATTGTAGAGGCATTAATAATATTACTATTCGTTATCCTCATCCTATTCCTAGGCTAGATGATATGCTTGATGAATTGAGTGGCTCTACAATATTCTCCAAAGTTGATTTGCGTAGTGGCTACCATCAAATTCGTATGAAATTGGGAGATGAATGGAAAACAGCATTTAAAACTAAGTTTGGATTATATGAGTGGTTAGTCATGCCTTTTGGGTTAACTAATGCACCTAGTACTTTCATGAGATTAATGAACGAAGTTTTACGTGCTTTCATTGGACGATTTGTGGTAGTTTACTTTGATGACATATTGATTTATAGCAGATCTTTGGAGGAACATTTGGAACATTTACGTGCTGTTTTTATTGCTCTACGTGATGCACGTTTGTTTGGTAACCTTGGGAAGTGCACCTTTTGCACCGATCGAGTATCTTTTCTTGGCTATGTTGTTACTCCACAGGGAATTGAAGTTGACAAAGCCAAGATTGAAGCTATTGAGAGTTGGCCGCAGCCCAAAACGGTCACACAAGTGAGGAGTTTTCTTGGCCTCGCTGGATTCTATAGGCGTTTTGTGAGAGATTTCAGCACCATTGCTGCACCTCTCAATGAGCTTACAAAGAAAGATGTGCCTTTTCTTTGGGGTACCGCACAGGAAGAAGCCTTCACGGTATGGAAAGATAAGTTGACACATGCTCCTTTACTCCAACTTCCTGATTTTAATAAGACTTTTGAGCTTGAATGTGATGCTAGTGGAATTGGATTAGGAGGTGTGTTATTACAAGATGGCAAACCTGTTGCATACTTTTCTGAAAAATTGAGTGGGCCTAGTCTGAATTATTCTACTTATGATAAAGAATTATATGCTCTTGTTCGGACTTTAGAAACATGGCAACATTATTTATGGCCCAAAGAATTTGTTATACATTCTGATCATGAATCTTTGAAACATATTAAAAGTCAAGCTAGACTGAATCGTAGACATGCTAAATGGGTTGAATTCATTGAGACTTTCCCTTATGTCATTAAACACAAGAAGGGAAAAGAAAATGTTATTGCTGATGCATTGTCTCGTCGCTATACTATGCTTTCACAACTTGACTTCAAAATATTTGGTTTGGAGACCATCAAAGATCAATATGTGCATGATGCTGATTTTAAAGATGTAATGCAGAATTGTAAAGAAGGAAGAATGTGGAACAAGTTTGTCGTTAACGATGGATTTGTGTTTCGTGCTAACAAGCTATGCATTCCAGCTAGCTCCGTTCGTCTTTTGTTGTTGCAGGAAGCGCATGGAGGAGGATTAATGGGACATTTTGGCGTGAAAAAGACGGAGGACGTACTTGCTACACATTTCTTTTGGCCAAAGATGAGACGGGATGTTGAGCGTTTTATTACTCGATGCACTACATGTCAAAAAGCTAAGTCACGACTCAATCCTCATGGTTTATATATGCCTTTGCCTGTACCTAGTGTTCCTTGGGAGGATATATCTATGGACTTTGTTTTAGGTTTACCTCGAACAAAGAAGGGGAGGGATAGCATATTTGTTGTCGTGGATAGATTCTCGAAAATGGCACACTTTATACCATGTCATAAAAGCGATGATGCTGTTAATGTTGCTGATTTGTTCTTTCGTGAAATTATTCGCTTGCATGGTGTGCCAAATACTATTGTTTCAGCTCGTGATACTAAATTTCTTAGCCACTTTTGGAGATGTTTATGGGCTAAGTTGGGGACTAAACTGCTTTTTAGTACTACTTGTCACCCCCAAACTGATGGACAAACTGAAGTAGTCAATAGAACGTTGTCTACTATGCTTAGGGCTGTTTTGAAGAATAATAAGAAAATGTGGGAGGAATGCTTGCCTCATATTGAATTTGCTTATAATCGTTCATTGCATTCTACTACTAAGATGTGCCCTTTTGAAGTTGTGTATGGTTTCCTACCTCGTGCACCTATTGATTTGTTGCCTCTTCCATCTTCGGAGAAGGTTAATTTTGATGCTAAACAACGTGCTGAATTGATTTTAAAAATGCATGAGTTAACTAAGGAAAACATTGAGCGTATGAATGCTAAATATAAACTTGCTGGAGATAAGGGTAGAAAACATGTTGTGTTTGCACCCGGAGATCTTGTTTGGTTACATTTGCGTAAGGATAGATTTCCTGATTTGCGCAAATCAAAGTTAATGCCACGTGCTGATGGTCCCTTTAAGGTGTTAGAGAAAATAAATGATAATGCATATAAACTTGAGCTGCCTGCAGATTTTGGGGTTAGTCCCACTTTTAACATTCCAGATTTGAAGCCTTATTTGGGTGAGGAAGATGAACTTCCGTCGAGGACGACTTCATTTCAAGAAGGGGAGGATGATGAGGACATCAATACAATTGTTACACCCACAGCCCCTGCTGCTATACATACTGGACCAATTACTAGAGCTCGTGCACGCCAACTAAATTACTAGGTACTTTCGTTTCTTGGAAATGATTCTAATGTTCATGAGAATATGATGCTGCCTAAATTGGATACATTTGTTTTGCTTACAAATGAAGGGCCTAGCTTGGAGAAGGATGAACATTGGAGCAAGAACAAGCATGGAGATGATGGCATGCGCAAGGGGAACAAGAACAGAGTTACAAGTGATGATTTCAGGACTTTGAAGCCACCATAATGGGTGCATGAAGCCTTGGACGAAATATACAAGATGCCACTTCATAAATTTCGTCCCGAGGCTATTTTAGGTGCTGCATCACCTTATTATTGGGCCAGGCCCATGTAATTTCGAAATACATAAGTATAGGCTATTTTTAGAGTCCGTATGTGTGGGGAAACAAGAGATAGGGTTGATTTCGGACCCCTCCACCAAGGGCCACGAAATTCCCCCCTCTTCCTCCATATATACAGCCCTTAGGGCATCGTTTAGACTTTGGGTTTTGTTTAGATTAAAAGTTCGCCATAGCTGCAACTTCGCGTACTTCGTTTGTGTTCAACGACCAGACAAAGGCGTCACAGAACCCCACCTTGATCAATAAAGTTTTCATCTTATATTCGCAATATCCAGATTGCAATCTCAGTTTCTTGCTTGTTCTTCGTTTGCTCGCAGGAAACAGACCCTCGTGGTCAGGTTGATCGTGCTCCGGCGTGGTCAATAACCTCTCGGAGTTGGTTTAGCGATTGCTAAGGAGCGACGTCCTCGCACGTTCGTAGTCGGATCGTCAAAGTCGACTGCGACCAAAGCGATATCCATCATCTCATCAAAAGACGGGACACCTTTGCCTCTATCAATATAGGAGCCACACCTCTGGGCCAAAGGTGGTGAGGTGCATGTTCAAGGCAACATCATGCAGGACAAAAGAAATCACAGTGTGCTCCTCTACTTCATTTTCATCAAGATCAAAAGTAGTTCCCACTACAGTGTCTCTGACTACAGAGTTCACAAAACCAAAGATACCCACTCCAAGAGGATGATCTGAGACTTCTGTTGGGAAATAGTGTGACTCATGTAGCAAACCTTCGATGATGTTGCGAATGTCGGCCTTCTGATGATGCAGGATGAAGCGATACTCAAGAATGGCTAGAGTCACCGTGATAATCTACATGGAGTTAGTTGGACCAAACTTTTCGTGATCATGTGTCCACCTATTGAGGGAGTGCCAGATGGACAACCTTACTAACACAATCTTGGCTCTAGTCTGATCAGAAAACCAAGGGTTACAAAAAACATCTTGGGCCATAGTCTTTGGGTGAAGTTTCAGAAGTTTACAGTCGAACCACTGCTGAGGTTCAACCCAAAAACTTATAGCATGATAATAGGGAATTAAGGCGTGCACCAGGTATGCCTCCATTTCTTCACACAATTTACATAGCTTTGTTCCACTGATATGCCTCCTATGCAAAGAACTTTCATCTGGTAGAATACCTTTCAACACCCTCCACCAGAATACTCTGATATTTATTACTACTTTGAGTTTCCAGAGGGCATCTTATAACTATTTTTTCTATCTGTGAAGTCCTTGTTGCCATCCCTTACTCTAGAGCGATATGCTCCTTGAGATTCACCAGGGAACGATACACATATAACAATATAGGTGCCCGGATTTTCGAAAGCATAGGCTAAAAAGTCCTCTCCACCTCCCTGTCTCAATGGAATGTTCAGGGCAGCAACAACATCGGGCAATGGGTGATACACCCATTTTGCATCATGTTTTCATAGTGATGTTTATTGCTTTATGGATTGTTATTTAACTTTATGATACAATTCTTATGCCTTTTCTCTATTATTTTGCAAGTTTCACACGAAGAGGGAGATTGCGGCAACTGGAATTGTGGACCGGAAATGGCTATATCGGAGGCAACTTTTCTGAACATCTCCAAGTGAGTTGGAAATTGACGGGGAATTATTTTGGAATATATTAAAATTATTAGAAATACCAAAAGGGGACCCACCAGGAAGCGACAAGCCTGGGGGCGCACCCCACACCCCAGGGCACACCCCTAAGCTTGTGGTGCCCCTGACAGGCCTCCATGCCCCATCTTCTCCTATATGACGCCATTTAACCTAGAAAAAATTGGAAGGAAGGTTTCAGGATGAACTAGTGCCGTCTTGACACGGAACCTGGGCAGGAGCATTTTTGCTCTCCGGCGGAGCGATTCCGCCGGGGACACTTCCCTCCGGGAGGGGGAAATCAAAGCCATCATCATCACCAACAACCTCTCTTCATGGGAGGACCAATCTTCATCAACATCTTCACCAGCACCATCTCATCTCAAACCCTAGTTCATCTCTTGTATTCAATCTTTATCTCAGAACCTCAGATTGGTACCTGTGGGTTGCTAGTAGTGTTGATTACATCTTGTAGTTGATGCTAGTTGATTTATTTGGTGGAAGATTATATGTTCAGATCCTTAATGATATTCAATACCTCTTTGATCTTGAACATGAATATGATTTGTGAGTAGTTTTGTTCTTGAGGACATGGGAGAAGTCTTGTCTTTTTTTTGAAGGTTAACGACAGTGGGAGAGGCTCCCACTGACTTTTGTATTACTCACAAGAGAACGGTTACATGTGTGTTACAATGGGTTTTAGGCCCCCCCCGGCCGTAAAAGCTACAAAAACCAAGACTAGCGTCCCAAACTTACAATGTAATCAGAGAGAAAAGGATGAGATTTCTCTGGACAGTTGTGAACTACCAGCTTCAAGAGATTTTTGAATCTAGCTAGCCATGCCTTGAAGGAGTGTGGAATCCCCCTGAAATGTTGGTTGTTTGATGGTGTTATGTGAATGTTGACTACATGATAATTCACCATCTTTGGGCCTAAGGGAAGGCATTGTGGAATAGTTATTGGATGATGGGTTGCTAGAGTGACAGAAGCTTAAACCCTAGTTTATGCGCTATTCCGTAAGGGGCTGATTTGGATCCACATGTTTCATGCAATGGCTAGATTTATCTTAATTCTTCTTTCATAGTTGCAGATGCTTGCGAGAGGGGGTAATCATAAGTGGGAGGCTTGTTCAAGTAAGAACAACACCCAAGCACCGGTCCACCCACACATCAAATTATCAAAGTAGCGAGCGCGAATCAAACAAACGTGATGAAAACGACTAGATGAAATTCCCGTGTGTCCTCAAGAACGCTTTACTTGCTATAAGAGAAAGTTCTGACTTGTCCTTTTGTACAAAAAAGATTGGGCTACCTTGCTACACCTTTTTTACTATTGCTAGTTATTGCTTGTTACAAATTATCTTGCTATCATACTACTTGTTACCGACAATTCCCATGCTTGCAGACAATACCTTGCTGAAAACCGCTTGTCATTTCCTTCTGCACCTCATTGGGTTCGACACTGTTACTTATCGGACTATGATTGATCCCCTATACTTGTGGATCATCAAGACTCTTTTCTGGCGCCATTGCCGGGGAGTGAAGCACCTTTGGTAAGTGGAATTTGGTAAGGAGACATTTATATTACGTGTTGAAATTTACTGTCACTTGTTACTATGGAAAGTAATCCTTTGAGGGGTTTGTTCGGGGTATTTTCACCTCGACCAGAAGCACAAAGAGTTGCTCCTCAACCTACCGCACCTACTAAAAATATTTATTATGATATTCCTTCGGGTATGATAAAGAAACTGCTAGCTAATCCTTATGCAGGAGATGGGACAGTACATCCTGATATGCATCTAATATATGTGGGTGAAGTTTGTGGATTATTTTAGCTTGCAGGTTTATCCAAAGGTGGAGTTAAGAAGGAGTTAAGAAGAAGGTTTCCCTTTATCTTTTGGGGGAAAGGCATTGACATGATATAAGCTATGTGATGATATTGGAACGTGGGATTGGAACCGTTTGAAATTAGAATTTCATCAAAAGTTTTATCCTATGCATGTGGTTCATCGTGATCGGAATTATATATATAATTTTTTGCCTCATGAAGGAGAAAGTGTCGCTCAAGCTTGGGGGAGTCTTAAGTACATGATGTACACATGCCCTAATCATGATCTCTCAAGGGAAATTATCTTACAAATTTTTTATGCTCGGCTTTCTCATAATAATAACCATGCTCGCTTCTTCTTCTACTGGTTCCTTTATGAAGAAAACTATTGAATTCAGATGGGATCTTCTGGAAAGAATTAAAGGCAACTCTGAAAATTGGGGACTCGACAAAGGTAAAGAGTCAGGTATAAAACTCAAGTTTGTTTGTGTTAAATCTTTTATGGATACCGATGCTTTTAATAAGTTTAACACTGAATATGGACTTGAGTCTGAGATAGTAGTCTCCTTTTGTGAATCATTTGCTACTCATATTGATCTCCCTAAGGAGAAGTGGTTTAAATATCACCCCCCATTAAACAAAAGATTGAGGAACCCATTATTGTTAAAGATGAAACTATTATTTACAATGTTGACCCAGTTATTCCTACGGCTTGTATTGAGAAGCCTCCTTTCCCTGTTAGGATAAAGGAACATGCTAAAATTTCAACTGCGGTGTAACACCCCCATATACTAAGCTAGAATAATCCATCTTGATTTTTCTAAGTCACTTTGCTTAACAATGCTTGATTACTTTGGTTCAAATATCATTTCAAATTCCACCTCTGAATTCAATTCAAATTAAAAGTGAGAATTTAAATTCACAAACATGGTTGGAAAATAGTTCACCATTTAGCAAATATTCCATAACAATATTTGGTTAAGGAAGACAACATCACTTGTTTGCTAAAATGAGCCCTAACATTTAATTTAGTGGCAAATCAACCTTTTTAAATACTTTTTAAATTATAAAAATAATCCAATCTATTTCAAATGCGTCCCAAACTTTTTGTGGCAGTGTCTAAAATAGCAATATAAATAATGGGCCAAGTTCCATATTTAATAAAAATCATTTGCTATTAGAAGTAAAAATAAAACAGAAATTAATAAAGAAAACAAAAGAACTATAAAAAGAAATAAAATAGAGAAAGGGCACAAGCCACTTTGCAGTGGGCCTGGCCCGTGGCGACCCAGCCCACCAACCCAACCGGCTTCAACCTCGCTACAGGGAACGACCAAGGGCGTGCGCTCCCGTGCGTCCCCGTCGGACCACCTTGCCGGCCTCGCTGTGGAGGGGATAAGGTCTTCACCCCCGTGGATCCTCGGATGCCTCCCCTTCCACCTCCCCGACTCCCACTCTCTTTCTCCCCACCCTATTTCCCCTCTCCTCACTCTCCATCGCCTCTCCCCTCTTCCTCCTCTCTCGACCGGCCATCGTCGCCGATGTTCGTCTCCACCGCGACGACTGCTGTCCGCGTTCCACTCCACCACGTCAGGAGGCTCCGCCGAGCTCAAACACATCTTCTGCACTAAGCATCTAGAGCCAGGGAGCTGTGCAACTACCGGATCGAGCAGCCCCTTTTGCTTCATTCACCGGTGACCGGTGGCGTTCCCAGCCTCCCCCGCGGCTCCAAACTTTCGTCGGACTCCTTGAGATGCATGGTGAGCCTCTGCACTCCCTTTCTCTCTTTTACACTTTTGCACGCTCTGTTGTCTTCCCCGCAAGAGGCCGAGTTCGGCAGCGCCATGGCCGGCGAACTTCTCAAAGTAGGGCTACCCGAGCCGTCCCACGGTGCCCATCGTCCTCCTGGCCTTCGGCGGAGGCCATCTAGCCTTTGAGTTCGCGCGAACACCACCCCTAGCCGCATGCTCGTACTAGACCCAACGTCGCCGCCGCCTTCGCTCATCGCCGGTGCCATTTCCGTCAACCCCAACTCTGGCCAGTAGCACCTACCGAGCGTTGAACACTCATTCTAACGCGACCAATCGCACGCGATATGGCTGCCTGTAGCAAAATTTCGGTGAAGACCCGAGCCCTCCACAGCGTTTCTGGCTCGCCGGAGCTACTCCGGCACCGCTGCTGACCTGATGCCACATGGGGTCCACCCAAGGTCACTGCCAGTGGCCCTGGTGGGTCCCGTTGACTGCGTTGACCGGGGTCAATGTGCTGACTATGCCCCCTACCACTGACATGTGGGTCTTGCGTGTCAGTTTGTTTACTTAGTGCTAATCACATTGACATGTAGGCCCTACCATAGTAAATACTTGTTTTACTAATTAAACTAATCTGTTAACTAATGTGACACTGACATGTGGGTCCTGCTACTTCTTGAGCTTGCGTTGTTTTTTCCCTTGAAGAGGAAAGGGTGATGCAGCAGAGTAGAGATAAGTATTCCCCTCAGTTAGGGAACCAAGGTATCAATCCAGTAGGAGGCACAAGCAAGTCCCCAATCTATGCACCTGCACAAACAATTAAACACTTGCACCCAACGCGATTAATGGGGTGTCAATCCCTTCACTGTCAATTGCAATGGTGAGACCTGATAGAGATAGATATAAAAGATTACTAAAACGTAAAACAAAATAAAAGTAAATACATTGCAGCAAGATATTTTTGGGTTTTTTGGTTTATAGATCTGAAAATGTATGATGGAAAATAGACCCGGGGGCCATAAGTTTCACTAGATGCTTCTCTCTTGAAGGAAAATAATACGGTCGGTGACCAAATTACTGTCAAGCAATTGATAGAAAAGCGCAAAGTTATGACGATATCTAAGGCAATGATTATGCATATAGGCATCATGTCAGTGTCAAGTAGACCGAAATGATTCTGCAACTACTACTATTACTCCACTCATCGACCGCTATTCGGCATGCATCTAGAGTATTAAGTTCATAAAGAACGAAGTAACGCCTTAAGTAAGATGACATGATGTAGAGGGATAAACTCAAGCATTATGACGAAAAACCCATCTTGTTATCCTTGATGGCAACAATGCAATACGTGTCTCACTACCCCTACTTTGTCACTGGGTGAAATCACGCAAGATTGAACCCAAAACTAAGCACCTCTCCCATTGCAAGAAATACCAATCTAGTTGGCCAAACCAAACCGATAATTCAAAGAGAAATACAAAGATATGAAATCATGCATATAACAATTCAGAGAAGATTCAAATAATATTCATAGATAAGCTGATCATAAATCCACAATTCATCAGATCTCGACAAATGCACCGCAAAAGAAGATTACACCGTAAAGAACATCGAGGAGAACATTGTATTGAAGATCAAAGAGAGAGAAGAAGCCATCTAGCTACTAGCTATGGACCCATTGGTCTGAGGTAAACTACCCATGCTTCATCGGAAGGGCAATAGATTTGATGTAGATGCTCTTCGTGATTGATTCCCCCTCCGGAAGATTGCCGGAAAAGGCCCCAAGATGGGATCTCACGGGAACAGAGGCTTGTGGAAGCGGAAAAGTATTTTCGTGGACTCCATTGATGGTTTGGGATTATTTTAGGATTTATAGA
>NC_041381.1:424549369-424712290 GCF_002162155.2 Triticum dicoccoides
CGAGGGAGGCGCACCCCCCTAGGGCGTGCCCTGGCGGCTTGTCGCCTCTTTGGGACTCTTTTGACTTGGACTCCAAGTTTCGTGGGTGTCTTCTGGTCCAAGAAAAATCATCGCAAAAGTTTTATTCCATTTGGACTCTGTTTGATATTCCTTTTTTGTAAAACTCAAAAACAAGGAAAAAATAGAAACTGACACTGGGCTTTAGGTTTATAGATTAGTCCCAAAAATAATATAAAATAACATATTAATGCATATAAAACATCCAAAATAGATAATATAATAGCATGGAACAATCAAAAATTATAGATACGTTGGAGACGTATCAAGCATCCCCAAGCTTAATTCCTGCTCATCCTCGAGTAGGTAAATGATAAAAATAGAATTTTTGATGTGGAATGCTACCTAACATATTTATCCATGTAATTTTCTTTATTGGGGCATGAATATTTAGATACATAAGATTCAAAACAAAAGTTTAATACTGACATAAAAACAATAATACTTCAAGCATACTAATAAAGCAATCATGTCTTCTCAAAATAACATTGCCAAAGAAAGTTATGCCTACAAAATCATATAGTCTGGCTATGCTCCATCTTCATCACACAAAGTATTAAATCATGCACAACCCCGATGACAAGCCAAGAAATTGTTTCATACTTTTGATGTTCTCAAACTTTTTCAACTTTCATGCAATACATGAGCGCGAGCCATGGATGTAACACTATAGGTGGAATAGAATATGGTGGTTGTGGAGAAGACAAAAAGAAGGAGATAGTCTCACATCAACTAAGCGTATCAACGGGCTATGGAGATGCCCATCAATAGAAATGAATGTGAGTGAGTAGGGATTGCCATGCAACAAATGCACTAGAGCTATAAGTGTATGAAAGCTCAAAAGAAACTAAGTGGTGTGCATCCAACTTGCTTGCTCACGAAGACCTAGGGCAATTCGAGGAAGCCCATCATTGGAATATACAAGCCAAGTTATACGAAAAATTCCCACTAGTACACAAAAGTGACAATATAGGAGACTCTCTATCATGAAGATCATGGTGCTAGTTTGAAGCACAAGTGTGGAAAAAGGATAGTAACATTGTCCCTTCTCTCTTTTCTCTCATTTTATTTTCTTTTTGGTGGGCTTCTTTGGCCTCTTTTTTTATTTGGGCTTCTTTGGCCTCTTTTATTTTTCATAAAGTCCGGAGACTCGTCCCAATTTTGTGAGGGAATCATATCTTCCATCATCCTTTCCTCACATGGGACAATGCTCTAATAATGATGATCATCACACTTTTATTTACTTACAACTCAAGAATTACATATCGATAATTAGAACAACATATGACTCTATATGAATGCCTCCGGTGGTGTACTAGGGTGTGCAATGATCTAGCATAGCGTATGACATCAAAAAATGGACAAGCCATAAAAACATCATACTAGCTTTCTTACGATCATGCAAAGCAATATGACAATGATGGTGCATGTCATAATAAAACGGAATGGTGGAAGTTGCATGGCAATCTATGTCATAATGGCTATGGAAATGCCATAATAGGTAGGTATGGTGGCTGTTTTGAGGAAGGTATATGGTGGGTGTAATGCACCGACGAGAATGGCGCGGTACTAGAGAGGCTAGCAAAGGTGGAAGGGTGAGAGTGCGTATAATCCATGGACTCAAATTAGTCATAAAGAACTCACATAATTATTGCAAAAGTCTATTGGCTATCAAAACAAAGTACTACACACATGGTCCTAGGGGGATAAATTGGTAGGAAAAGACCATTGCTCGTCCTGGACCGCCACTCATAAGGAAGACAATCAATAAATAAATCATGGTCTGACTTCATTACATAACGGTTCACCATACGTGCATGCTACGGGAATCAAAAACTTTAACACAATTATTTCTACCAATCCACAATTACTCACTAGCATGACTATAATATCACCATCTTTATATCTCAAAACAATCATAATGAATCAAACTTCTCATAGTATTCATCGCGCTTTATATGAAAGTTTTTATTATATCCCTCTTGGTTGCCCATCATATTAGGACTAAATTCATAACCTAAGCAAATTACCATGCTGTTTAGAGACACTCAAAATAATATAAGTGAATCAAGAGAGTTCAACAATTTCTATAAAATAAAACCACCACTATGCTCTAAAAAGATATAAGTGAAGTACTAGAGCATATTGCCTAGCTCAAAAGATATAAGTGAAGCACATAGAGTATTCTAATAAATTCACGATTTAAGCGTGTCCCTCTCTAAAGGTGTGTACATCAAGGATGATTGTGGCAAACTAAAAATCAAAGACTCATATCATACAATACGCTCCAAGCAAAACAGATATCATGTGGTGAATAAAAATATAGCCTCAAGTAAATTTACCAATGGATTGAAGACGAAAGAGGGATACCTTCCGGGGCATCCCCAAGCCCAGGCTCTTGGTTGTCCTTGGAGTTCCTTGGGCATCCCCAAGCTTAGGCTCTTGCCACTCCTTGTTCCATGGTCCATCAAATCTTTACCCAAAACTTGAAAACTTCACAACACAAAACTCAACAAAAAACTTATGAGATCCGTTAGTATAAGAAAATAAATCACCACTTTTGGTATTTTTGTGAACTCATTATTTATTTATATTGGTGTAATATATACTGTATTAAAAATTCTCCATGGTTCATACCCCCAATACTACCCATAGATTCATCAAAATATGCAAACAACACATAGAAATCTGAATCTGTCAAAAACAGAACAATCTGTAATAATCAGAAAACTTCGTATACTTCTGTAACTTCAAAAATTCTGAAAAAAATTAGGATAGCCTGGGAAATTTGTATATCAATATTTAAAAAAATATTCAGATCAAAATCACACTTATGTGATTTATGAAAATTATTTTACTGGGCGCAAAAGTTTCTATTTTTCAGCAAGATCAAATCAACTATCACCGTAAGCCATCCCAAAGGTCTTACTTCGTTCAAACACTAATTAAAACACCAAAATACATCAACCATAGGCTAGATGATAAATTTATTCAAAAAATAGAAACAAAAAGCAAGAACAAAAATAAAATTGGGTTGCCTCCCAATAAGCGCTATTGTTTAACGCCCTTAGCTAGGCATAAAACATAGATCGAGATATTGTCATCTTTGGTATGCAGTCCATAAGTCGCTCTCATAATAGATTCATATAGTAACTTAATTTTATTTATTGGAAAGTGTTCCATGCCATTCCTTAACAGAAATTGAAATCTAATGTTTCCTTCTTTCATATCAATAATTGCACCAACCGTTCTAAGGAAAGGTCTACCAAGAATAATAGGACATGTAGGGTTGCAATCTATATCAAGAACAATGAAATATACGGGCACATAATTCCTATTTGCAACAATAATAACATCATTAATTCTTCCCATATGTTTCTTTATAGTGGAATCCGCTAGATGCAAATTTAAAGAACAATCATCAAATTCACGGGAACTAAACACATCACATAATGTTTTTGGAATCGTGGAAACGCTAGCACCTAAATGACACAAAGCATGGCACTCGTAATATTTAATTTTAATCTTAATAGTAGGTTCCCACTCATCATAAAGCTCTCTAGGGATAGAAACTTCCAACTCAAGTTTTTCTTCAGAAGATTTCATCATAGCATCAAGGATATGTTTAGTAAAAGCTTTATTTTGATTATAAGCATGAGGAGAATTCAACATGGATTGCGACAAGGAAATACAATCTATGAAAGAACAATTATCATAATTAAAATCCTTGAAATCCAAAAGAGTGGATTCATTGCTACTTAAAGTTTTGACCTCTCCAATCCCACTTTTATCAACTTTTGCATCAAGATCTATAAACTCCGAATCATTGGGACACCTTTTAACTAAATTGACTCATCTCCAGTCCTATATTTATCAAGATTCATATTAGAAAACAAGGATTCAATAGCAGTCACATCAATCGCTTTAAGATCTTCATTATTATTTTCACGAGAAATTGAAGAACACGCTTTTACAAGCCAATCTCGCTTAGCACGCATCGTAGCAGTTCTTTCTTTACATTCATCAATAAAAATTCTCATAGCTTTTAGGGACTCATTAATATCATGCTTGGGTGGAATAGATCTACAAAACTCAAAAATAAGGAAAAACAGAAACTGGCACTGGGCTCTAGGTTAATAGGTTAGTCCCAAAAATAATATAAAATGACATATTAATGCATATAAAACATCCAAAACAGATAATATAATAGCATGGAACAATAAAAAATATATAGATACATTGAAGGCGTATCAGGTCCCGCTAGCTAATTAAATTAGTTAGCTAAGATTAACCCATGTTAAATAGCTCAGTCACTGACAGGTGGCCCCCCTGGTCAGTTTGACCAGTCAAAGTCCGTAGTTGACTGCTAACTATGCAGTCAACTCGGCCCCACTGTCAGCCTCTATGTGCACAGCTGGCTGCACTGCACCGGGTGCACCTTGCAATTTTCCCATTTAGTTTCAAAATAACAATAATTCCAGAATTCCAGAAAATGTTTAAATCATTGAAAATTCATATAAAATAATCTATAACTCGGATGAAAATAATTTATATATGAAAGTTGTTCAGAAAAATTAGACGAATCCAAATACGCTATCCACATACCTGTCACATGCCTCCAACACTGCGAACTTAGAACCTTCCCCTTCGATTCAAATGTCCGATAATTGACTAAAGCCGGGGAAATATCCACATATATTTTCCCGTGGATATTTCCCCGCTCCGTCTGTAATGCCTAGCACTGCGTTACATCACCCCTAGTACATATTTTTGCAATGTCATGCATCATAATGCATTTGTTTGCTTTATATTTATTGTTTCTCCCCCTCTTCTCTCTGGTAGACCCCGAGACTGATGTTGCTCCCGAGTACGACTACACCCCTGACGTCCAGCCACTCTCAGCAGAGCTTCGAGGCAAGCAAAAGCCCCTTGATCATTCCTATATGCCCCATTCTTTCTCTCTCATGCTTGCATTAGATTTTGCTACTGTTGTTCGATAGCTCCTATTCTGATGCATAGCCTGCTTTCATAACTTGTTGTTGTTACTTTACCTGTTACCCTATATGCTTAGTATAGGTTGATTAGTGATCCATCAGTGACCCCTAACCCTTGTCCTTGTTGCCCCGCTTTATTACTGGTGACTCGATCAACGTGATCTAGAGATGGACACATCACCGACACCCCCCCTTAGTTGTATGACTCTATATAGCTACTATGGAATGCCGAGGGTGATACCTCGTATCACACTTCTGATGATACCTCTATAGTGTATCTAATCAGTCGTGGATTACGGAGGGTGATTCCTACTTCACCACTTGCGATAATGACTCTGTCATGCAACATGTCAAGTGTGAAACCTTTGAGGGTGATTCCTCTAAGGTCACCTTGATGGTTACATCGAGTAGGAAACTATCGAGGGTGATTTTCCTCGGATTCCCCCTTGATGTTGTGGACACACGAATACCTTGAATTTACCCCAGTCTCTTGTTCAAGTCGGGTCGGCCCCAAGGGGTACCCGCGAGAGTTATTGAAGTTGGGTTGACGATGATGGTACTCGCGAGATAATGACGTGGCACAGCCGGGCAGGCGGACCACCCTAGAGAGGGATGGGCCTGACCCTTGCCGTAAGTCCACGAGACGGGGCGACAGGATCACTGATTGTCTCTGCATGCTCCCAAGACACTAACATGTTTGGATATGTGATCTGAGTAGGCCTCTGGCCTTTTTGCACTAACCACCACGCAGAATAAATATGGGCACTCGACGTCGTACGATTCTCCCGAAAGCTCTACAAACGTCACAGTTGAGCGGCACGCGCCCGGGTGGTCCTGTAAGCACCTGCTTTGTATAAAGAGGTAGTCAGGACTGATCCCGGTAATCCTCGCAACGTGCAGGATTACAAAGGAGGATTGGCCCATGACTCCTTTGCATTTAGGATGTAAACCAACATGTTGGTCTCTCTGTTGAGCCTAGGTAGGACTATGACATGTCGATCAACCGAGGTCGGGCATGACCCAAAAAAGTGTGTCCGACCGGAGTTAATCGAGCGTGTTAGGTAAGTTTTTGCACCCCTGTAGGGAAGTATATCTATTCGAATAGTCGTGTCCATGGTAACGATGCTTGGAGTTGTATCCCGATCTAGTACAACTGGAACTGGATACTGGAGACACTAAATGGATATGATGGATTCGGGATTACTTTCTTGTAGGGAGTCTATGAGGGATCTCTGGGCATTACTACAACATACTTATTACATATGTTATGCTAATTTGCACTCTTCTAATTATACAAGACGTTGCAAGTTGCTAGTCTTAGATAGGCTAGGCCTTCCCTTCTATTATGGCATTTCTGCAGTATAGTCCAAAGATATAGCACCATTCCTTTGATACTGATGCATGCTTAGTATATATCTGATGTAAGTCTTGTGAGTACTTTGGATGAGTACTCGCAGTTGCTTTGCTACCTCTTTTCCCCTTTACGCGATTGATGTGATCAGATGACGGAGCCCAGGAGCTAGTTGATCCTGCCGACGACTACTACTACCATGACAGAGCCTACTACTACATGGAGATTGTCGACGACCAGGAGTAGTTAGGAGGCCCCAGGCAAGAGGCCTTTGCCTTTTTGATTAGATGTCGTTGTTTTTGCTAGCCTTCTTAAGACATACTTGTTTCTCTTTTATGTGTACTCAGATGTTGTTGCTTCCACTGAGTTATGTATTCGAGCTTTTGTGGCCCTAGCTTGTAATATAATGTTGCATGACTTTAATTTGTGTATAGAGTTGTGTTGTGATATCTTCCCGTGAGTCTCTGATCTTGATTGTGCGCATTTGCGTGTATGATTAGTGCACGGTAAAGTCGGGGGCGTCACAAGTTGGTATCAGAGCTGACTGCCTGTAGGAAGCCCCTTTCCAACTCCTTGGCCAAATTTGAGTCTAGTCTTCAAAAAACTATTTTATTAACATTGTTGTGTGGCTTACGGGCCCACATCGCAAATGGGTGGTATTAGGATCTTTTATTCCTCATCTTTACTCCAGGATTCCGATCTCTCTTCTGTTCGGGTTAAAGATTTTGCCAACTCTAGCAGTAGGATCTTGTGACCACATCCACCCAGAGAGTTGGATTATCTGCAATTGTTTCTATGAATGTATATTGGATAATGCACACACTATATTTTGACATCTTTGAACTTCTTGTTCTAAATGTGTCCCACAACACATATCATACACCAGACTATGGTTGTTGAGGCGACTGGGTTCGCGGCTATTCTGGTCGACCTCTTGACCAGGATGGCATATCGCTGGTACCCCTTGCACACTGTTTATGAGGACTATCGCGAGTTCAACCAGGAGCAGTACCGTGCTGTGGTTCATAGCTTTGATAGGCAGAACCTCTCCATCACTGAGTTGTACACCTTTCAGGGAGTTGGAGTGACTATTGAGATGGCAGTCCACGATGCTGCCTTTGTTGCCATCACCCAGTGACGTGGAGAGCACCCCCGCTGGGAGGAGACTGGATTCAGATACATCTCGTATGTCCCAGTTGGGGATGAGACTGGATACTACACTACTGTCTACACCCCTTATTTGAGCCGTCATTATGACCTGCAGGTCATGGTTCGGTAACTTGAGGCTCTGGATTGCACTGTTCGAGCTCTTGCTGACGAGCTGTACGCCTCTCGCACTCGTCTCTATGACACTCTAACATAGTTGCTACCAGCAGTCAGCGTGAGGATACATCCAGAGTACATTCTTTACCCACGCAGGACAGAGCTGCCACCAGGTCTTGAGTGGTCTGCTATTGGAGGTAGTACTCCTTCACGTGGACCTCTTCTTCTAGTCGGGGACCAGTTTCTGCACCAGCGTTCACGGAGCGTAGGCTCCTCATATCGAGGGCAATCTTCTTCATCGTCATCTGTAGTTTCCTGGCTTCAGAGGTTTTCCCGAACATTGATGTAGCATATCGCTATGTCCCATTGTTGTATCCCTCCATCGCATGCCTGCGTGCCGCCTAGTTGGTTTAGACTATTTCCCTTTCCGAACTTGTACTACTGGTTTGTAATTGACTTTATATATGGATCTCTATGTCATGCTCGACTACTATGATGTATCGTCTGTGTTTCTTTCATTGTGCATGTTACCTCATGAATGATTCCTTATATCTGCAATTGCTCAATGCTAAACTACCCCCGTTACATTTTAGCAGGATGGTTAGACCAGGTGGTCATGGCCATGGTGCCAACAATCCATCACCGCCCGAATATATGACTGGAATGATACAACAAATTGAGCTGAATGACCAACTTATGTAAGGGATCATGGACCAGTTTCCGCGGCCAAATATGAATCAGTAGCCGGCCCCAATGACTCTGTAAGATTTTGTGCGCCTCAACCCTGCTATCTATCACAGCTCATCTCAACCCCTGGATGCTACGACTAGCTCCACGACATCGCTTATGAGCTGGAGTCTGCTAATGTTGCTCCTGCCAACTATGTCACTTTCGCATCCTATTTCCTGAAGGGTCCCACTGCTCAATGGTGGGACAGTCATAGGCGTTCACTACTTGTTGGACTAGTCATTACCTGGATGGAGTTCCAAGCTACTTTTCGTTCTCGCTTCATTCCTCAGGGAGTTATGGACATGAAGAAGCAAGAGTTCTGATGTCTACTATGCACCTTCTTCTTGTAGACTCGTGTTGGGCCTCCAAGCGTAGACTTCTATAGGATAGTAGCAAATTCCCCTCAAGTGGATGACCTAAGGTTTATCAATCCGTGGGAGGCGTAGGATGAAGATGGTCTCTCTCAAACAACCCTGCAACCAAATAACAAAGAGTCGCTTGTGTCCCCAACACACCCAATACAATGGTAAATTGTATAGGCGCACTAGTTCAGCAAACAGATGGTGATACAAGTGTAATATGGATGGTAGATATAGGTTTTGTAATATGAAAATATAAAAACAGCAAGGTAACTAGTAACAAAAGTGAGCGAAAATGGTATTGCAATGCTTGGAAACAAGGCCTAGGGTTCATTGAAGGAAATATGCCCTAGAGGCAATAATAAAGTTGTTATTTATATTTCCATATTTCATGATAAATTTTTATTATTCATGCTAGAATTGTATTAACCAGAAACTTGATACATGTGTGGTCCCTAGTAAGCCTCTACTAGACTAGCTCATTGATCAAAGATGGTTAAGTTTCCTAATCATAGACATGTGTTGTCATTTGATAAACGGGATCACATCATTAGGAGAATGATGTGATGGACAAGATCCATTCGTTAGCTTAGCATTATGATCATTCAGTTTTATTGTTATTGCTTTCTTCATGTCAAATACATATTCCTCCGACTATGAGATTATGCAACTCCCAGACACCGGAGGAATGCCTTGTGTGATATCAAACATCACAACTTAACTGGGTGATTATAAAGATGCTCTTCAGGTATCTCCGAAGGTGTTTGTTTGGTTGGCATAGATCGAGATTAGGATTTGTCACTCTGAGTATCGGAGAGGTATCTCTGGGCCCTCTCGGTAATGCACATCATAAGTAGCCTTGCAAGCAAAGTGAATAATGAGTTAGTTACAGGATGATGCATTACAGAACGAGTAAAGAGACTTGCCGGTAACGATATTGAACTAGGTATGAAGATACCGACGATCGAATCTTGGGCAAGTAACATACCGTTGACAAAGGGAAAAACGTATTTTGTCATGACGGTTCAACCGATAAAGATCTTCATAGAATATGTAGGAGCCAATATGAGCATCCAGGTTCTACTATTGGTTATTGACCGGAGAGGTGTCTCAGTCATGTCTACATAGTTCTCGAACCCGTAGGGTCCGCACGATTAACATTCGATGATGATTTGTATTATATGAGTTATGTGATTTGGTGACCGAATGTTGTTCAAAGTCCCGGATGAGACCATGGACATGACAAGGAGTCTCGAAATGGTCGAGGGTAAATATTGATATATAGGACGATAGTATTCGGACACCGGAAGTGTTACGGGGGTACCGGGTATGATCGGGTCACCGGAAGGGGTTCCGGGCACCCCCGACAAACTATATGGGCCTAATGGGCCAAGAGTGGGATAGGCAAGCCCCTAAGGGGATGGTGCTGCCCCCTATAGGCCAAAATAGGAGGAGAAGGAAAGGAGGGAAGGGAGAAGGAAAGGGGAGAATTCAGCCTCCCCCTTTCCTTCCTTCCCCCCTCTGTTTCCTTCCCCTCCGACACTTATGGAAGGGGGGGGGGGAGGCTGACTTGGAGGAGACGCCTAAGTAGGATCCCTCCTACTTGGGGCGCCCCTTGCTTCTCCCCTCCCTCTCCCACCTATATACATGTGGGGGGCACCGCTAGAACAGACAACATTGATTCCTAGCCGTGTGCGGCGCCCCCTCCACAGTTTACGCCTCCAGTCATATTCACGTAGTGCTTAGGCGAAGCCCTACGCGGATCACTTCACCATCACAGTCACCACGCTGTTGTGCCGACGGAACTCTCCCTTGACACTTTGCTAGATCAAGAGTTTGAGGGACGTCATCGAGCTAAATGTGTGCAGAACTCGGAGGTGTCGTACGTTCGGCGCTTGATTGGTCGGAATGAGAAGAAGTTCGACTACATCAACCGTGTTGTCAAACGCTTCCGCTTTCGGTCTACGAGGGTACATGGACACACTCTCCGCCTATCATTGCTATGCATCTCCTAGATAGATCTTGCGCGAGCATAGGAGTTTTTTTGAAATTACATGCTATGTTTCTCAATAGTGGCATCCGAGCCAGGTCTATGCATAGATGATATGCACGAGTAGAACACAAAGAGTTGTGGGCGGTAATCTTCATACTGCTTACCACCAGTGTCTTATTTTGATTCGGCGGTATTGTTGGATGAAGCGGCCCGGACCAACCTTACATGACAACATTCATGAGACCGGTTCCACCGGCATACATGCAACTAGTTTTGCATAAAGGTGGTTGGCGAGTGTCTGTTTCTCCAACTTTAGTTGAATTGAATTTGACTGCACCTGGTCCTTATTGAAGGTTAAACAACAAACTTGATAAATCACCGTTGTGGTTTTGTGCCGTAGGTAAGAACGGTTCTTGCTAGAAGCCCGTAGCAGCCACGTAAAACTTGCAACAACAAAGTAGAAGACGTCTAACTTGTTTTTGCAGGCATGTTGTGATGTGATGTGGTCAAACATGATGTGATATACGTTGTTGTATGAGATGATTATGTTTTGTAGAAGTTATCGGCAACTGGCAGGAGCCTTATGGTCGTCGCTTTATTGTATGAAATGCAAACGCCATGTAATTGCTTTACTTTATCACTAAGTGGTAGCGACAGTTGTAGAAGCAATAGTTGGTGAGACGACCATGACACTACGATGGAGATCAAGGTGTCGAGCTGGTGACGATGGAGATCATGACGTTGCTTTGGACATGGAGATCAAAAGCACAAGATGATGATGGCCATATCATGTCACATATTTTGATTGCATGTGATGTTTATCTTTATGCATCTTATTTTGCTTAGTACGGCGGTAGCATTATAAGATGATCCCTTAACTAAACTTCAAGGTATAAGTGTTCTTCCTGAGTATGCACTATTGCGAAAGTTCTTCGTGCTAGGACACCACGTGATGATCAGGTGTGATAGGCTCTACGTTCACATACAACGGGTGCAAGCCAGTTTTGCACATGCGGAATACTCGGGTTAAACTGACGAGCCTAGCATGTACAAACATGGCCTCGGAACACTGGAGACCCAAAGGTTGAACGTGAATCATATAGTAGATATGATCAACATAGAGATGTTCACCATTGATGACTACTCCATCTCACATGATGATCGGACATGGTTTAGTTGATTTGTATCATATATCATTTAGATGACTTGATGGATGTCTATCTAAGCGGGAGTTCTCAAGTAATATGATTAATTGAACTTAATTTATCATGAACTTAGTCCTAATAGTATTTGCAAATTATGTTGTAGATCAATAGCTCGCGTTGTTACTCCCCTATGATTTTGATATGTTCCTAGAAAAAAATAAGTTGAAAGATGATAGTAGCAATATGTGTACTGGGTCCATGATCTAAGGATTATCCTCATAGCTGCACAGAAGAATTATGTCCTCGATGCACCGCTAGGTGACAGACATATTGCAGGAGTAGATGCAGATGTTATGAATGTTTGGCAAGCTCAATATGATGACTACTTAATAGTTTAGTGCACCATGCTTTACGGCTTAGAACCGGGACTTCAAAAACATTTTGAACGCCATGGAGCATATGAGATGTTCCAAGAGCTGAAATTGGTATTTCAGACTCATGCCCGTGTCGAGAGGTATGAGACCTCTGACAAGTACTTTGCCTACAAGATGGAGGAGAATAGCTCATCCAGTGAGCATGTGCTCAGAATGTCTGGGCACTACAATTGCTTGAATCAAGTGGGAGTCAATCTTCCAGATAAGATAATGATTGACAGAGTTCTCTAGCCACTATCACCAGGCTACTAGAACTTCGTGATGAACTATAATGTGCAAGGGATAACAAAAATGATTCCCGAGCTCTTCGCGATGCTGAAATCGGTGAAGGTAGAAATCAAGAAAGAGCATCATGTGTTGATGGTTAACCAAGACCACTAGTTTCAAAAAAAAGGGCAAAGGAAAAGAAAGGTAACTTCAAGAAGAATGACAAGCAAGTTGTCACTCCCGTGAAGAAGCCCAAAGCTGGACCTAAGCCTGAAACTGAGTGCTTCTACTACAAAGGAAATGGTTATTGGAAGCAGAACTACACCAATTATTTGGCGGATAAGAAGGATGGCAAAGTGAACAAAGGTATATTTTATATACATGTTATTGATGTGTATCTTACTAGTGCTCGTAGTATCCCCTGGGTATTTGATACCTGTTCGGTTGCTAAGATTAGTAACTCGAAACAGGAGTTGCAGAATAAATAGAGACTAGTTGAGGGTGAAGTGATGATGTGTGTTGGAAGTGGTTCCAAGATTGATATGATCATCATCGCACACTCCCTATACTTTCGGGATTAGTGTTGAACCTAAATATATATTATTTGGTGTTTGTGTTGAGTATGAACAAGATAGGATTATGTTTATTGCAATACGATTATTCATTTAAGATAGAGAATAATTGCTATTCTGTTTACATGAATAAAACCTTCTATGGTCATACACCCAATGTTAATGGTTTATTGAACCTCGATCGTAGTGATACACATATTCATAATATTGATGCCAAAAGATGCAAAGTTGATAATGATAGTGCAACATACTTGTGGCATTGACGTTTAGGTCATATTGGTGTAAAGCGCATGAAGAAACTCCATGCAGATGGACTTTTGGAATCACTTGATTATGAATCATTTGATACTTGCGAACCATGCCTCATGTGCAAGATGACTAAAACTCCATTCACCGGAACAATGGAGTGAGCCAATGACTTATTGGAAATAATACATATTGATGTATGCGGTCCGATGAGTGTTGAGGCTCGCAGTGGGTATCATTATTTCCTGACCTTCATAGATGATTTGAGCAGATATGGGTATATCTACTTAATGAAACACAAGTCTGAAACATTTGAAAAGTTCAAAGAATTTCAGAGTGAAGTGGAGAATCATCGTAACAAGAAAATAAACTTCTATGATCTGATCACGGAGGTGAATATTTGAGTTACGAGTTTGGCCTTCATTTAAAACAATGTGGAATAGTTTCACAACTCACGCCACCTGGAATACCACAACGTAATGGTGTGCCTGGACGTCGTAACCGTACTTTATTAGATATGGTGCGATCTATCATGTCCCTTACTGATTTACTAGTATATGTTGGGTTATGCATTAGAGACAACTGCAATCATGTTAAACAGGGCACCGTCAAAATCCGTTGAGATGACACTGTATGAACTATGGTTTGGCAATAAACCTAAACTGTCATTTCTTAAAGTTTGGGGATGCGATGCTTATGTCAAAAGGCTTCAGCCTGATAAGCTCGAACCCAAATCGGAGAAGTGAGTCTTCATAGGATACCCTAAGGAAACAATTGGGTATACCTTCTACCAGAGATATGAAGGCAAGATCTTTGTTGCCAAGAATGCAACCTTTCTAGAGAAGGAGTTTCTCTTGAAAGAAGTGAGTAGGAAGAAAGTAGAACTTGATGAGGTAATTGTACCTTCTCTCAATTTGGAAAGTATCTCATCCGAGAAATCTGTTCCCATGATGCCTACACCAACTAGAGAGGAAGCTAATGATAATGATCATGAAACTTCAGATCAAGTTGCTATAGAACCTCGTAGGTCAACTAGAGGACGATCCGCACCAGAGTGGTACGATAGTCCTGTTCTGGAAGTCATGTTACTTGACCATGACGAACCTACGAACTATGAAGAAGCTATGATGAGCCCAGATTCCGGTAAATGGCTTGAGGCCATGAAATCTGAGATGGGATCCATGTATGAGAACAAAGTGTGTACTTATACGTCTCCAACGCATCTACTTTTCCTAACGCTTTCCCTCTTGTTTTGGACTCTAATTTGCATGATTTGAATGAAACTAACCCCGGACTGATGCTGTTTTCAGCAGAACTACCATGGTGTTGTTTTTGTGCAGAAATAAAAGTTCTCGGAATGGAATGAAAGTTTGCGAGGATTTTTATACAATAAAAGATAATTTCTAGAGCCAGGATGGACCTGAGGGGGGCACGTGGGTGGGCACAACCCACCAGGGTGCGCCAGCCCCCCCAGGCATGCCCAGGTGGGTGCTGCCCACTTGGTGGCCCTGCTGACTTCCAAACCGATGCTATAAAATCCCATATTTCTAGAAAAAATCAAGGAGAAAGAATTATTTCGTTTCCCGAGACAGAGCCGCCGCCAAGCCCTGTTCTTCCTCGGGAGGGCAGATCTAGAGTCCGTCTGGGGCTCCAGAGAGGGGGATCTTTGATCTTTGTCATCACCAACACATCTCCATCGCCAATTCCATGATGCTCCCCACCGGGAGTGAGTAATTCCTTCGTAGGCTCGCTGGTTGGTGAGGAGTTGGATGAGATTCATCATGTAATCGAGTTAGTTTTGTTAGGGCTTGATCCATAGTATCCACTATGTTTTGAGATTGATGTTGCTATGACTTTGCCATGCTTAATGCTTGTCACTTTGGACCCGGGTGGCATGATTTCAGAGCTGAATCGTTTATGTTATCATCATTATATCCATGTTATAGATCTGATCTTGCATGTTATAGTCACTTACTACGCGTTATGATCCAGTAACCCTGGAGTGACAAAAATCGGGACCACTCCCGGTGATGACCGTAGTTTGAGGAGTTCATGTATTCACCATGTGCTAATGATTTGTTCTAGTTCTCTATTAAAAGGAGGCCTTAATATCCCTTAGTTTCCAATAGGACCCCACTGCCACGGGAGGGTAGGACAAAATATGTCATGCAAGTTCTTTCCATAAGCACGTATGACTATTTACGGAATACATGCCCATATTATGTTTATGAACTAGAGCTAGTGCCGTATCGCCCTAGGTTATAACTATCTCATGATGAATATCATCCAACGAGTCACCGATCCAATGCCTACAAATTTTTCTTATATTGTTCTTGCCAAGTTACTACTGTTGCTACTGCTATTGTTAATGCTACCATATCACTTCTATCACTATTACTGTTACCGTTACTACTGCTGCTATCATCAACACTATCATACTACAATGCTACTAATCACTTTGCTGCAGATAATTAATCTCCAGGTGTGGTTGAATTGACAACCCATCTGCTAATACCTTCAAATATTCTTTGGCTCCCCTTGTGTTGAATCTATAAATTTGGGTTGAATACTCTACCCTCGAAAACTGTTGCGGTCCCCTATACTTGTGGGTTATCAAGACCTTTTTTGGCACTGTTGCTGGGGAGCACAACTATATTTGTTGAGTCACTTGGGATTATTATCATATTATCACTATGAAGAATCTGAAAGATGCAAGACTAAGATTTTCGTCTCAAAGACGAGGGGAGGTAAGGAACTGCCATCCAATTCTGCTTTAGATTCACCTTCTGTTATAAGTAATCTTGCAACACCACAACATGCTATTAATTCTGATATGTCGGAAGTTATTGATGATGCTACTTCTGCTATGAATGCTACTCATGATGATGATGCTGGTACCTTGCTTGATGATAATGTGCCACTAGGTGAATTTCTTGATGAACAAATTGCTAGAGTAAGACAACATGATGTTGTTGAATCTGATGATGAACTTGAAACTGAACCTACTGGGACACCTCCTAGAACTAATCCTCCTAGGTATGAATTGCCAAAGGTACCGGAAGGTTATACTATGAGTGAGGAAGCAACTAGAGGTATTCTTGCTTGTAAGGATAGAGATGATCTAGAGAAATTACTATGCAAGTATAAAGAAAGATCTCTGAATGCTAAAATGAAATGTGATCCTGAGTTTGCTACTTCACCTATTGTTATTTCTGATAAGGATTATGAATTCTCTGTCGACCAAGAGTTAATCACTTTGGTTGAATCTGATCCTTTCCATGGTTATGAAACTGAAACTGTTGTGTCACATCTTACTAAATTGAATGACATAGCCACCCTTTTTGCTCATGATGAGAAGATTCGCTATTACTATATTCTCAAGTTATTTCTATTCTCACTAAAGGGTGATGCTAAAGCTTGGTACAATACTCTTACTCCTGGTTGCTCAAGTTATGATCTATTACTTACCTAAATTATTTCCCTACTCATAAGGAACAAGCTGCCTTGCAGGAAATATTTAAGTTTGTGCAAATTTAAGAAGAGAGTCTCCCACAAGCTTGGGGGAGGCTTCTCCAATTGCTTAATGCTATGCCTGATCATCCTCTTAAGAAAAATGAAATACTTGATATCTTCTATAACGGACTAACCGATGCTTCTAGGGACGTCCTAGATAGTTGTGCTGGTTGTGTTTTCAGGGAACGAACTATTGAACAAGCCGAAGACTTATTGAATAACATATTGAAAAATTATGATGATTGGACTCCTCCTAAAGCACCTATTAAACCCACTCCAAAGAAGAGGGGTATCTTATATCTCAGTCCTGAAGATATGCAAGAGACAAAGAAATCTATGAAGGAAAAAGGTATTAAGGCCGAGGATGTTAAAAATTTACCACCTATCGAAGAAATACATGGGCTTGAAGCACCACCACCACCCAAGGTGGTATATGTAAAATCTTTAATGAAATTCGATGATAGTGCTGATTCTCATAAAAAACATCCTAGTCAATGCCTTTATGAGTTTGATAATTACATTTGAAAGCAAGATCACTTCAATGCAAATGTTATCAAATGTCATGTTCCTAGCTTCTGGTGCTGTCTAGTGTTTGCATTTTGTTCCATCATGTTTAAATTTCTAAGAAACTTGAAATGGGGATTGCCTAAACCCTAGCATTAAAGGAATTCACTAGATTTACCTAAAATATTTTTCAGTAAGTCCAAATGGCTTTCAAAAATGTTCATCAATTATGGTAAATACTGTAAACAGTAGCCAGAGGTGATGCACATTTTTCCATGACATATTTGGGCTCTGAATTAAATCATATGGTATTTTCATTTGGGCATTTGAATACTATAAAATATTTGAAATGCTCAAATAATCATAAACTAAAATGTTTACTGTTGGATATATTCTAAACAGTAGCCATGATTAGTTTCATGATTTTTGAAAGTGTCTGAGTATTTTTAATAAAGCCCTAAAATTTACAGAATAATAGAAAACTGAGATAATTAGAAAAAGGAGAGAGAGAGACCTACCTGGCGCCTACCTGTGCGGCCTACTGCAGAAGCCGGCCCAGCCCATCTCCACTTTCCCCCTGTCGTCTTCCCTGTGCTAGTAGGCAGCGCGCGTGGCCGACGGGCGCCGACGCTGCCTCGGCCACCTCCTACTTCCCCGGCCACCTCCTGCTTCCCCGGCCCCTTCTAGCGACGCCTGGAGGCGCCACGCAGCCCCCTGGTCCCTCTCGCTCACTCCCTCGAGCTCATCCCCCTCCTCTGTTCTCTCTCTCGCACGCAGCCACTGAACCCACCCGCCGTCGCCGTTCGTTGCCGCTGTGGCCACAGCCACTGCCTCACCCCGCCGATGCTCTCAGAGGCGCCGCCGCCACCTACTCTCCCTCCTCTCCGAGCTACACGAGCCAGGACGGCCCCAAGACGACGCTTGCGGCCTTCTTCTCCGACCATGGCCGCCAGATGCCGCCGTCCGATTCGCCGTCTCCACCGCCTCCCCGAGCACGCCGACCTTCTCTTCGAACTCACCGTGAGCCCCTGTCTATTTCCCCTCTCTCCCCGTGCCCGTCCGTGCCTTCTAACCACCGTGGCTGTCGGAGCCGACAGTTCCTCGCCGCCGGTGATGACGCAGACGAGGCTAGAGCCACCGTAGCTAACTCCCGAGCACGGCAACGTGCTCAACACTCTTCCAGGAGCCGGGCGCGCCCACCCGTGCGACCTGCCGTGCCCCCTAGCGCCAACCCCGACCTCGCCCGTGCTCCGGCCGCCGCCTCACTCGCCGCCGTCGCCAAGTCCGACCTCCCCAGCATGAACGGATGGCACGATTCGATGCGCACACACACCAGCTACGCGTAGAGCCCCTCAGTCGCCGATTTGGTCGCCGAAGGAGCATTTCCGATGCCCTCCACTATTGCCGGCGTCGCCGGCGACGAGCCGTGGGTCAACTCCGGCGAGTTGACCTAGGTTTGACCAAGCTGACGTGGCTGGCTTAATTAGCCACTAACCACCGCACCGTGTCACAGACAGCCGGGCCCCACCGTCTAACTAACCGGCTAACTAAAATAGGTTAAGTTTAATCTAATTGCAGTGGCCCCACGCGTCAGTTTTGACCGCGCTGACGTGGCCGTTGACTGGGCCCACACGTCAGCGACACTAACCAGCCCCAGTCACTGACCAGTGGACCCCACTGGTCAGGTTTGACCCGGACCAGCCCCTGTTGACCTGCTGACGTCATGCCAACGTCATGCTGACGCAGTAAACCCTTTTCTGGATTTTAAATAAATCTAAACGATTTATTTATTTCAGAAAATAGCTAAAACTTCTAAAAATCATAGTAATTCAACCGTAACTCCAAATGAAATAAATTATATATGAAAAATGATCAGAAAAATCCAATCTATCCATATGTACCATTTTCATGCATGTTAGAACAACTTATAGCTGCTGTTTAGCACAAATCAATTAAATGGCATTTAAACTCTCACATATGGAGTTGAATTTGAACCTAGTGTTCAAACCAACCCCATTTAACCTGTTGCTAGTTGCATTATCCCAAAACACATTCATATTGCCATGTCATAGCATGCATCATATTGTGCATTGCATTGATCGCGTTTCTTCTGTGTTTGCCGGTGTCGTTCCACCTCGGTAGACGCTGTACCGATGATGTGATCATTGACACTGATGAAGACTCAATGTTATCTTCAGAAGTGCCAGGCAAGCAAAACACCCTTGTTCATTCTGATACAATCCTACTCTCGCGCTCCTGCTCTCGTTTACTGCATTAGGACAACAACGATTCAACTGTTACTTGCTGCGGTAGCTGAACCCCTTTATCCTCTGCATGACCTGTCATTGCCACAGTAAATAGATGAAACCCACTAGCATGAGTAGGAGTTGTTTGAGACCTGTTGTGCCTACTCATTCATGCTTGTTTGTCATGCCTGCTATTGCTTAGAGTTGTGTCAGGTCTGATTCATCGGGAATGAATCGGAGGTGTATGAACACGTCCTACTGTGTGTGAGCTAAGTGTGTGAACACGATTTGGTAAAGGTAGCGGTGAGAGGCCATGTAGGAGTACATGGTGGGTTGTCTCATTGCAGCCGTCTTTAGGAACTGAGTTCTGTGTTTGTGATCCATGATTCAGCTACTACCACACATTGGGTTCCGGTAACTCGACCCCTCTCGACTTATTAACCAACTTGGTCTCCGTCCAGGAGTCGCAACTAGTTTCTGGTGTTTGTAGGTAGTGCTATTTTTCTACCAAGTGGCACCCGACAGGGTGGGCTTGGGACAGACTAGGCACACGTGGCCTGGTGTACCGAGTGGCACCCGGATGGTGGGCTCGGGAACCCTGCACACATCGTTTGGGGCCGTGAGCGACACCCCGTCCGGATCTCCTTGCGGATGGATCCCGAATAGGCGATAAACCTGGACTAGAGTCTTGTGTGGTTAGTCAGGTCGTGGCCGACACCCTCGCCAGGCTTCCGCTTCAAGGTTGCCGAGATACATGACGTGTACATGGCGGTAAGTGGCGAGAGCATGTGTGAAGAAGTACACCCCTGCAGGGTTAACATTATCTATTCGAATAGCCATGTCCGCGGAAAAGGACTTCTGGGTTGCTTATACCAGTTCATAGACAAGTGAAAGTGGATACTCTAAAATACGCAAGATAAGCGTGAGTGCTATGGATGGCATTCTCGTAGGGAGACGGGAGCGGATCCATAGTGGTGTATTGATATGGTGAATATGTGGACTCGTGTGCGCCACCTCAAAAGAGTTACTTACAGACGTAGTTCAGGATAGCCACCGAGTCAAAGCTGGCTTGCTGCAGTTAAACCCCACCATCCCCTTTGTTGATAATGATGCATATGTAGTTAGTTCTGATGTAAGTCTTGATGGGTACAATTGTACTCACGTTTGCCTATTTTATGTTTTTGCAGAGAGACTTCAGTCTCACTAGTAGTTTCGCGTGGACTTCGACGTTAGCTTGTTACCTCAGCTACGATCTTGTGCCCTCGGCAGGATCTGGTAGATAGTCAGGCTTCTCAGCTTTTTTTCATTCGTAGATGTCTGTACTCAGACATGTTAAGCTTCCGCTTGTGCTTTGACTTGTATGCTCTGAGTGTTGGGTCATGAGACCCATGCTTGTAATATCTCGCTCCTCGGAGCCTATTGAATAAATACTTGAGTCGTAGAGTCATGTTGTGATGCCATGTTGTATTTGCACATATCGAGCATATTGTGTGTATGTTATTGAAATGCTTGGTATGTGTGGGATCTGACTATCTAGTTGTTTATCCTTAGTAGCCTCTCTTACCGGGAAATGTCTCCTAGTGTTTCCACCGAGCCACGGTAGCTTGCTACTGCTCCGGAACACTTAGGCTGGCCGGCATGTGTCCTTCTTCGTTCCTGTGTCTGTCCCTTCGGGGAAATGTCACGCGATGAATACCGGAGTCCTGTTAGCCCGCTACAGCCCGGTTCACCGGAGTCCTGCTAGCCCAGTGCTACAGCCTGGATTCACTCGCTGATGACCGACACGTTCGATGCTGGGTCATGGATGCCTGTCCCTGTAAGTCTGTGCCACTTTGGGTTTACGACTAGCCATGTCAGCCCGGGCTCCTTATCATATGGATGCTAGCGACACTGTCATATACGTGTGCCAAAAGGCGCAAACGGTCCCGGGCAAAGGTAAGGCGACACCCGTGGGAATACCGTGCGTGAGGCCGCAAAGTGATATGAGGTGTTACATGCTAGATTGATGTGGCATTGAGTCGGGGTCCTGACAGCTTTGGTATCAGAGCTTTACTGCCTGTAGGATTACCAAGCCAAACTGGTCGAAGTTGAGTCTAGAAATTCTTTAGTTATGTAAGGGAATTGATTGTGGGATGGAACGTAAGGCTCTTTTACTCCTTATACCTCATGGCCCTCTGATCTGAGTCATCCTCTTCTCTTCTATGGGGACTAAGAACTAGGCCTTCTTATATATCTATCAGGATGACGTGTTACTAATCCGTAGACTTATAGAATTGTTGGACTTAAGCCCCTATTCAGTTCTACTACTTCCGTACGTTAACTGTTGATCTCGAAACCTTGGTATTGTGCTTCTGAGTGGCTATGCCACCATTTTTGTAGCATGTCTCAAATCTTTTTGAGCATTTATAGCCGTTATGCTGTCCGAGTCATCCCAGGTTTCTAAATAATCTAATGCAATTGCAAAATCCTTTCCCTCTGTTTTGGTGTCCGTTTGGTCAGAATAAGCACACTAATCGCCGGTTGAGGTACTCTGTTGCCTCGGTATATATGTTGGAGCTACTATTATGACCCTAGGAGTTTTAGGGAGTCACCTAGTAAGCTAGCCATGATTTGTGTCCCAGTGTGATGATTCTGGCCTTTATTCTCGAAAGCATTCCGTGATGCTACTTAGTAGTAGGTATTCTATTCCTGGGTTTTGAACCCGAGATTCACTCTACTTACTTCATGTTGATAGTGTTTGCTAGTTCCTTTAGGATATTAGTAACTTTGCATTAGTCCTCGAATGTTCGTGGTATTTCCTTCTTCCAAATACTATGAACCACTTTATGGAAGATGTTTATTGGATCAAAAGATCACAATTAGAGTACTCTTGAGGAGATCTCCATTCATAAGTCGTGACTCTGCTAGTCCTACCTCTCTGCATGGCTTATCTGGAAGAAACATGTTGAACTTGGTTCGACATACTAATCTATGCATCCATAACTCAGAAAATTATATGTTCTTTGAGTTGTCCCTCATAGTTGTATTCTGACCCCTGTCTATCATTTGATAGTCAAGAGTATGCGTGCATTCGTTTATCGAGGCCTATTACTCTTGTGGTCCGTCAAGCCATTCTATTCCGGAATAACTAGGAGAAACAAACTCCAGTACCTTGTCCATTTCCAGGATTGGGTCAAAGCAGTCGTACTCCACAGATCAAATTGCTAATCTTGCTTTTGCTCTGTTCTACCTTAGAGTATTACCATCTTTATATCAAGAGTGTCATGGGAATTGCACACCATTCTATGAACTCTTGACACAGTGATACCTCTCTCCATCATTATTCATTTCTCGGTTCCCGTGTTGTTGCAACCGGAATGTCGACAAGTGAATCATGGTGTGTGAAATCAATACTCCTAGCAACCTTGTTGCTTGGTAGTTAAATGGACAACAACCTCATTCTTAGCGTGCTGATTATTGAGTCATCATTCTAAGATTGATCGTGCTACCTAGTCCTTATTTCTGGTGCACCCTCTGATCAATGAGTTAGGATTGTGTCAATACCTTGCTCTGTTGATCATATCGTCTTGCCCTAAAAGGCAAGATTGTTCTCAAGCTTAGTAACATACCGGTGGTTCGTGATTTTCCGAATATCTTCTCGAAAGTATCACCAGGTTGTCACCTGACTGTTATGTTGAGCTCGTGATCAAGTTGGTTTATCCTGTAAACCACCCTTTCCCCAAGAATCTGTGTTGGGTACCCCTGAGCTAGTTGGCTAAGCTGAACAACAACTTGGAGAGTTGGAAGATGGAAGCTTGTCCGATTTAGTTCATCTTAAGGGATATCTTGTGTGTGTGTGTGTGTTTGTTGAAGATAGATGATATCTTTATTGGTTGATCCTCGTGATCAATTGTTGGATCTATTATCTTACCCAAACCTTTGATTTGAGTATGGGCTGTCGTCAAATCAAATCAGAACCAACGATATTCGTAATGTTGTCTTACTCGTGGTTGTTCCTCGAGCATACACCATTATATCTTTCGGGTCTGACCAATGCTATCACCTTGTTCACATAATTGTGGAATTCCACTAATATGGAAACCTGGATGAGTTGTTGTTGAGCCCATTGACAACATCCTTATCTCCTCCATGATTTTGTTGAACATTAAGATAGTGTTGGAAACTTGTGTAAGCATTATCTTCATGACTCATTCGTGAAGCGTATGTTTGGACAAAAGAAGTGAGTCCCTCTAATTCATGTGCACTTGATGCAAGTTGCCGCCATGAATTTGAGAAGGCTTGTTTTACCTCCTTTGGAATCATCCCAAGTCAGTCATGCACGTGCGAAGAATTCTGTGGTCCGTTAGACTGATCATCTTCATTCCATATGTATATCCTAGCACACAAGCCACTGATTGAGTTGTTCAAAGATGAACTCTTTGGACTTCCATGCGTGGAGACTTCGATGTCATTAATTATGGTTCCCCACCTGAACTCGGTAGTGTTTTATTGTAAGACTACCATGTGATAATGTTTGTCTGGGACAACGTGTTCACATGTGTGTAGCAGAACCAGCTCATGTTTTGGAGCTTGCTATCATAGTTCATTTCCTGAGAATCTCGCAATGTCATCTCGTTGATTTGTGTTGCAAACTTTCATTTTTCTTTCTAGACTCGATGAGTCTGGAATATCCTGACACCAGCCAGATCTCAATCTTAGGCAGATATGATGGTTGGAACATTTCCCAAGAATTATAATATTGGTCTCGCGATAACCGGTAAAGTGAATATCGTGGCCAACACACCCCGCTGGGAGACCTAATATTGTAGTATCTTGATTGGAGAAGTTGGCCACCTCCCCATAAGGATTTCGTAGGATTTACCTCCGTAACTGTTCCTTATGGATTCTATTGCTCCCGAAGTCCAACCTTTTACTTGATGTTCTAGTTATCAAACCATATCTATGAATGGGATACACTAGCACATCAAGGAGAACATTAGAAGCGGAGTGCTAAATGTCCCTCGGTCGATCATCCAGATTTTGTTTCCTTGGCCTCGCTAAGGTGAAATCTGAGAAGGTGTTGTCTTCCTTTGCATCTGCATCGTCCATCGCTATTCATCATGGTAGTATGTTGTGTTGTCAGCACCCTTGACACGGATGTTGATAAAACCTTGATGATTGTGGAAATGCTCAAGTTCTTGAGAGCACGCACAAGCGCTACGTGTTATCATCGGCACTAACTGGGATTCCTCTCAGTTTCCTCGGCAATGCTATGACCTTTTCAAATAGTGAATTCACTCTCTATTGTTGGGTTCTTCCCCAGTTACCAGAATCATTCCCAGCATTTGCATTTTGTTCCCAGCTTGCACCGCCAATGTGCCATTCTACCATGGGTCCCTTCCATATCCGGTGGTAAGCAAATTCATCCATTACATTGTCTTCAACAAGGTAATCCACATCATCCAAGTTCGAGTATGCCATTCTACCGACCCCCTCCAAACGATCGCTCGAGAATTGCCTTAGGCTGGTTTAAAGAGTTTCAATGATCCTGAATCAAAGGTAATTTTTTTTCCACTTAAGGGGATATGTCTACGAATCACCCCCCCTCCAGGATGTCTCGCTGAGGTATCATGGCAACTCAACTCCTCGCTATGTTGACAACCATTCACCACCCTCGTAAGTGTGGAAATATTGTCTACCTAGTGAACCTTCGTCATCTGTTCCACTCCATCCTCTAGATGTGTGCTTCGTCTCTCAGCTCGAGAGATGTTGCTATGTCTCATTCCGAGAGTTAATCCTGAGTTGTTCGACCTTCAAGAAGATTGATCCTTCTAGAGTTCCCTTCTCCTCTCGTTGTCATGTTGGTTGGAGTTCTCGGAGCAAGACATCAAGATAATGATGGTGATCAAATCAACACTCTTATGGAGTGCACCCTGGATCGTGAAGATTATGTTAGTTGGCGTTTTCCCTTCGTCTTACCCTACGCTTGAATCTCGGGTCGAGATTCTTGTTTAGTGGAGGTGAGTTGTCACGTTCCTAGCTTCTGGTGCTGTCTAGTGTTTGCATTTTGGTGCATCATGTTTAAATTTCTAAGAAACTTGAAATGAGGATTGCCTAAACCCTAGCATTAAAGGAATTCACTAGATTTACCTAAAATATTTTTCAGTAAGTCCAAATGGCTTTAAAAAATGTTCATCAATTATGGTAAATACTGTAAACAGTAGCCAGAGGTGATGCACATTTTTCCATGACATATTTGGGCTCTAAATTAAATCATATGGTATTTTCATTTGGGCATTTGAATACTATAAAATATTTGAAATGCTCAAATAATCATAAACTAAAATGTTTACTGTTGGATATATTCTAAACAGTAGCCATGATTAGTTTCATGATTTTTGAAAGTGTCTGAGTATTTTTAATAAAGCCCTAAAATTTACAGAATAATAGAAAACTGAGATAATTAGAAAAAGGAGAGAGAGAGACCTACCTGGCGCCTACCTGTGCGGCCTGCTGCAGAAGCCGGCCCAGCCCATCTCCACTTTCCCCCTGTCGTCTTCCCCGCGCCAGTAGGCAGCGCGCGTGGCCGATGGGCGCCGACGCTGCCTCGGCCACCTCATGCTTCCCCGGCCACCTCCTGCTTCCCCGGCCCCTTCTAGCGACGCCTGGAGGCGCCACGCAGCCCCCTGGTCCCTCTCGCTCACTCCCTCGAGCTCATCCCCCTCCTCTGTTCTCTCTCTCGCACGCAGCCACCGAACCCACCCGCCGCCGCCGTTCGTTGCCGCTGTGGCCACAACCACTGCCTCGCCCCGCCGATGCTCTCAGAGGCGCCGCCGCCACCTACTCTCCCTCCTCTCCGAGCTACACGAGCCAGGACGGCCCCAAGACGACGCTTGCGGCCTTCTTCTCCGACCACGGCCGCCGGATGCCGCCGTCCGATTCGCCGTCTCCACCGCCTCCCTGAGCACGACGACCTTATCTTCAAACTCACCGTGAGCCCCTGTCCATTTCCCCTCTCTCCCCGTGCCCGTCCGCGCCTTCTAACCACCATGGCTGTCGGAGCCGACAGTTCCTCGCCGCCGGCGATGACGCAGACGAGGCTAGAGCCACCGTAGCTAACTCCCGAGCACGGCAACGTGCTCAGCACTCTTCCAGGAGCCGGGCGCGCCCACCCGTGCGACCTGCCGTGCCCCCTAGCGCCAACCCCGACCTCGCCCGTGCTCCGGCCGCCGCCTCGCTCACCGCCGTCGCCAAGTCCGACCTCCCCAGCACGAACGGATGCCACGATTCGATGCGCGCACATAGCAGCTACGCGTAGAGCCCCTCAGTCGCCGATTTGGTCGCCGAAGGAGCGTTTCCGACGCCCTCCGCTGTTGCTGGCGTCGCCGGCGACGAGCCGCGGTTTAACTCCGGCGAGCTGACCTGGGTTTGACCAAGCTGACGTGGCTGGCTTAATTAGCCACTAACCACCGCACCGTGTCACAGACAGCCGGGCCCCACCGTCTAACTAACCGGCTAACTAAAATAGGTTAAGTTTAATCTAATTGCAGTGGCCCCACGCGTCAGTTTTGACCGCGCTGACGTGGCCGTTGACTGGGCCCACACGTCAGCGGCACTAACCAGCCCCAGTCACTGACCAGTGGACCCCACTGGTCAGGTTTGACCCGGACCAGCCCCTGTTGACCTGCTGACATCATGCCAACGTCATGCTGACGCAGTAAACCCTTTTCTGGATTTTAAATAAATCTAAACGATTTATTTATTTCAGAAAATAGCTAAAACTTCTAAAAATCATAGTAATTCAACCGTAACTCCAAATGAAATAAATTATATATGAAAAATGATCAGAAAAATCCAATCTATCCGTCTGTACCATTTTCATGCATGTTAGAACAACTTATAGCTGCTGTTTAGCACAAATCAATTAAATGGCATTTAAACTCTCACATATGGAGTTGAATTTGAACCTAGTGTTCAAACCAACCCCATTTAACTTGTTGCTAGTTGCATTAGCCCAAAACACATTCATATTGCCATGTCATAGCATGCATCATATTGTGCATTGCATTGATCGTGTTTCTTCTGTGTTTACCGGTGTTGTTCCCCCTCGGTAGACGCTGTACCGATGATGTGATCGTTGACACTGATGAAGACTCAATGTTATCTTCAGAAGTGCCACGCAAGCAAAACCCCCTTGTTCATTCTGATACAATCCTACTCTCGCGCTCCTGCTATCTTTTACCGCATTAGGACAACAACGATTCAACTGTTACTTGCTGCGGTAGCTGAACCCCTTTATCCTCTGCATGACCTGTCATTGCCACAGTAAATAGACGAAACCCACTAGCATAAGTAGGAGTTGTTTGAGCCCTGTTGCCTACTCATTCATGCTTGTTTGTCATGCCTGCTATTGCTTAGAGTTGTGTCAGGTCTGATTCATCGGGAATGAATCGGAGGTGTATGAACACGTCCTACTGTGTGTGAGCTAAGTGTGTGAACACGATTTGGTAAAGGTAGCGGTGAGAGGCCATGTAGGAGTACATGGTGGGTTGTCTCATTGCAGCCGTCTTTAGGAACTGAGTTCTGTGTTTGTGATCCATGATTCAGCTACTACCACACATTGGGTTCCGGTAACTCGACCCCTCTCGACTTATTAACCAACTTGGTCTCCGTCCAGGAGTCGCAACTAGTTTCTGGTGTTTGTAGGTAGTGCTATTTTTCTACCAAGTGGCACCCGACAGGGTGGGCTTGGGACAGACTAGGCACACGTGGCCTGGTGTACCGAGTGGCACCCGGATGGTGGGCTCGGGAACCCTGCACACATCGTTTGGGGCCGTGAGCGACACCCCGGCCGGATCTCCTTGCGGATGGAACCCGAATAGGCGATAAACCTGGACCAGAGTCTTGTGTGGTTAGTCAGGTCGTGGCCGACACCCTCGCCAGGCTTCCGCTTGAAGGTTGCCGAGATACATGACGTGTACATGGTGGTAAGTGGCGAGAGCGTGTGTGAAGAAGTATACCCCTACAGGGTTAACATTATCTATTCGAATAGCCGTGTCCGCGGAAAAGGACTTCTGGGTTGCTTATACCAGTTCATAGACAAGTGAAAGTGGATACTCTAAAATACGCAAGATAAGCGTGAGTGCTATGGATGGCGTTCTCGTAGGGAGACGAGAGCGGATCCATAGTGGTGTATTGATATGGTGAATATGTGGACTCGTGTGCGCCACCTCAAAAGAGTTACTTGCAGACGTAGTTCAGGATAGCCACCGAGTCAAAGCTGGCTTGCTGCAGTTAAACCCCACCATCCCCTTTGTTGATAATGATGCATATGTAGTTAGTTCTGATGTAAGTCTTGCTGGGTACAATTGTACTCACATTTGCCTATTTTATGTTTTTGCAGAGAGACTTCAGTCTCACTAGTAGTTTCGCGTGGACTTCGACGTTAGCTTGTTACCTCAGCTACGATCTTGTGCCCTCGGTAGGATCTGGTAGATAGTCAGGCTTCTCAGCTTTTTTTCATTCGTAGATGTCTGTACTCAGACATGTTAAGCTTCCGCTTGTGCTTTGACTTGTATGCTCTGAGTGTTGGGTCATGAGACCCATGCTTGTAATATCTCGCTCCTCGGAGCCTATTGAATAAATACTTGAGTCGTAGAGTCATGTTGTGATGCCATGTTGTATTTGCACATATCGAGCATATTGTGTGTATGTTATTGAAATGCTTGGTATGTGTGGGATCTGACTATCTAGTTGTTTATCCTTAGTAGCCTCTCTTACCGGGAAATGTCTCCTAGTGTTTCCACCGAGCCATGGTAGCTTGCTACTGCTCCGGAACACTTAGGCTGGCCGGCATGTGTCCTTCTTCGTTCCTGTGTCTGTCCCTTCGGGGAAATGTCACGCGATGAATACAGGAGTCCTGTTAGCCTGCTACAGCCCGGTTCACCGGAGTCCTGCTAGCCCAGTGCTACAGCCTGGATTCACTCGCTGATGACTGACACGTTCGATGCTGGGTCATGGATGCCTGTCCCTGTAAGTCTGTGCCACTTTGGGTTTACGACTAGCCATGTCAGCCCGGGCTCCTTATCATATGGATGCTAGCGACACTGTCATATACGTGTGCCAAAAGGCGCAAATGGTCCCGGGCAAAGGTAAGGCGACACCCGTGGGAATACCGTGCGTGAGGCTGCAAAGTGATATGAGGTGTTACATGCTAGATCGATGTGGCATTGATTCGGGGTCCTGACATCAAACAACTAAAATACAACTCTGATATGATTGCTCGCTTAAGTGACTTGTTATTTAGAATCTCAAATGATGTTAGAGGTGTAGGAAAACATGCCTCTATGGTTCAAACTCAATTAGAACAAGTTGCTAAATCTCAAATAGAGTTACTTGATGAAATGAACAATAATATTGTAACATCCCAAATTTTTAATTTGGAATGTTATACATTAGATCATCATTGGATATCATATTTTCTTGCATTTTTGGTTGATCCTAGAAATTCTAAGCAACTCAAGGACCCACGGAGAGAGTTGGGGATTTCGTTATTTTCATATTTGAGTTTTCTCAAATTTTGAAAAGAGGATCATTTGGTTTTATTTATTTTTCTCTCCGAATATTTCTTATATGAAAATAAAAGAGAGGGGATAAAATGACTTCCCCAAAATAAAGAAATATTGGAGGAAAAATATTAAAATAAAATAAGAATTTTATGCGGAGTTTTATCGTTATTTTATTTGAATTAGGAAAAAATGCATTTTTCAAAATTGCATTAGAGGCCCAAATAAGTGTTCACCTTGTCTGCTATATTTTTAGAGGACAGGGAAAATTTATTTCAGGATTTTTGGAGTCCGTTTAGTATTTCTTTTACTTGTTTTTCTGCGTGTTAGGATTATTTAAAAAATAAAAGTAACCAACCTACCAGGCCGTGTCCGGCTAGGACTCCTGGCCCGGCCGACCTTATAAGCCGCGGAGCCCATCCCCGCCGAATCCTAGCTGCCATCCCGCCCCGCCTCGACTCCCGTGCCATCCCGCCGTTGCCCCGTGCCGCCGACCCCACCGCCTCTCACCCGAGCCCCATCGCTGGAGAGCCGCGCCGTCGGTTTTCGTTAGAAAACCGATTGGTTTTTTCGAAAACCCTAGGTTTTTAGATCGGTTTTTGTTTTTTTCCAGTTTAGTTAAATAGCGGACGTTCGTCCGTACGTTCGTTTTAACGAACGATGTTCATCCGTTAGCCGCAGACAGCGAACGTTTGTTTGTTAGCCTATTCGTCACCTTTTCTTTTTCCAGGGTTTTTTCACGATTATTCTCGATCGCGATTTCTGCCCTCATCTTTGTTTTAGTTTACCTTTACGCTCGTTTATCGGAATTAGGCGATTCAAGCGCCTAGATTTTCGTCTCGAAGCCCTCTTTCTGTTTAAACAACTTGAACAAGATTTTGGTACTGTAAAATTTGACTTTAGTCCAGATTAGTAAACAGATCTTGTTTCTTTCGTAGTTTGAGTTTCGTTGCTTCGTTTGATTTGATTCTTTTTGAAAACCGGAGTTCTTCAGTTGAATTTTCTGGTTAGATCTTTTATTTGAGTTTTACCCGTGCTTCTAGTTGAGTGCTTATGTATGTATTGTTTGTTCGCGATAGAGTACCCGGAGTGCGAAGCGTGCTAGTACGAGTCTCTAGGTTTTGCGGATCATCATCTAGGCAAGTAACACTTAGATCATACCTCAAACATTGCATGCTTAGGATCTGATTTAACATGTGGGTTTTGGGAAGTAGACGATGAGGTAGAACCTATTGTCCTGTTTATTATCAAACCTTTGGGAGTTACTTTTACGTGATGCTTATATTGCTATGCTATGCTCGTAGACGTGGATTGGGTGAGTGTATCCATGACAGATGTGAGTATTGTTAATTAGTGGTTAAGTTAAGGTGGCTACTTAAATACACATCTGGGTGGATTGCTTGAGGCACCCTGGAGTACCCAGCGGTTGTCAGCGCACCTGGAGAATCCAGTGTTTTCCAAGGATATCCCGGAGTACCCGCGTGATCATCCTACGGTCAGCCACCCAGGCTCAAAGGGATCATAAGATTATTCATGCTGGAAACTTCCGTGTGCAGCCACAAGCCAATATGGGCTCTGGCATAGTTGAGTAAGTTGTGTGAAGCTCTTGAAGAGGTAGACTAGCAGATGTAGTGGGTTGTAGGTGGTACTGTCTACCCAGAGTAGAGAGTTAATGCTTCAGAAAGACTATGTCTCAAATCTCCAACCATGGATGTGTTCAAGTCTTGTGGGGAAAAGTGCGCAAACCTCTGTAGAGTGTACAAACTAATCATGATTAGCCATGTCCCCGGTTATGGACATCTTGAGTATCTGGTTCTTGGATTATCATGTTGATCTCATCACTCTAAATTTAACTTGTTGGGTTTAATGATGATGCTTAATTGGGGTTGAGTTGGAGGAACCTTCTCAATGTTTAACAACCACCATGATAGTTAAATAAAATTTATTCCTTTGTTGTAGGGAAAAATTTGCTTTATGCAAAATTGTAACCATAGAGCTTTCCACCAACCATATATGCATGTAGTGATAGCATTTATTCTATTCATTACTCTATGTGTTACATTGCCAACTATTCCATGTGCTGACCCGTTTCGGGCTGCAATGTATCATGTTGCAGACTTTTCAGACGACGAGTAAGGTGCCATAGGTCGTTGTCTTTCACTCAGCTATGCCGTTGGAGTTGATGGACTCACTTTATCTTCCAAGCCTTCCGCTGTTATCGTTTTTAGATGGCCTTAAGCCATATTATTGTAATAAGTTCTTTTTTGAGACATTTGATGTAATAAGTGTGTGATAGGAACTCTATTATAAATCCTCAAGTACTGTGTGTGTCAGCATTACCGATCCAGGGATGACACTGATGCACAGAGACTAGACTGTTTGAGGTTCGGTCGGTACAAGATGGTATCAGAGCACATGCTGACTGTAGGACACGAGCACTAAGTTAAAACCCTAGGTCACTACTCTCTTCTCATTTCTGACTCCTCTCCTTTTCTACTCTATAGGATGGCGGATGCAAGGAACAAGTTTACACAACCGGATGAAGATACACCTTTTGGACGACACTTGAAGGAAGTTACTAGATACCTGAACATCGGAATACCAAGCTTCACCGGGACCTACATCACCACTTTACCAGAAGAGGAGCGTTGGATGATTCGAGTTGAAGTTCCAGGAAGGACGTTCATGCCAGTCACTGAGCCCATAGAGTTTTCCTTTGATGCACCAACCTGGAGTCTAGGAAAGAGCATGGCAGTCCACATCACCATGGGACACATCGGAGAAGTTTACCACAAGGATCTCAAGGATACTATCTACCAGATTTTTGGGCGCCGAGATGAGCAATGGGAGATGATCAGCACCAAGAGGGACAGGTCCATTGCAGCTTTCATCCAGGAGTTAAACCAGCACATTTGACGCCAGGAGAACCAGATGTGCACAGGCATGATAGATTTGAAGAAGGCAATGACCAGGATCATGGAGCTGGAGGAAGAACTCAAGTCTACACGCGATGGATATGAGGAGGAAATGATGATACTCATGGAGAAGAATGACGATTTGATGAGGAAGCTAGGAGTATTCATGGGAGACCCCGCATCAGGAGGAGAAGACGACGATTCCACTTGTCCGGAAAACTACATCATCATCGACGACACCGACTCAGACCCCGACGATAGTGATGATGACTATGTTGATGAAGCTGGAGCAGATATCATGGAGTCTTCCACCGATTAAAACTTCTACTCGACCACCATATCAGTAGTAGTATTTCCCCATGTATATAGTATAGTCCGAGCACTTTTGTAACGATAGTTAGACCAATTGTATGCCCTTGTTTGAATTGATTGAAGTGATATGATTGTGTTTGTCTCATGTGCATATGGGTAGTGTTTTCCCTCTAGACCTCACACTATTCTATTTTCTCATCTTTTCTAAACCCATCAGATGCCTTCAAGATGTGGCAATGGATTTGCTTTCACGCCGGAGCTCAGTCAGTTGATCCAGCAGCAGAATACCCTGGTGCGGCTAATAGTCCAGAATCAGAACCAGGGGAACAACAACAACAACAACAACCCACCACCACCACCACCTCTTCATCACTTAGCCCGTTTCTAAGGCTGAATCCGCCGGTGTTCTCTAGTAGCACCGAGCCGATTGTTGCAGATGATTGGCTCTGCAAGATTGGAAGGGAGTTGACCACTGCAGGATGCACGGATGCGGAGAAAGTGCATTTTGCCGCCCATCAGCTTGATGGACCCGCATCATCATGGTGGGAGAATTTCACAGCCACTTACCCCATCGACACTGTCACATGGGACCAGTTTTAGCAGGCTTTTCGCACTGCCCATGTTTCAGCAGGAGCTATGGCCATGAAGAAGCGAGAGCAATTTGCACCAAGGGGAACGCACAGTGGGCCGGTATGTGGATGATTTTAGTAAGTTAGCATGTTATACCCCGGATGATGTCGCTACAGATGCCGCTAAGCAGGAGAAGTTTCTGGAAGGACCGGATGATGAGCTGAGCATGCAGTTGATGGTGGAACCCTTCAACAACTACCAGGAGTTGGTAGATAGAGCTCTCATGATTGAAGGGAAGCAGCAACAGATAGACAACCGCAAGAGGAAGTATGGACAAGGGAAGTACAATTCAGGCGCTCAGTAGAGGCCCCGTTTTACCCCGAACTCGGGAGGACACATTCACCATAACCTTGGAGGCCCTAATTCCAATGGAGGGAGTTCGCATAACCATAGTGGCCCAAAGAATGGGAATGGGAATGGAGGAAGCAACGGCCAGAACCGTTCCAACCCAGCAACGCCCGCCAAGAAGGTTCTAAGTCACATTACTTGTTTCAAGTGCGGGAAGAATGGACATTACGCCACGGAGTGTTCTAAAGCAAAGAATGGAAATGACAATGGAAGCTCTGGGAAGAAGCCTAACCCTTTCAACAGGGGACAAGTGAACCACATTAGCATGGAGGAGGTTGAAGCGCAACCCGATGCAGTAATAGGTAAGTTTTTGGTTAAGTCATTTACTGCAGTCGTTCTTTTTGATACTGGTGCATCGCATTCATACATATCAAGGGGATTTGTGGATAAGTATAACCTACCAACCCAAGCCCTTAGGCCACCCATGTTAGTAACCTCGCCAGGAGCAGAGTATATCGCTAGCCTATGGTGTGATCGGTTACCAATAAGGATTGGTAACTACGTGTTCCCCTTAGACCTAATAGTACTGGAGTCACAAGGACTGGATGTAATATTATGCATGGATTGGTTATCAAAGTATGGAGGGAACATTGACTGCGCCAGTAAGTCGATTTTGCTCACCACCCCAGAAGGAAGAAGGATTAAGTATGTATCCCGGCATGTGCCGAAGAGGACTCAAGTGAATTCCTTATCAGGAGTTGTACATGAGGAAGTACCAGTGGTGAAGGATTTTCCTGATGTATTTATAGAGGAGTTGCCATGCATGCCACCGGATAGAGACATTGATTTTTTGGTTGAGCTTTTGCCAGGCACAGGGCCAATATCTAAGAGACCGTATCGGATGCCCGCAAAGGATTTGGAAGAAATTAAGAAGCAGATTAAGGAGTTACTGGATAAAGGCTATATTCGCCCAAGTTCGTCACCTTGGGGATCACTAGTGCTTCTAGTGGAGAAGAAGGATGGATCGTTGAGGATGGTTGTTGATTATCGTGGATTGAATGAAGTGACGATCAAGAACAAGTACCCACTGCCGATGATCAATGATTTGTTTGACCAGTTGCAAGGAGCTAAAGTATTTTCCAAGATCGATCTATGATCAGGATACCACCAGCTAAAGATTTGAGAACAGGATATACCTAAGACAGCTTTTACCAAAAGGTACGGGCTATATGAGTATACTGTTATGTCATTTGGTCTGACTAACACGCCTGCCTATTTCATGAACATGATGAACAAGGTGTTTATGGAGTTTTTGGATAAGTTCGTCGTGGTGTTCATTGATGACATTTTGGTATACTCGAAGAATGAAGAGGAGCATAAGGAGCATTTGCGTTTGGTACTTGGGAAGCTCAGAGAACATTAGTTATATGCCAAGTTCAGCAAGTGTGAGTTTTGGTTGAAGGAAGTTGGATTCCTCAGACATGTTATATCCGGAGAAGGAATAGCAGTAGACCCCACTAACGGTGTCCTGGACTAGGGGGGTACTCACCACATCGTCTCCCGATCAAATAGATTGGGCCGAGGACCCCCATGGCCATATATTCATGGGCCAGTTCGGACATCTCCTGCCGCATACAAGGAAGACTCCACAAGACTTGGCGCCCAAGACAAGGACTCTCCTAAACCCTAGGCCTCCGGTGTCTTATATAAACCGAGGCCAGGCTAGTCAATAGACAATTTAATATTCATTACTACAATCTTGTGGTAGACACATGTACTCTGTACTATCCCCCATATGAATAAAATCAAAAGCAGGACGTAGGGTTTTACCTCCATCAAGAGGGCCTAAACCTGGGTAAAACCTGTGTCCGTGTTACCATCGCTCCAAGACGCCTAGCTTAGGACCCCTACTACGAGATACGCCGGATATTGAACCGACATTGGTGCTTTCATTGAGAGCCTTCTGGGTGATCGCCATGGATCGGTGGGACGATCAGGTGATATTTTTTCAGTTCAATCTGTTCCATGCAAATTATGCTTTTTACAAATTTCTGCTACTGCTGTGTTCTGGTTTATTCGCAGAATGATTTGAGTCTTGCTGTAGAACGGGATTCGAAGGAATATTTTAATATCGTACGGGACATGGACGATGTCAAAACGTCAGATCGCGTATGGGAATTGTGCGGACATGGCTGCTCGATGATCCGGCGGCCGTACACAATACGGAAGTAAATCCGGTCTCCAGCAGTGGGGCCGCCCAGGAAGTCTTTTTTTTTCAATTTATCAAATTAAGTGTTATGGCATGAGCCATTACCTTCTACGTATTAAATATGATTAGGGCATGCAGCCCCATACTAATAACACTAACCTTGAACGTGGTTTTCAAGGATCGGTTGGTGGACAGTGCGGATAGTTTCGGAAACTATTTTTCATGGCGCAATCATCGTCGGACCGCCGAATTCTTCATCCGGTGGATTCCTATCCATGTCAAAATTGATCCTCGTGGTTTGACCGGATCTTGACTGACGGCACAAGTCATATATATACCTTTTCTTTGAGAATTATCACCCTTGTCTAGCATAACTTTGTTAGCAGATAGGACAAAAGAAAGGTTGTGCAATATTCCGTACGCGGACAATCTGTAAAATTCAGCACTCGATCGGGGACCTTGGTAAAATCCATCAAGGGCGCGCCGGCAAAGCAGCAACAAGCTCGAAGCACGGCCGATTATCGATCCTCAGACTGTCTACGCGGCTGCAACCACGGCCGCCCCATCCAGAAATAAAGGCACATGAGGAGATAATCCCCATACAAGTCCCGTAATCAAGCTAGCAAAGTAAAAGCGTGAGCATGGGTATACTAGCAAGGGAAGTACTACTAATGCCAAATTGGGCACGTTTGCCATACCTAATTGCTAGATATTCTGCTTTTTTGTTTGGTTTTACTAACCAGTCTTAAACTACTTATTTAGTATTCCTTTTTTTTCTTTCCGCTGATCGTTGTTGCGATCACGCTATGGTCTGGTTGGCCCCGGCTCAACGACTTCTCAGAGGCGCACGCACAGCAACGCATACATGGAGCAGCGACACATCCCGAGCGACCACATGGAGATGAGGACCTCCGAACACACTTGAGCATGGTACCCCAATTTTGGTCAGCGAATTTTAGTAATTCGAACCAGCCCCGTCATCACCGTCGAACAGGTTTTATTTTTCCTAACAATTCGGTTAGCTCCCAAAATTATCGCACACAGAATATTTTCTGTTGTTTTTGCAGTGCATTATTTTTGCAGGAATATTTTGTTGACACTTGTTCATGACATCGGTCCAGCCGGCGTCTCGCCGCCACTGAGGTTGGCCGACCTGTGTCGACATCCCCGCGCCACAATGCCGTCATGCCATCGAGCTAGCCTCAACGCTCAGGCCATACTTACCAAACCTTTTTTCATAAATTAATTATGCACATTTTTTCATTATTATTTTTTGGTTTGCACTATTTTACCTGTGCAGACAATTGACTTAGATCGGGCCGCACTATCCCCTCGGCGTGGTGTCCTCGTCGCCCAGCTCCATCGACTGAATTGTGTCGTCGCCTTGGAGCGCTGCCCTGTGTTGGCAACCCTGCATTGTCGCTTCATCAACCTACTCGGCCGGAGATTCCAGTGTCACCCGGTGACCTGCTCCATCACCTCGGCTAGACTGGGGGCTTCACCTCTTCGAAGTGCCGAGCTCTCCGCTCGGCCACATCGGGCTTGGGTGCTGAGACCTCCTCCCGCACCAAGCTCAGACCGCGTCATCAACGCCGAGCATATTAACCAGCTAAGTCGCTTTCATGCTTAAAAACTTTCAGTTTTAAATTTTGTTCGGTTCGACCAAGCACTATACTTTTTTTGCAAAAAGTTGTTTGTGAAAAACTTCCTTCTCCAAACTTTGTTTGTGACACACAAATTCAAATACCCCGTTTACTTGGGGGCTTCCTTTATGAAGCCTTTCCTCTTGCATATGATTATACTTGTACGACTTCATTCCTTGTTCGTGTATTACGCCACAATATGCACCATATTGACCTAAGTGATTTGCAAGCTGGGTTGCCTTGCTCCTGTGTTTACCCCTACGTTCCCGATTGTTCGGCTAGGGAGTAAAGGGAGCACCTCTGCGATTGTCACGATCGGGTCACCCGAGCCAGACCTCAGACTGGGTGAAGCCGAAAGCTAGCGCTCTTACTGTTTTCAATAATGGTCGGCATACAATGGAACTCATGAGTACAAAAAACATATTGCACAAGTCTCACAGTAATAATGAGCAACCGAAGAAAGGTATCGATGGGGGTACTATTTTCTTCGAAGATGCTTCTTACACTTCGTCGGGAATATAGCATAAGTTCCCTAAGCACGCTTTGTCTGTTACAGCCTTATGGCCTGATTGCCTGGGTATCGGAAACACCATTGCTATTCTCGACAGGTGGAGTACATAACACTTTTCGGTCCTTGACCGAAGAGGGAGAAGCCGACGGTCGGTTAAGACGCGTATATAGTTCGAGTGAACACAGATATGATACAAGCACTTTGGTTCATACAATCATTATACATAAAATTCTTTTACCCAAGTCACTCAGGGGCTCTTAAATTTATGTGAGCTGTTTTATAATAAGTGTACTTCTTCTTAGTCGTTGCAAAGTCTTTTTTCTATCACTCCTTTTTTCGACGCGAGTGTGTGGTCAATAGCCACTAAAGTTTGCTAAACTAGCCTAACGAGAAGCACTCCTCCTTCGGGATAGGAGGTTGAAGCCGTAGGCTGACCCGCTTGAAGTCTTGAGATAGGATGTGTCATGTTAAAGCACGACAGAAGCACAATTCTTTTTTCTAAGACCAATTTTCTGATTGGCACCGAACAATTGATCTAGTTCGGACGTCGAGTTTTTCCCGACGTTTTTTGGTTTTCCAATCCTATGGAACTTTTTAACTATTTGTGTGTTTTCCGCATAAGTCTCGCAGTGCAACGCCAGACACCTTTAGAGATTCGGCAAAAATTCTTGGATATTGATATATATGCATCAATTTCGAATTGTGTCTTCGGTCAATAGTTGGGTTGCCCGGCTCCTGCGCTTGCCTCCTATGTTCCGCTTTGCTCGGCTAGGTGTGCAAAGGGAGAACCGCTGCGATTGTGCTTCCAGCTCGCATGGTTAAGTACCGCAGTGGAGAAAGCCGAAAACTGACTGTCACAATAAGCGTAAACTGGTCAGTGGTCCGATGACTGTATTAAATGACGGGTCGTTCATAACATTGGCCGAACTATTTACGGATTGACCTCGGCTGTCGCCGAACACCAACTGGGGGGCTACTTGCTGGCCTCCCAACTTTAAGCTCCTATGACTAAGTGAAAGTTATAAAGCCCGCATATCTGATTGCCTCGTTTCCGCTAACACAACCGCCTTCGGGCGCCGAGACATCGGCTAAGGGTTGTTTTGTTATTACGGAAACACCCTGCATAGCATCTACAAGGGGGTAGAAGCCGACGATGGGCCACTTTCAGATTATCAACGATCACAACGGAGGTGAAAATTTGGGTTCATTTAGACCACAGAGTTTGGAAGCTTTCCCCGAACTAAATCCTCAGTATTTTCCTACCACATTGATCAGAGTTGCGGTTTCATGATCATGCTTAGCATGAAAACCCAAAGAAAGGAACAGATAGCGGGACTATTTTCTTTGGACGATGTTTCTTATGTTAAACAATAATATAACATGTCTCTCTGCGTACCATTGTTTATAAAACCGTATGGCCAGATTGCCTTGTTTGCCGTAAATCTTTGCCCTCATAAAGGCTTTATAAAGTAGGACAAACACTCCTCGGCTGCTGGCCAAGGAGGTTGAAGCCGATGGTCGGTCAACAAAGTTTTGTACAATGCGGATCCGAGCATTAATGACGTAAAGTACTTGGATACATAGAGTCATTACACATAATTTGTGATTTTACTATGGATATCGATCCTTAATTCGGCCTCCCGTGCCCGCATTAAGGCTCGGGGGCTACTAGGCTTCGGGCTTATTATTTACAAATATTAAAAGGGCACATCGATCCCCTGATCTGGTGTTGCCACCCGACCAGTGTCTCGGGGGCTACTGCATTGACAATCCAATGAAGAAAATTTAAAGCGCAATATAGTTTTCGAGGAGATTTTTATCCTCAGGTTGGTCGGCCGCACCCAACCTGAGTCTCAAGGACTTTGCACACCGCGTTTCTATTCCTAAGTATGCTGCCGAGTTGGGAGTTGATCCTCAGGCTGATTTTATGAATCGACCTGAGTCTCAGGGGCTACTAGGGTCAGCAGTTTGATTTTTTCCTTCAGGTGCATCCCGGATATTAGGCCAACACGCACCTTTAGGGCTATTGGATATACATCTCGGCAGGGATTACATTGCATAATTCGGAATTAAATTCATAAAAATCAGCCCATGGCCGAGGTGGAGCACCACCTCGTATACAGTCCAAGGTTGGTGCTCGATTACAATAGACACCCTGGAAGCAGTCCGACATAAAGCTCAGACGCTAGGGGCTGGCTCCGTAGAGGGCATTTCCAGCATTAAGCTCGGCTAAACTCCTTCAACTTTTTTGAACCAAGGTGATCTATGACACCTTGGATATAGTCCGGTGTTGGAGCTTGGACATAGTTCGGCATTGGAGCTCGGATGCATTCCGGCGGTGGAGCTCGGATACAGTCCGGCATTGGAGCTCGGACGCAAGAGGACGCTGCCGCCCGAGAACAACTTCAAACCCGAGGTGTGGCATAAAAATAACAAGGCATTGATAAAGGCCAGAAACTTAAAGGGGCTCCTCAGATACCCGACGTGTAAACTCTTTGGATGCACTTCGGCGATCCTCAAGATCGAAGATGAGAAGATTTCTTGAACCAGTTTTTAAGACCGACGACCAAGAATGAAGAACAGTTCGGAAGAATCGAAGAGCGTCCCCAACTCGAAGACCGGCTCAGGCGGCTACTGAAGATGTCCTGGACTAGGGGGTACTCACCACGTCGTCTCCCGATCAGTTAGATTGGGCCGAGGACCCCCATGGCCGTATACTCATGGGCCAGTTCAGACAGCTCCCGCCGCACAGAAGGAAGACTCCACAAGACTTGGTGCCCAAGACAAGGACTCTCCTAAACCCTAGGAATCCGGTATCTTATATAAACCGAGGCTAGGCTAGTCAATAGACAATATAATATTCATTACTACAATCTCGTGGTAGACACATGTACTCTGTACTATCCCCCATATGAATACAATCAAAAGCAGGACGTAGGGTTTTACCTCCATCAAGAGGGCCTGAACCTGGGTAAAACCTGTGTCCGTGTTACCAGCGCTCCAAGACGCCTAGCTTAGGACCCCTACTACGAGATACGCCGGATATTGAACCGACACCCACCAAGGTTGTCAGTATGACTAATTGGGAAGCACCCGCGTCAGTTGAGGAGATCCGGAGTTTTCTTGGACTCACAAGATACTACCGGAGGTTCATTGAGAATTTCTCTAAGATTGCCAAGCCCATGACGGAGTTGCTGAAGAAGGACACCAAGTTCAAATGGACTGAGGAATGTGAGGCCAGTTTTCAGGAGTTGAAGAAACATTTGGTTACAACCCGAGTGTTGATTCTTCCAGATCAACGCAAGGATTATCAAGTGTATTGCGACGCTTCTCGTCGAGGATTTGGAGCAGTGTTGATGCAGGAGGGAAGAGTTGTTTCATATGCCTCACGGCAGCTTAAACCCTATGAGTTGAATTATGCTACACACGATTTGGAGTTAGCAGCTGTAGTGCATGCGTTGAAGACATGGAGGCATTTTCTCATCGGAAACCATTGTGAGGTGTACACGGATCACAAGATTTTGAAGTATATTTTCATGTAGAAGGAGTTGAATCTCAGCCAGAGGAGATGGTTGGAGCTCATTAAGGATTATGATATGAGGTTGCACTATCATCCTGGAAAGGCTAATGTAGTAGCCGATGCGTTGAGTCATAAGAGTCATGTCAATACACTCATGACCGGAGGATTACCCAAGGAGTTAGCAGAGGATCTTCGCGAGCTATGTTTGGAAATAGTTCCGATAGGTTATGTAACAGCATTGGAAATTTATTCTACTTTGATGGATAAGATCAGGGAAGCTCAAAAGACTGACAAAGAGATTGCCGAAATAAAGGAAAGGATGAGCAAAGGAAAGGCTAAAGGATTTCGTGAGGATGAGCACGATACCTTATGGTTTGAGGACCGCGTATATGTGCCTAATGACCTCGAGATCAGGAAGTTGATTCTGCAGGAGGCCCATGATTCACCATATTCGATTCACCCAGGAAATACCAAGATCTATCTGGATTTGAAGGATAGTTTCTGGTGGACCAAAATGAAGAAGGATATTGCTGAGTATGTAGCAGTATGTGATGTATGTCAGAAAGTAAAGGTAGAGCATCAGAAGCCAACAGGATTGTTACAGCCATTGCCGATACCCGAATGGAAGTAGGATAAGCTAGGCATGGATTTTATTACGGGATTGCCGAGGACTCGTTCAGGCTATGACTCGATATGGGTTGTAGTCGATCGGTTAACGAAGGTAGCTCATTTCATCCCAGTGAAGACCACTTACACCAGTGCTAAGTTGGCGAAGATATACATGACCAGGATCATATGTCTGCATGGAGTTTTGAGGACCATTGTACCAGATAGAGGAACCCAGTTTACCTCAAAGTTCTGGAATCAGTTGCATGAGACTTTGGGTACCAGGCTAGAGTTCAGTACAACCTTTCATCCACAAACAGATGGATAGACTGAGAGAGTCAATCAGATTCTGGAGGACATGTTGAGAGCTTGTGCGCTAGATTATGGATCTAGTTGGGACGACAATTTGCCATATGCAGAGTTCACTTACAATAACAGTTATCAAGCCAGTTTGAAGATGGCCCCTTTCGAAGCTTTGTATGGAAGGAGGTGCAGGACACCGTTGTTATGGGATGAAGTTGGAGACCATCAGTTGTTTGGACCAAATTTGATTAAGGAGTCTGAACAGAAGGTTAAGTTAATTCGTGATAGACTCAAGGTAGCCCAGTCCAGGCAGAAGAGCTATGCGGATTCTAAACGCAAGGAGACAGTTTATGAAGTCGGAGATAGAGTTTATCTTCGTGTATCCCCACTTCGAGGAGTTAAGCATTTTGGAGTTAAGGGAAAGTTAGCACCATGTTTTGTGGGACCATACAAAGTTTTGGAGCGTATGGGAGAAGTTGCATACAAGTTGGAATTGCCAGAAGGATTTTCAGGAGTTCACGATGTGTTCCATGTTTCCTAGTTGAACAAGTGCCACACAGAGATGGCCAACATTGTTCTGAGAGATACAGTGCCACTGGAAGCGATTCAGTTGGATAGCGATTTGACCTACGAGGAGAAACCAGTGAAGATTCTCGACTTTGCCAGCCGAGTCACACACAACAAGGTTATCAAATTCTGCAAAGTTCAGTGGAGCCACCATACTGAGGATGAAGCCACCTGGTAATGAGAGGAAGACCTTCGGAAGGACCACCCGCACCTATTTTCTAGCCAACCCGAATCTCGAGGGCGAGATTCATCTTAAGGGGGTAGGTTTGCAACATTCCAATTTTTCAATTTGGAATGTTATACATTAGATCATCATTGCATATCATATTTTATTGCATTTTTGGTTGATCCTAGAAATTCTAAGCAACTCAAGGACCCACGAAGAGAGTTGGGGATTTCGTTATTTTCATATTTGAGTTTTCTCAAATTTTGAAAAGAGGATCATTTGGTTTTATTTATTTTTCTCTCTGAATATTTCTTATATGAAAATAAAAGAGAGAGGATAAAATGACTTCCCCAAAATAAAGAAATATTGGAGGAAAAATATTAAAATCAAATAAGATTTTTATGCGGAGTTTTGTTGTTATTTTATTTGAATTAGGAAAAAAATGCGTTTTTCAAAATTGCATTAGAGGCCCAAATAAATGTTCACCTTGTCCGCTATAATTTTAGAGGACGGGGAAAATTTATTTCAGGATTTTTGGAGTCCGTTTAGTATTTCTTTTATTTCTTTTTCTGCGCGTTGGAATTATTTAAAAAAAACGTAACCGACCTACCGGGCTGTGTCCGGCTAGAACTCCTGGCCCGGCCGACCTTATAAGCCGTGGAGCCCAGCCCGCCGAACCCTAGCCGCCACCCCGCCCCGCCTCGACTCCCGTACCGCGCCGTCGTCGCTAGCCGTCGCCGCCGCCGCCGCTCGCGTCGCCGCGTCGTCCTGCCGTCGCCCCGCGCCGCTGACCCCGCCGCCTCCCACCGGAGCCCCGCCGCCGCCATTGACCCCACCGTCGATGAGGTAGCCGCCGCTGTCGCCAGTTTTCCTTAGAAAATCGATTGTTTTTCAGAAAACCCTACGTTTTTTTGGATCAGTTTTTATTTTTTTCCCGGTTTAGTTAAATAGCGGACATTTGTCCGTACGTTCATTTTAACGAATGATGTTCATCTGTTAGCCGCAGACAGCGAACACTCATTTGTTAGCCTGTTTGTCAGTTTTTCTTTTTCCAGGGTTTTTCTGCGATTATTCTCGATCGCGATTTTTGCCCTGATCTTTGTTTTAGTTCGCTCGTTTATTTGAATCAGGCGATTCAAGCGCCTAGATCTTCGTCTCGAAGCCCTCTTTCTATTTAAACAACTTGAACAAGATTTTGGTACTGTAAAATTTGACTTTAGTCCATATTAGTAAACGGATCTTGTTTCTTTCGTAGTTTGAGTTTCGTTGCTTCGTGTGATTTGATTATTTTTGTAAACCGGAGTTCTTCAGTTGAACTTTCTGGTTAGATCTTTTATTTGAGTTTTACCCGTTCTTCTAGTTGAGTACTTATGTATCCATTGTTTGTTTGCGATAGAGTACCCGGAGTGCGAAGCATGCTACTACGAGTCTCTAGGTTTTGCGGATCATAAGCAAGGCAAGTAACCCTTTGATCATACTTGTTTACTACCCAGTTTTTATGCATTATATCAAACCTCAAACATTGCATGGTTAGGATCTGATTTAACATGTGGGTTTTGGGAAGTAGACGATGAGGTAGAACCTATTGTTCTGTTTATTATCAAACCTTTGGGAGTTACTTTTACGTGATGCTTATATTGCTATGCTATGCTCGTAGACGTGTACTGGGTGAGTGTATCCATGCCAGATGTGAGTATTATTAATTAATGGTTAAATTAAGATGGCTACTTAAATATACATCTGGGTGGATTGCTTGAGGCACCCTGGAGTACCCAGTGGTTGTCAGGGCACCTGGAGAATCCAGTGTTGTCCAAGGATATCCAGGAGTACCAGTGTGATCATCCTATGGTCCACCACCCAGGCTCAAAGGGATCATAAGATTATTCATGCTGGAAACTTCCGTGTGCAGCCACAAGCCAATATGGTCTCTGGCATAGTTGAGTAAGTTGCGTGAAGCTCTTGAAGAGGTAGACTAGCAGATGTAGTGGGTTCTACGTGGTACTGTCTACCCAGAGTAGAGAGTTAATGCTTCAGAAAGACCATGTCTTGAATCTCAGGCCATGGATGTGTTCGAGTCTTGTGGGGCAAGTGTGCAAACCTCTACAGAGTGTACAAACTAATCATGATTAGCCGTGTCCCTGGTTATGGACATCTTGAGTATCTGGTTCTTGGATTATCATGTTGATCTCATCACTCTAAATTTAACTTGTTGGGTTTAATGATGATGCTTAATTGGGATTGAGTTGGAGGAACCTTCTCAATGTTTAACAACCACCATGATAGTTAAATAAAATTTATTCCTTTGTTGTAGGGAAAAGTTTGCTTTATGCAAAACTGTAACCATAGAGCTTTCCACCAGCCATATATGCATGTAGTGATAGCATTTATTCTGTTCATTACTCTATGTGTTACATTGGCAGCATATTCCATGTGCTGACCCGTTTCGGGCTGCAATGTTTCATGTTGCAGACTTTTCAGACGACGAGTAAGGTGCCATAGGTCGTTGTCTTTCACTCAGTTATGTCATTGGAGTTGATGGACTCACTTTATCTTCCATGCCTTCCGCTGTTATCGTTTTTAGATGGCCTTAAGCCATATTATTGTTATAAGTTCTCTTTTGAGACATTCGATGTAATAAGTGTGTGATTGGAACTCTATTATAAATCCTCAAGTATTGTGCGTGTCAGCATTACCGATCCAGGGATGACAATGATGCACAAAGACTAGACTGTTTGAGGTTTGGTCGCTACAAATATAAGTGACTTTGCTGTTAGAGTAGCATCTAGAGGAGGCAAAATGACTCAGGAACCACTTTATCTCGAGGGACATCCAAAGAGAATTGAACAAGATTTTCAAAGGAACAACACCACTACACCTAGTTCTTCTAAAAAGAAAAAGAAGAAGAAAAATGATAAGACTTTGCCTGCTTCTAGTGAACCTGAAATAGAAAAACCTCCTAATAATGATAATGAAGTTTCTATCTCTGCTGCTGAAACTCAATCTGGTAATGAACACTCACCTTCTGACAATGAAAAAGATAAGGATGAGGTTCATGAAAACACTCAACCAAATGATAAAGAACCAGATAATGATGTTGAGATAGAACCAGTTGTTGATCTTGATAACCCACAACCTAAGAATAAAAGATATGATAAAAGAGACTTTGTTTCTAGAAAACATGGAAAGGAAAGAGAACCATGGGTTCAAAATCCTATGCCCTTTCCACCTAAGTCAACTAAAAAGAAAGACGATGAAGAATTTGAACGCTTTGCTGAAATGATTAGGCCGGTCTTTTTGGGCACTCGCTTGACTGATATCTTGAAAATGCCTCCTTATGCAAAGTACATGAAAGACATCATCACTAATAAGAGAAAAATACCGGAAGCTGGAATCTCCACTATGCTTGCTAATTACGCTTTCAAAGATGGAGTACCTAAAAAGTTGGAGATCCGGGGATACCAACTATACCTTGCTCCATTAAAACAAATTATCTGAAAACTACTTTATGTGATTTGGGAGCTGGTGTTAGTGTTATGCCTTTCTCTTTATATAAAAGACTATTTGAATAAACTCACACCTACTAAAATATCATTGCAAATGGCTGACAAATCAACTGCCATACCTATCGGTATTTGTGAGGATGTGCCCATTGTTGTTGCTAATGTTACTATTTTGACTGACTTTGTTATACCTGAGATGCCCGAGGATGAAAACATGTCTATTATCCTTGGTAGACCCTTTTTGAATTCCGCAGGGGCTTTTATTGATTGCAATAAAAGCAAGGTCACTTTTCATATCAATGGTAATGAGCATACAGTGCACTTATCGAAGAAACAATTCCGAGTGAATGGTATCAATGTTATTGAAAAATCTCCGACAATCACTATTGGAAGTTTTCAACTACCTCTACCTACTGTCAAAAAGAAATATGAAATGCTTATTGTTGGGGACATTCATATGCCCATTGAGGTAACTTAGTGATTTACGGAAGTTCTTCGGTTTCATGCTAATTGACAGTGGTTGTTAATAAGACTTGATCAACCTTATTAATGGATCATTTTTTTAGAGGTATGAAGTTGATGAATTTAGTAAGCACTACCTTCTGTCCCTACCTTTTTTTTTTCTGTTTTTATTAGTTAAATAAAATAAAATGCCATGCTTTGTCTGTATTCTATTTTTTTGTGCAATAAAAAATGACCCAAAAATAACAGTTTTCTGAATGCTCTAAAAACCTGATACGATTTTTTCGAAATATTTATGAATTTCTGGTGCAAATAATACCGGAGGGAGGTGCACCAGGTGGGCACAACCCACCTGGGCGCGCCCTCGTGGGTGCCGCCCACCTGGTGGGCCCCCTCACTTACTTCTTCCTCCCACACCACTCCATTCACACAGAAAAAAATCATCAACACACTCTCTCTCATGTGTTCTTGCTCCTGAGACCGCGGATTTTGATCTCTTTGCTCGAAGCTCTGTTTTCGAAACTATTTCGGGGATTGGTTGCTTGGTATGTGACGCCTCCATGTGTCCAATTAGTTTTTGTTTTAGTGGTTTATATTTAGAATAATTAGCTACTCTTGGTGATGCTGTAGATCAGCTTGTATGCTGAATTCTTAGAGTTCTAAGTAGTTTGAATGCTTGTTGTGGCCTCTATACATCCCTATGAGTAGCTGCTATCAATCTTGTGAAGTTTTGTTGAGAAAATTTTGTGGACTAAAAATTTCAGAATTGTGTTCATAGGAAAAAGATGAATATCTTCAGGAAGTTTGCTTCCAAGAAGAACTCCAAGGGGGTTATTGGGCAATCTTCTGACAATGATCTTCATACCCCGAGGTTGGCGGAACTACGGCCGTGTGAGTGGCCGGACAATGATTTCATAGAAGAGGCCGGAATCCTCCAAGAGTTCAACCAATATGCTGCTAATGCCGGCCTCACCAACTTCATCGCAGCTGAATGTGAGCAGTATCATCTCCTCACAAATTCCTTTGTGCAAAACTTTCAGTTTCATGCTAGGGATAATCCTCCTGAGGTGTCATTTAACTTATATGCTGAACCTCGCGAAATTCCACTTACTGATTTTTGTGACATATGCATGCTTCCTTCTAATGGGGGTTTGGTAGAGCCTAGGCCTTCCGAGTTTGATGGTTTTTACTACACTACCGCTAGCTTGAAGTTTCTTGCCGTGCATTATTTTTCTTTATTTATCGCAAAGTGCTTGCTAGCGAGAGAGAAGGTAGGTTCACTTAGCGCCCCAAACTTTGCTATTTTACATCACGCACTTTATGGCGACAACACTTTTATCTTGGGAGCTATTGTGGCATGTCGCCTTCACCTTACCAGATTCAAGGGTAAAATACATGGGGGCATTTACGCTACTCGTTTGGCTACTCACTTCAATGTGCAGATATGCCAACATGATCACCCTTTGCCCAAGATTTACCTTGATAGAGCATCTATGTTTGACCATCATTTCCTTGTTGTCGATCACTCTGATCTTGACTTGCCTTATAATTTAGTTTTTAGTGAAAACACTCGTGATGTTATCCCCTTGCCTGCACCTGCTTTGTTTGATTATGTTGCCAGGAACGAATACAGAGTTATGCGTGAGGACATTGTCGCTTACCGGAACAACCTGGCGGCAGCACAGGTGGAGCCTTAGAAGTGGGACCCTATGGTGCCTGCTCCCCCCATCACTTCAACATTGGACCTCACGGCTTCTACGACTGGTGATTACCAAGCTAGGCCAAAGGCCTAAGCTTGGGGGAGTATGTATTCCCACCGACCTTATATTCATGTTCACACATTTCATTCCAGTTGTCGGTGTCCACACTTTTTCATTGTATCATCCATGTTTAATTTATTTTCTTGCTTTCTTCTTGTGTGTTTGAAAAACTTTGAGAAAATCCAAAAATATGTTTCTTGCTTCTTTTTGATTTTTCTTCTTAGTTTAAATTGTTGTAGCACTAAAAAGAAAATCCAAAAAGATTTCCTTGTTTTTCTTTTACTTGTTGGGAGCTTTCTCGTGTAAATAGTTTTTCTCGTTTTTGCTTTTCTCTTGTTCGTTTGCTTGCTTTCAAAAAACCAAAAACTCCAAAAATATTTCAGTGTGTTTATCTGAATTTCTTTTTCTTTTATCGAGTCATACCAAGGAGAAGACCATGATGAAAATGTTGAGTGGCTATCATTTGCATTATGTTGATCTAACAAAGAGCCCATATTACCTTGTCTTCTCCTCTGGAATAAATGTTTGCAGATTCCAGCTTAGTCCACGACACTCTTGCACTATTATTACTTCAAATCATTAGGTCGTGCAAGTGAAAGGCAATAATGCCGATATTAGATGAACTGGCCGTGGCAGAGAGAAACGGGTATGAACTCGACTTGTTTTTTTGTAAATATGTTCAACAAAGTATCCATGCTTCAGCCTATTATGATCAAACATGTTTGCAATGACAATTAGAGATTATAGTTTCTCATGCCGTGCATAAGTAGCTAGAAGTTAATAATAACTTATCTTGGACATCAACATTGCGTTAAAATGATTGTGATGTAGTATGATGATATGGTATCCTCCTCTGAATGTTCGAGTGGCTTGACTTGGCACATGTTCATGCATGTATTGAATCAAAACCAACATAGCCTCTATGATATTTATGTTCATGGTGTTCATATCCTACTCATGCTAGTGTCCAATGTTACTTATGCATAATGCATGTTCATGACTGTTGTTGCTCTCTAGCTGGCCGCTTGTCAACCTATTTGCTAGCCTTTGCCTGTACTAAGTGGGAACTCTGCTTGTACATCAAAAACCTGAAACCCAAGTTATTCCAGATGAGTCCACCATACCTACCTATATGCGGTATTACCCTGCCGTCCTAAGTAAATTTGCATGTGCCACCTCTAAAAACTTCAAATAAATATCCTTTTTGTGTGCCTAGATTGTTCATGGAACGACAGGAGGTAGTCGGTATCTTCCATGCTAAGCAGGTTATTCTCAAGTCGAGTGTTTATTCACTCGCCATCGCACAAGAAAAAGGGCAGTAATAGGGATGCCCAGTCCCAAACTGCAAAAAGAAAAGAGCTTACAAATAATCAAACAAAAACTCCCAATAGAGTCATAACCTTTACCTTTCCGCTTGGGAACCGCTACTAGCGTTCTTAGCATGGAAGATATTGATAATTGATGGTCGTGAAGTGAATAAGAAGGTTGCATGTCTCAAAATATCATTTACCTCTATTTTAAAAACATGAGCTCTGGCACCTCTGCAAATCACTGCTTCCCTCTGCGAAGGGACTATCCATTTACTTTTATGTTGTGTCATCACCATCTCAAATAAGCGCCAGAACCTGCGAGCAGTGTTGTCATGCTGATGCATTGTGTATAGCTAATGTTGGGTGCATCATGACTGGATCTTTTCTACCATGAATTACAATGTTTAGTCGCTGGTTGAACTTCGGGGGTGCTCTGCATTTATGTTTTGCGGTCTCAGAGAGGGCTAGCGAGATACCACTATTGTCATATTATATCATGGTTGTTTTGACAACGTGTTGCTATTTGAGATTTCTTATTATTGCTCTCTAGTTGATTATGTCATTGATATGAGTTAGTATAATATTTAAGAGTTATTGTCTACATGGTTAGTTATAATCTTTGTTGAAAACCTGGGTGTTGCTTAAGCTTATTTATGAAACAAGAGCAAAAGAGTTCGTAAAAGTTTTTCTTTTTCACTTTCAGTTTAGAAACTGAATTGCTTGAGGACAAGCAAAGGTTTAAGCTTGGGGGAGTTGATACGTCTCCAACATATCTACTTTTCCTAACACTTTTCCTCTTGTTTTGGACCCTAATTTGCATGATTTGAATGAAACTAACCCCGGACTGACGCTATTTTCAGCAGAACTACCATGGTGTTGTTTTTGTACAGAAATAAAAGTTCACGGAATAGAACGAAACTTTGCGAGGATTTTTTATACAATAAAAGAGAATTTCTGGAGCCAGGATGGACCTGAGGGGGGCACCTGGGTGGGCACAACCCACCAGGGCGCGCCAGCCCCCCCCCCCCCAAGGCGCACCCAAGTGGGTGCTTCCCACCTGGTGGCCCCGCTGACCTCCAAACCAACGCTATAAAATCCCATATTTCTAGAAAAAAATCAAGGAGAAAGAATTATCGCGTTTCACGAGATGGAGCCGCCGCCAAGCCCTGTTCTTCCTCGGGAAGGCAGATCTGGAGTCCGTTTGGGGCTCCGGAGAGGGGGATCTTCGATCTTCGTCATCACCAACACATCTCCATCGCCAATTCCATGATGATTCCCACTGGGAGTAAGTAATTCCTTTGTAGGCTCGCTGGTCAGTGAGGAGTTGGATGAGATTCATCATGTAATCAAGTTAGTTTTGTTAGGGCTTGATCCCTAGTATCCACTATCTTCTGAGATCGATGTTGCTATGACTTTGCCATGCTTAATGCTTGTCACTTCGGGCCCAGATGCCATGATTTCATATCTGAACCGTTTATGTTATCATCATTATATCCATGTTCTAGATCCGATCTTGCAAGTTATAGTCACCCACTAAGCGTTATGATCCGGCAACCCTGGAGTGATAGAAATCGGGACCACTCCCGGTGATGACCGTAGTTTGAGGAGTTCATGTATTCACCATGTGCTAATGCTTTGTTTCGGTTATCTATTAAAAGGAGGCCTTAATATCCCTTAGTTTCCAATAGGACCCCACTGCCACGGGAGGGTAGGACAAAAGATGTCATGAAAGTTCTTTCCATAAGCACGTATGACTATTTATGGAGTACATGCCTACATTATATTTATGAACTGGAGCTAGTGCCGTATCGCCCTAGGTTATAACTGTCTCATGATGAATATCATCCAACGAGTCACCGATCCAATGCCTATGAATTTATCTTATATTGTTCTTGCCAAGTTACTACTTTTGCTACTGCTATGGTTACTACTACCATATCACTGCTATCACTGTTACTGTTACCGTTACTACTGCTGCTATCATCAAAACTATCATACTACTGTGCTACTAATCAGTTTGCTGCAGATAATTAATCTCCAGGTGTGGTTGAATTGACAACTCAGCTGCTAATACCATCAAATATTCTTTGGCTCCCCTTGTGTCGAATCTATAAATTTGGGTTGAATACTCTACCCTTGAAAACTGTTGCGATCCCCTATACTTGTGGGTTATCATGTACTTTGGTGGATTTGCCCGATGATCGGCGATCCATAGAGAATAAATGGATCTTCAAGAAGAAGACTGACGCTAATGGTAATGTTATTATCTATAAAGCTTGACTTGTCGCAAAAGGTTTTGAACAAGTTCAAGGAGTTGACTGCGATGAGACTTTCTCACCCGTAGCGATGCTTAAGTCTGTCCGAATCATGTTAGCAATTGCTGCATTTTATGATTATGAAATCTGGCAAATGGACATGAAAACTGCATTCCTTAATGGATTTCTTAAATAAGAGTTGTATATGATGCAACCAGAAGTTTCGTCGATCCTAAAGGTGCTAACAAAGTGTGCAAGCTCCAGCGATCCATTTATGGACTGGTGCAAGCATCTCGGAGTTGGAATATACGCTTTGATGATGTGATCAAAGCATATGGTTTTATACAGACTTTTGGTGAAGCCTGTATTTACAAGAAAGTGAGTGGGAGCTCTGTAGCATTTCTAATATTATATGTGGATGACATATTGTTGACTGGAAATGATATATAATTTATGGATAGCATAAAAGGATACTTGAATAAAAGTTTTGCAATGAAAGACCTCGGTGAAGCTACTTATATATTGGGCATCAAGATCTATAGAGATAGATCAAGACGCTTAATAGGACTTTCACAAAGCACATACCTTGATAACATTTTGAAGAAGTTCAAAATAGATCAGTCAAAGAAGGAGTTCTTGCCTGTATTGTAAGGTGTTAAGTTGAGTAAAGACTCAAAACCCGACCACAACAAAAGATAGAGAGAGAATGAAAGTCATTCCCTATTCCTCAGTCATAGGTTCTATAAAGTATGCCATGCTGTGCACCAGACCAGTTGTGTGCCTTGCTATGAGTTTGGCAAGGGGGTACAATAGTGATCTAAGAATGGATCACTGGACAACAGTCAAAATTATCCTTAGAGGACTAAGGAAATGTTTCTCGGTTATGGAGGTGATAAAGGGTTTGTCATAAAGGATTACGATGATGCAAGCTTTCGACACTAATCTAGATTAGTGTCGAAATCTTGCATCATCTAGATTAGTGTCGAAAGCTTTCGACACCCATTCGTTAGCTTAGAATTATGATTGTTCAGTTCTATTGCTATTGCTTTCTTTATGTCAAATACATATTCCTCCGACTATGAGATTATGCAACTCCCGGATACCGGAGGAATTCCCTGTGTGCTATCAAACGTCATAACGTAACTAGGTGATTATAAATATGCTATACAGGTATCTCCAAAGGTGTTTGTTGGGTTGACACAGATCGAGATTAGGATTTTTCACTTCGAGTATCGGAGAGGTATCTCTGGGCCCTCTCGGTAATGCATAACATAAGTAGCCTTGCAAGCAAAGTAACTAATGAGTTAGTTGCAGGATTATGCATTATGGTATGAGTAAATAGAATTTCCGGTAACGAGACTGAACTAGGTATGAAGATACCAACGATCGAATCTCGGGCAAGTAACATACCGTTGACAAAGGGAATAACGTATGTTGTCATAAAGGTTCGACCAATAAAGATCTTCGTAGAATATGTATGAGCCAACATGAGCATCCAGGTTCCGCTATTGGTTATTGACCGGAGAGGTGTCTCAGTCATGTCTATGTAGTTCTTGAACCCGTAGGTTCTGCACGCTTAACGTTTGATGATGATTTTGTATTATATGAGTTATGTGATTTGGTGACCAAATGTTGTTTGGAGTCCCAGATGATATCACGGACATGACGAGGAGTCTCAAAATGGTCGATATGTAAAGATTGATATATAGGACGATAGTATTCAGACACCGGAAGTGTTCCAAGGGTACCGGGTACGTATCGGGTCATCGGAAGGGGTTCCGGGCACCCCCCGGCAAACTATATGGGCCTAATGGGCCAAGAGTGGGACAGACCAGCCCCTAAGGGGCTGGTGCACCCCCCATAGGCCGAAATAGGAGAAGAAAAGGAGGGAACGGAGAAGGAAAGGGGAGGATTCAGCCTCCCCTTTCCTTTCCTCCCCCTCTCTTTCCTTCCCCTCCGACACTTATGGAAGGGGGAGGCCGACTTGGAGGAGGCTCCCAAGTAGGATCCCTCCTACTTTGGGCGCCCCTTAATTCTCCCCTTCGTATCCCACCTATTTATATGTGGGGGGGGGGCACCGCTAGAACACATCACATTGATTCCCAGCCTTGTGCGGCGCCCCCCTCCACAGTTTACGCCTCCGGTCATATTCACGTAGTGCTTAGGTGAAGCCCTGTGAGGATCACTTCACCATCACCGTCACCACACCGTCGTGTTGATGCAACTCTCCCTTGACACTTTGCTGGATCAAGAGTTCGAGGGACGTCATCGAGCTGAACATGTGCAGAACTCAGAGGTGCCGTAAGTTCGGTGCTTGATCGGTCAGAACGAGAAGAAGTTCGACTACATCAACTGCATTGTCAAACGCTTCCGCTTTCAGTCTATGTCGTGGAATTGTCACGTTAGATGTCCTCATGAAAGGACTTATTTGTGGAGCCATCGCAACTAGGAAGCTTGAAGGGGTTGATCGGGGCAAAGGACACGAGAGGTTTATACTAGTTCGGCCCCTTACGGTGAAGGGAAGCCTATGTCTAGTTGGGTTGGTATTGATGTTTCGATGACCAGGGAGCGAGATATGCTATGCCCGCCTCTCGATCAATTGTTTCTTACCCTAAGCCACCGGCGGGTCGTCCCCTTATATACACGGGCTGACGCCCTGCGGCTTACAGAGTCCCGGCCGGCTCATAAACAGTGTCCGGCTTGGTGACTAGTTAAATCTACCTTATGATACAAGTTATGCTATTATGACGGTTTACTACGACGGGCCTTAAGTCACCCGTGGGCCTCAGACCTTGTACTGAACCGCCATCTTCATGCTTGGTCTTGGGCTTCCTTCCGGTGAGTCTTCTTTGTGTAACCCGGCCCCTCCTGGGTGGCTTACACGAATATTTACACCCCAACATTAGGCCCCAGATTGATTTGAACCGGTTCATGTCAATCTTAAAATACCTTTAAGAAATAAATCTTCAGGCTTCTGCCTGAGCAAAAGGTTTTCCTTAACCCGCCATGACGTCATCTTTTGGATCTGCGTTAACCCGCCGTGACGTCATCTTCACTTAAATTCATTCTTTATTCCACCATATCCTCCAATGGATCTCTGCCTTTACTGACTGTTCCGAAAACCGAGGCGTCGGGGCCGCTGGATAATAATGCTTATCTCCTCGTTTCTCGTGCCGTCTCAGTCATCCTTTCCTTATAAATAGGCACGACCTAGGTCTTTCCCATTCTCCCCCTTCAGTCGTCTTCTTCCTCTCGCTGCTTCTCTGTCGCTCGAGCTCCGCCGCCGCCGCCGTCGCAGATCTCCTCGCCTTCACCAACTCAGGCCGCTGCATCAACCTGGTTGGACCAGAAAAACGCGACGACCTCCGCAGCAACCCTGCATCTGTAAGTCTCCTCCTTCTTGTTCCTCACATCTGTATCAGGACCTTCGAGTTCCTCGGTGTTCTTTGCTGTTCGTCTGGAACCCTTCGTAGATTTCATCACCACCGCCGTTCCTTTATCTTGAAGATAGTATAAACTGATGCAGTAGCTATTTCACACCCATTTCGGTTGCAAGTAGATCCCTTTCTGTCACACAGAGGCTCTATTTGATCCCTCGAACTTCATCTGTGCCAGTTCTAGGTCTAGAAAATTTTCTTTTCAGAACAGTTGTTTGATCCAAAATAATAGCGGCAACTTGTGAAAACCTGTTTGTTTCACCCAGAAAATAAAAAACTGCCTCTGTCGAATATGTTTAACCTTGCTTGCTTCTCACGACTTGAGAAAACTTAATTGCTCTTGACACCTGTAGTGGCTTAAATATTACTGCATAGTTGTCCATATATCATTAGGCCCCTTCTTAAGCCGCCACCTTGAATAATTAAAATGCTTTCCTCCGGGTTAAAGTTGAACCGGAACCTCTAATTTTTTCATAGGCCAACTGTCGTCATGGCTCCTAAGGCAACCAAGGCTCCTGTGACCTGTAATTGGGTCCCATCCACAGTCATCAGGAGCAAACTGTCAGAATTTGTAAAGTCTGGCCATCTGCCCAAGAAGGAGGTCATGTCTTATCGTGCCCCTGACCCGTCCGAGGAGAAGCCTCATCCCAAAGAAGGGGAGGAGATAGTTTTTACGGATCATATGAGCCGGGGATTTGCTCCTCCCGGTTCAAAATTCTTCAGGGCTGTTTTGAATTTCTTTGACCTTAGGCCTCAAGACATTGGACCCAATTCCGTTTCAAATATTTGCAACTTCCAAGTCTTCTGCGAGGTGTACCTGGGAGAAGAGCTCAATCTGCTTTTGTTCAGAGAGCTTTTCTACTTAAACCGGCAGAATGAACGTGCCAATGGGCCCAGTCTTGAACTTGGAGGCATCTCAATTCAGTGGCGGAGAGACTGCCTTTTTCCTTATGCTGAACTGCCGAGTCACCCAAAAGATTGGAATCAGACGTGGTTCTATTGCCAGGACACTTCTCCGGCTGGCGAGAACCCTCTGCCCGGCTTCCGCGCTCTGCGCCTTGAATCCAACCACCCGCTGCCAGATAAACTTTTTGCTGTTGAACGTCTGACACTCGCTCCCACCATTAGAAGAATCAAAGCTCTTTTGGGAAACGGTTTAGACGGCATCGACCTGGTCCGATTCTGGGTCACTTGGCGAGTGCTTCCGTTAGCCGCCGCCCCGGTTTAATGTGCACTTACTCAGGCGAAAAGGATGACCCACTGCGTCATAGTCCCGACGACTTACCAGATGACGTTGTTGAAAGAGGGCACAGTGACTAGTAATGCCTTTGGCTTACTTCCCTTCTGCAAGGAGAACCCGGCTCCCACAGTAACTTATCAATCTCAATGAATATTCCTTAATATAATACACCTTGCTTTTATTCATAACCCTTTATCATTTTTCACAGGCCGATGACAACTTCTGGAAGGTCAAGTATAACCATGAGGCGGCCAAACAAGCCAGGGCGACAAAAAGAGCCGAAAGGAAAACCGCCAAGACAGGAACTTCGAAGAAGAGGAAGCCAAGCGCTTCAGATATGTTTAAGTTGGATGACACTGATGATGATGAAGAAGAGGTAGCTTTTAACTCCCTTGACTCTTTTGTCATTATTTTATTGACATTCTACTTTTCAGGAGGATACGGGGAACAGCCAAGCGGTTGATGAAGAGGTAACTATAATCTCCTCCGACTCAGAGCCTTTGCCCAAGCAAAAAATCTGAAGGGTGACCTGGAAAGTAAGATTTTCACATCCTCTAGCTTATCAAGATTCTCGATTTGTTTTGAAGCAACAACAGTTTGAAAGCCGGAGGCAGACCCAGAACAGCAAGGATGTAGAGCTTTCCTGCAGCTTACCTGACGTAACCAGGAAGCGTCGGACTGAGGTTATCTCCGATTTACGTTTTGTTTTACCTTTGGTGGGTTTAATTTGCCAACCTCTCAATTCATCTGAGTCCAATTATCAGGATACTTCTCCTTCTTCCGGCGAGTCTATGCAGTCTAACATGCCGGCTTTCAAAACTGCCCCCGGGTAATGTAACTTTGTTTTACCTTAGGCTTTACCTTACTCATGCTTTTGTATTCATCCTTCTACCTTTGTTGACAGTATGCAAGTGAAGCCCAGTAAGAGGGCAAAGAAGAATAAGCCGTCCCAAGACCCGGTCGTGGCTAAACCGGAGCTTGGCACAGCTGCTCCTGACAGTTCCACCCATCAGCCGCCGCCTGAACCAGCCTCTGATATTCCAGTGCCAACCTCTGATCCGTCCACCGAAGATACTCTCAACAGCTCTGATAACCCGGAGGCTCCTAGCCCGGTCAAGACAAATGACCCGGAAGTTGAGATTCTGAGGTCTCAGTTTGTTGAACCAGGGCGGCCCACTGTCCTTGCCAAATGCTCTGCTAAGGAGGAACTTACCGAACGCCGAAAAGCCAAGCTGGACATTACTGATTATACTCACTTAAGCATTGGAGACATAGTCTTAGGCTATCTGAATCAAGTGCATAACTTTCGTGACCTGGAAATTGAGATGGTGAAACAAATACAGCAGAAATTTGAGGTCTAACTTATGCTATTCTCCTGAATCTTACTTACTGTATCAGCCCCCAAGTCTATTTCTTCTTAATAAATATGCTGTAGACTTAGAAAACTGCATAGCCCCGCTCTTTCCGGTTCAAACAAAGAAGATATTTAATCCGGTCGTAACATGATACCTTGAACTTGCGTTTATACATTAGCCCCCAAGTGCCAAGTACCTTTGCTTGCAAAGTGCTTGGGACTTAATGTCATCTTACTATATTTCTTAACATAATCCGGCTTTGTTAATTAAAATTCTTTAGCATACATTAGCCCCCAAGTGCCAAGTATCTTTGCTTGCAAAGTGCTTGGGACTTAATATTACCTTACCATGATTCTGACTATAACCCGGCATCAATGCAGGCCAGCATAAGTAAATTTGAATCGGAAATTAATGATCTGAAGAGTCGTCTGATAGCTCAAGAGCGTGAAATTCAAAAGGCCAACTCCAAGTTTGAATTCAGCGTCTCTGAACAAGAGAAATTGAAGAAGGATTTTGAGGCGGAGAAGAAAAGCTGGTCTGATGAGAAGGCTCCATTGGTCACCCGGGTCGAAACAGCAGAAGCATCACTTGCTGAAGCAACAGCTGAGCTGTCCGGCTTAAAACACCAGATTTCTCAAATGGTCTCAGCTATTTTCGGTAAGTTACTGTATATAACCTCCAATATTGTAATCCTTCCTTTGATGACTGATTTTAATCGTTATCTCCATCTCACCTTATGCTTGTGAACGCAGGCCCCAGGAGTACCAACCTCAAGCAGAACATGTTGACCAAACTGAAAGCGGTTTACACGCTAGTGGAGCAACTATACACCGGGTCACAACATGCTTTGGCCGTTGTATCTTTATCAAATGACACTCCCCACCTCCTTCAAGACGTGCTAAAATGTCTCGCTGTGCTACCTCAGCGGATCCAGGACTTAAGGCGGGCGTCCGCAAGAGCCAGAGCCGTAGCCGCGTTGAGCCGGGCAAAGGCATGGATTCCAGAACTAGACCCGGCCGACCTCGCTCTTGGATACCCGAGTCTGAAAGAGGATGGTACCGTTTTTGACGATCAAGATTTCACCGCCTGTGTCAAAGACATACATCCCGTGGCGACCCTCATTGGGAACGACAGTGACCTTACCAAGTATTCGTCGGGCTATGACAGTGAGAACCGAAGAATTCCAAACACTCCATATGATCAAGTCAGCCTGATCCCTCCAATTCGGAAGCATACTTTTGCCACTGAAGTGGACCCAGCCGGTTTAATAGATGATGAAGCTGAGTTTGAAGCCTTGAGCGGCACTGACTGGGCCTCGTCAACTTTCCAGGACAAAGCAGTCGACGAAGAAGCGGAGAAGGATAACCCGGAATCTCCAAGCCCGCCGAAGGAGTGAACCGCCACGCGTTTACGACTTTGCAAACAATGCTGCATTATTTAGACTAGGGGAGTCTTGTAATAGGGTAGAAAAAACCTCTTAATTTTGTCATGCCTTCGCGCATGTTTATGGCGCTTAATACTTTCGTAAGCCCCCATCACCATATAGTTCCAGCTTACGTTGATCTTTTATTTCCTTGATGTTTAAATTTACTTACCTTATCCTGCATATGAAACAAGCAAACTGACACTTAACAACTTGGGGTGATCAACATTAAGCCGGAAGAATCAAAAGATCATCTCAGAATGCTTTCAAGAAGGTCTTAAGATAGTTAAATAACTTTGTTTATAAAATATGATGGATAAAAGGCTTCTGATTCGAATACGATCAGTAAACCATTCCAAAGGGGTTAAGCTAAGATTCAGATATGATCATATAGCCCCCAGTGGCTTTGGCGATGCCGATCAAGTGGGTATCTACAGCTATGTTCTCTTTGGTTCGAATACGACCTATGTTTGAACAGGAAGCCCCCAAGTGACCATAAGAGTTATTTAATGACGCTGATTCAAATATGATCCATGTCAGACCCAAAGGGGTTAATCTATGATTCAAATATGATTAAGAAGCCCCCAAGTGGGTTTGGCAGTATGCCGATCAAATGAGTATCGACAGCTATGTTCTCTTCGGTTCGAATACAACCTATGTTTGAATAGGAAGCCCCCAAGTGATCATGGCTAGATTCAGATATGATCATAAGCCGGACCAAAGGGAAAGCCGAATTCAGATACGATCCGCTCCCTGTTGGTAGTTTCCACCACCTGATAAAGAAGACATATAAACATTTTGAGGGAAAAAAGGACAGATGTCCTGATTTATTGCTTTATATAATATATACATCGTCAAAATATATACATCTTGAGAACCGGTGGCTCAAGTATAGTAAGGCCGAAGATGGCGATATTCCACGGCCGGCGGGTCTCCTCCTTCGACTTACGTGAGTCTTTGTGCTCTCGAACATCGATGAGGTAGTATGACCCGTTGTTCAGATTCTTGCTACCCACAAAGGGTCCTTCCCAAGGAGGGGATAGCTTGTGCATATTAGACTGATCCTGGATGAGCCGGAGCACTAAGTCGCCTTCCTGAAAGGTTCTGCTTCTAACCCGGCGGCTGTGATAGTGGCGCAGGTCTTGCTGGTAAATTGCCGAGTGGGCTATTGCCAAGTCTCGCTCTTCATCCAACAAGTCAAGTGCATCCTGACGAGCTTTTTCGTTATCAGCTTCAACGTAAGCCACCACGCGGGGTGAGTCATGCCGGATGTCACTTGGCAGGACTGCCTCTGCTCCATAGACCATGAAGAAAGGTGTGTAACCCGTGGATCTGTTAGGCGTAGTGTTGATGCTCCATAGTACAGAGGGCAACTCCTCCACCCAACAACCCGGAGTCCGCTGTAAAGGGACCAAGAGCCATGGCTTGATACCCTTCAGGATCTCCTGATTAGCTCTTTCTGCTTGACCATTGGATTGAGGATGAGCAACAGCCGAAACATCAAGCCGGATATGTTCTCATTGACAGAACTCTTCCATAGCACCCTTGGAGAGATTAGTGCCATTATCAATTATAATGCTGTGTGGAAAACCAAAATGAAAGATCACCTTTTTGATGAACTGAACCGTTGTGGCTGCATCACACTTACTGACTGGCTCTGCCTCAACCCACTTTGTAAACTTATCCACTGCCACCAGGAGGTGTGTCTTTTTATCCTTAGACCTCTTGAAAGGTCCAACCATGTCAAGCCCCCAAGCTGTGATACACCAAGTAATTGGAATCATCCTCAACTCTTGAGCCGGCACATGAGCTCGTCATGAGAATTTTTGACATCCGTCACATCTGCATCAGGATGAGCCGTCAGCCAATAGAAACCATGACGGAAAGCCTTGGCCACAAGAGATTTTGAGCCGGCATGATGACCACAATCTCCTTCATGGATCTCACGAAGTATCTCTTGAGCCTCCGCAGGCGACACACAACGTTGAAAAGCCCCCGTGACACTGAGGTGATGTAACTCGCCATTAACAATCATCATAGATTTGGACCGCCTGAAGATTTGTCTCGCCAAGGTCTCATCCTCAGGCAACTCTCCCGGGTCATATAGGCCAAATATGGCACTGTCCAAACCGGGATGACGTGAAGGGCAGCCACCAGCTGTGCCTCCGGGTCCGACACTGCTAGTTCTTCCTCTGTAGGCACCTTGACAGAAGGATTATGCAAAACGTCAAGAAAGGTGTTAGGTGGCACCGGCTTACGCTGAGATCCCAACCGGCTTAACGCATCAGCCGCCTCATTCTTTCTTCGATCAATGTGCTCCACTTGATAACCTCTGAAGTGCCCAGCCACAACATCTACTTCACGACGGTAAGCCGCCATAAGGGGATCCTTGGAGTCCCACTTGCCTCACACCTGTTGAGCCACGAGATCTGAGTCGCCCAAGCACCTTACCCGGCTCAAATTAATCTCTTTGGCCATCCGAAGGCCATGGAGCAAGGCCTCGTACTCAGCTGCATTGTTAGTACATGGAAACATAAGCCGAAGCACATAACAAAATTTGTCATCGCGAGGGGAAGTTAAAACAACTCCAGCCCCTGAGCCTTCTAATTGCTTGGACCCATCAAAGTGAATAGTCCAGTATGTGTTATCTGGCTTCTCCTCAGGTGCCTACAACTCTGTCCAATCATTGATAAAGTCCACCAAGACTTGAGATTTGATAGCAGTACGTGGCATATATTTCAAACCATAAGGCCCAAGCTCAATAGCCCACTTGGCAATTCGTCCTGTGGCCTCCCTGTTCTGAATGATGTCTCCCAAGGGGCTGGAACTTACCACCGTTATATGATGACTTTGGAAGTACTACTTCAGCTTCCGGTTTGCCATGAACACTCCGTAAACAAGCTTCTACCAATGTGGATATCTTTGTTTAGACTCAATGAGCACCTCACTGATGTAGTAAACTGGCCGTTGAACCGGATGCTCCTTGCCTGCCTCCTTATGCTCCACCACAATGGCGACACTGACGGCTCGTGAGTTAGCAGCCACATATAACAGCTATGGCTCTTTATCAATGGGAGCAACAAGGATCGGCGGCTCAGACAACTGTCTATTTAAGTCTTCAAAGGCCGTATTAGCAGCATCACTCCAGACAAAGGTGTCTGTTTTCTTCATCATCTGATACAGCGGTAGGGCCTTCTCACCTAACCGGCTTATGAATCGGCTTAAAGCAGCAACACGACCCGCCAGTCGCTGAACATCATTGATGCACGCTGATTTGGCCAGAGAGGTAATTGCCTTGATCTTCTCCGGATTAGCTTCAATGCCTCTGTTTCAAACCAAGAAACCCAAGAGCTTGCCTGCAGGTACACCAAATACACACTTGTCCGGGTTAAGCATCATCTTATAAACCCGGAAATTGTCAAAGGTCTCTTTCAGGTCAGATATCAAGGTTTCCTTCTCTCTGGACTTCACCATGATGTCATCCACATAAGCATGAACATTGCGCCCAATTTGATCGTGGAGACAGTTCTGTACACATCGCTGATAAGTCGCCTGAGCACTCTTGAGCCCAAATGGCATAGATACATAACAGAAGGCTCCAAACGGAGTGACGAAAGCCGTCTTCTCCTAGTCCTTAACTGCCATTTTGATATGATGATAACCAGAGTAAGCATCCAAAAATCTCAAACGCTCGCAACCCGCCGTAGCATCAATGATTTGATCAATACGGGGGAGAGCAAAGGGATCAGCCGGACAAGCCTTATTTAAGTCCGTGTAATCGACACACATCCGCCAGGTGCCGTTCTTTTTGAGCACGAGCACCGGGTTAGCCAACCACTCCGGGTGAAAAACTTCAACAATAAACCCAGCCTCTAAGAGTCGGGAAACTTCCTCTCCAATAGCCTTTCGCCTCTCTTCATTGAGTCGTCGAAGAAACTGCCTGACCGGCTTATATTTCAGATCAATATTGAGGGTGTGCTCAGCGAGTTCTCTCAGTACACCTGGCATGTCAGAAGGTTTCCATGCAAAAATGTCTCGGTTCTCACGGATGAACTCGATGAGCACGCTTTCCTATTTAGGATCCAAATTGGCACTGATACTGAACTGCTTCGATGAATCACCTGGATTGAAATCCACAAGCTTGGTTTCTGCAGCCGACTTAAATTTCATTGCCGAGTCATGCTCGGTGGTTGGCTTCTTTAGAGAAGTCATATCTACCGGGTCAACGTTGTTTTTATAAAACTTCAGTTCCTCTGCTGCACAAACAGACTCAGCATAAGCCGCGTCTCCCTCCTCATATTCGAGGGCTACCTTTCGACTTCCATGCACGGTGATGGTGCCCTTGTAACCCGACATCTTAAGCTGCAGATAAACATAACACGGCCGTGCCATGAACTTGGCATAAGCCAGCCGTCCAAATAGAGCATGATATGGACTCCTGATTTTGACCACCTCAAAGGTTAACTTCTCAGCTCTGGAATCATACTCATCTCCAAAGGCCACTTCCAGTTCAATCTTGCCAAATGGGTAAGCCGACTTACCGGGAACCACTCCATGGAAAACAGTGTTGGATGTCTTCAAATTCTTATCAGTTAACCCCATGCGTTGAAAGGTCTCATAATAGAGGATATTGATGCTGCTACCCCCGTACATGAGTACCTTAGTGAATTTATATCCACCAACCTGAGGCGCTACCACCAAGGCTAACTAACCCAGATTATCAACCCGGGCGGGGTGATCTTCCCTGATCCATACGATGGGCTGTTCTGTCCACCTCAAATAACAGGGAACCGCCGGCTCAACAGAATTCACGACCCTCTTATGAACCTTCTGGTCACGTTTGCACAAGCTGGTGGTGAATACATGATACTGCCCTCTATTCAGCTGCTTCGGATGGCTCTAATAACCCGACTGCTGCTGCTGTTGCTCCCCTTGACCAGACTGGTGCTGATTATAACCGCCTTGATGTCCCTGAAAGCCGGAACCTGAACCGCTGCCCGGGCCCTGGAAACCACCAGCTCCTGAGCCGCTGCCCGACCCATGATTGCCATCAAACGTGTTAGAATTCTTAAAAGCCTTCATGATCGCACAATCCTTCCATAAGTGGGTGACAGGTCGTTCCCGGGTACCGTGTCTCGGGCATGGCTCATTGAGTAATTGCTCAAGAGATGGGCCTGACCCGCCAGATCGAGGCGGCGGTTTGCCCTTACGTCTATGATTGTTACCCTGTGCATTGGCGTTGGCTACAAACTCCAGGTTACCCTCCGCCTTACGCTTATTGCTCCCTTGATTCATCGGGTTATGCCGTTGTCCCTTTCCTTTGCCGTTCTTCTTTCCCTCCCCTGTCTTATCCTCATCAGACGCGGGATCCTTGGTACTATCAGAGTCGGCGTATTTGACTAAAGCTGCCATCAGCGTACCCATATCGTTGCAATTACACTTAAGGCGCCCCAGTTTTTGTCTCAGAGGCTCAAAGCGGCAGTTCTTTTCCAACATAAGGACTGCAGAGCCAACATCCATCTTGTCAGATGAATGTATTATCTCCTTGACCCGGCGTACCCAGTGAGTCGTGGATTCACCCTCCTCCTGCTTACAATTTGTCAAATCCACAATCGACATAGATTGCTTACAAGTGTCTTTGAAGTTCTGGATGAAACGGGCCTTTAGCTCTGCCCACGTATTAATGGAACTGGGTGGCAAGCCCTTTAACCAAGACCGGGCCGTTCCATCTAACATCATGGTGAAATACTTAGCCATTGCTGCGTCGCTGACCTCCAATAGCTCCATGGCCATCTCATAACTTTCGATCCACGCTCCGGGCTGTAAATCGGCCGTGTAATTCGGCACCTTTCGAGGTCCCTTGAAGTCCTTGGGTAAGCGCACATTACGTAGAGCCGACACCAAACAAGGAACACCGCCGGTTCTAGTAGCCACTCCCATCTCAGTGGAAGTCATCGGATAGTCTGGGAAATCTTGAGGAGCCGTCGATTGAGCCGCTAGCTGAGCTACCCGCTCATTCTCCTGACGTATCCGATCTTGTACCGGGTTATAGCCACCGGGCTGGTTCCGGTGCTGGGCATTGCTTGACAAAGCTTCTGACTCCATGTGCCTGCTGTAACTCAGACTCCGGTTTTGGGGAGGCGGTGCTAACCAAGGCGGAGGAGTTGAGTGAATCCTGTCCCGGCTATAAGAATAAGTCTCTTGCGAAGCCAGGGCCGTCTAGACAAGTTCTCTGATCCTCCGGGTCTCCACCGCTGTCAGATCATCACCGTCCATTGGGAGAGCCGCCAAACGCGCTGATGCTGCGATTAAGTTCTCCATGGGGTTGGAAAAGTGACCCGGCGGTATCGGTACGTAACGGGGCAGTGCCATGTTCCCATGGGGATGTGCCATCTCCCGAGGCTGAGCCGGTCCTCCTGTTCCGGCTGTCATAAACTCATTTGCATCTGGCGGGTTACTTGGGCCGGCTCCGGGTGTAGCGAAAAGATTCCGAGGGTTGTAAATCTGAGGCAAACAGGATTGAGTTTTCTGGTGCCTCCTTCTCATCACCTCATTATATGCGTTCATCCTCATCGTAAGTTGGAAAGCCTCTGACTGGAGCTGCTGCGCCCGTGCGTCCAAAGCCTCCCGTTCTGTGGCTAACCTGGTGTCCTCAGCTGCCAAGGCCTCCTTGGCCCGAGCTATTTTCTCACGCACCCGTGCCACCTCCGCGTCATGCTCATCTTTATTTGCCAGAATAACCGTGGCGGTTAACATGGCCGTAAGCTTATCCATGAGATCTATCAGCACCTGAGCCGGTGGGCGCACAGGGCCTCTTGCCCCGGCCACTCCCGTTCCGGATGTTATTGTAGAAGTGGCTGTAGAATTTTGGCAGGGTTGAGTCCTAGCCATGAAGACTCCTGCCCAGTTTGGCGGCTCATAAGGGTCCGGAATACTGGAGCCATCGGAACAGCCCCCAAGACGCCATCTTGCACTTGTTACAGCGAGTCTGTTGAACCGGAGGACGAATTACCGTCAGAGAGGACGGCCGTCTCAGCACCATCTTCAGATCCTTCAGAAAGTTCTTCTCCGTGGATGCATCCCACAAAGACACGCTTCATGCCGGGTTGAACTCGGGCGGGTCTCGCGCGCTGAGCCGTCTCGACGAGGTCGGTGCAGTTGTCCGGCTCAGGGCCCTCCTCACCAATCCGGCTGATGAAGACGTGGATTCCGCCGAAGGGGACCCGGTACCCGTACTCAATTGAGTCGGCACCGGGGCCCCAGCCTTCATCGTCGATGTAGATCTTGCAGCGGCGACTCTTGGTCATCCGGCCCACTGCGTATCCCTTGAGCCCTTCGAAGTTGCCCTTCAAGAACCCGAATCCACCGTGCGCTGGCCCCACGGTGGGCGCTAACTATCATGGAATTGTCACGTCAGATGTCCTCGTGAAAGGACTTAGTTGTGGAGCCATCGCAACTAGGAAGCTTGAAGGGGTTGATCGGGGCAAAGGACACGAGAGGTTTATACTAGTTTGGCCCCTTACGGTGAAGGGAAGCCTACGTCTAGTTGGGTTGGTATTGATGTTTTGATGACCAGGGAGCGAGATACGCTATGCCCGGCTCTGGATCAGTTGTTTCTTACCCTAAGCCGCCGACGGGTCGTCCCCTTTTATACACGGGTTGACGCCCTGTGGCTCACAGAGTCCCGGCCGGCTCATAAACAGTGTCTGGCTCGGTGACTAGTTAAATCTACCTTATGATACAAGTTATGCTATTATGACGGTTTACTACGACGGGCCTTAAGTCGCCCATGGGCCTCAGACCCTGTACTGAACCGCCATCTTCATGCTTGGTCTTGGGCTTCCTTCCGGTGAGTCTTCTTTGTGTAACCCGGCCCCTCCTGGGCGGCTTACACGAATAGTTACATCCCCAACAGTCTACGAGGGTACATGGACACACTCTCCCCCTCTCATTGCAATGCATCTCCTAGATAGATCTTGCGCGAGCATATGATTTTTTTTGAAATTGCATGCTAGATTTCCCAACATTCATACCTTCACTAGTGCAAGTTCTCTCAACAATGATAACATAATTGGATCATATAACAATCCCTCAACATGAAATGAAGAATCACTCCAAAGTTTCTATCAGAGAACGTAGGACGGAAACGTGTATCAACCCCTATGCATAGATTACCACAATGTCACCTCGGGAATCTGCGAGTTGAGTACCAAAACATACATCAACTGAACCAACAGAACATCCCATTGTCAACACAGATATCCCATCGCAAGACATACATCAAGTGTTCTCAAATCCAATACTCAATCCAACATAACGAAACCTCAAAGAGCAAGACTCAATTCATCACAAGAAGGTAGAGAGGGGGAAACACCATATAATCCAACTATGGTAGCAAAGCTCGCGGTACATCAAGATCGTGCCAAATCAAGAACAAGAGAGAGAGAGAGAGAGAGAGAGAGAGAGAGAGAGAGATCAAACACATAGCTACTGGTACATACCCTCATCCCCGAGGGTGAACTACTCCCTCCTCGTCATGGAGAGCGATGGGATAATGAATATGGCCACCGGTGATGGTTTCCCCCTCCGGCAGGGTGCCGGAATATGTCCCCGATTGTTTTTTCATGGCTACACAGGCTTGTGGCGGCGGAACTCCCGATCTAGGTTTCTTTCTGGGGGTTTATGGATTTATAGGAATTTTTGGGGTTGGTTTCACGTCAGGGGGTCCACGAGTCAGCGACAAGGCAGGGGGCGTGCCCTAGGGGGTTGGGCGCGTCCTCCACCCTTGTCGTTGACTCGGGACTCTTTTGGCCCAACTCTTGTGCTTCAGGGGCTTTTTCTGGTCCATAAAAATCACCGTAAATTTTCAGCTCGTTTGGACTCTGTTTGATATTCCTTTTCTGCAAAACTAAAAAACAAGGAAAAAACAGAAACTAGCATTAGGCTCTAGGTTAATAGGTTAGTCCCAAAAATAATATAAAATAGCATATAAATCCATATAAAACATCCAAAACAGATAATATAATAGCATGGAACAATCAAATATTATAGATACGTTGGAGACGTATCAAGCATCCCTAAGCTTAATTCATGCTCGTCCCTGAGTAGGTAAATGATAAAAACAGAATTTTTAATGTGGAATGCTACCTAGCATATTTATCAATGTAATCTTCTCTACTATGGCAATAATCCATAAGATTCAAAACAAAAGTTTAATATTGACATAAAACAATAATACTTCAAGCATACTAATAAGGCAATCATGTCTTCTCAAAATAACATGGCCAAAGAAAGTTATCCCTACAAAATCATATAGTCTGGCTATGCTCCATCTTCATCACACAAAATATTCAAATCATGCACAACCTCGATGACAAGCCAAGCAATTGTTTCATACTTTGGATGTTCTCAAACCTTTTAAACTTTCACACAATACATGAGCGTGAGCCATGGATATAGCACTATAGGTGGAATAGAATATGGTGGTTGTGGAGAAGACAAAAAGAAGGAGATAGTCTCACATCAACTAGGCGTATCAACGACTATGGAGATGCCCATCAATAGATATCAATGTGAGTGTGTAGGGATTGCCATGCAACGGATGCACTAGAGCTATAAGTTTATGAAATCTCAACAGAAACTAAGTGGGTGTGCATCCAACTTGCTTTCTCATGAAGACCTATGACATTTGAGGAAGCCTATCGTTGGAATATACAAGCCAAGTTCTATAATGAAAAATTCCCACTAGTATATGAAAATGGCAACATATGAGACTCTCTATCATGAAAATCATGGTGCTACTTTCAAGCACAAGTGTGGAAAAAGGATAGTAACATTGCCCCTTCTCTCTTTCTCTCATTTTTGTTCTCTTTTTTTATTGGCTTCTTTGGGCTCTTTTTTTATTTGGCTTCTTTGGCCTCTTTTTTTATCTCCTCACATGGGACAATGCTCTAATAACTAAGATCATTACACTTTCAGTTACTTACAACTCAAAAATTACAACTCGATACTAGAACAAAATATGACTCTATATTTATGCCACCGGCGGTGTATCGGGATGTGCAATGACTCAAGAGTGACATGTATGGAAATTATGAATGGTGGCTTTGCCACAAATACTATGTCAACTACAGGATCATGCAAAGCAATATGACAATGATGAAGCATGTCATAATAAACGGAACGGTGGAAAGTTGCATGGCAATATATCTCAGAATGGCTATGGAAATGTCGTAATAGGTAGGTATGGTGGCTGTTTTGAGGAAGGTATATGGTGGGTGTATGGTACCGATGAAAGTTGTGCGGTACTAGAGAGGCTAGCAATGGTGGAAGGGTGAGAGTGCGTATAATCCATGTACTCAACATTAGTCATAAAGAACTCACATACTTATTGCAAAAGTCTATTAGCTATCGAAACAAAGTACTACACGCATGCTCCTAGGGGGATAGATTGGTAGGAAAATACCATCGCTCGTCCCCGACCGCCACTCATAAGGAAGACAATAAATAAATAAATCATGCTCTGACTTCGTTACATAACGGTTCACCATACGTGCATGCTACAGGAATCACAAACCTCAGCACAAGTATTTCTACAATCCACAATTACTCACTAGCATGACTCTAATATCACCATCATCATATCTCAAAACAATCATAAGGAATCAAACTTCTCATAGTATTCAATGCACTTTATATGAAAGTTTTTATTATATCCCTCTTGGATGCCCAACATATTAGGACTAAATTCATAACCTAAGGAAATTATCATGTTGTTTAGAGAGAATCTCAAAATAATATAAGTGAAGAATGAGAGTTTATCAATTTCTTCAAAATAAAACCACCGCCGTGCTCTAAAAAGATATAAGTGAAATACTAGAGCAAACGAAAAACTACTCCAAAAGATATAAGTGAAGATCAATGAGTACTTGGATAATTATGGAACTATGTGAAGACTCTCTAACAATTAAGAATTTCAGATCCTAATATTTTATTCAAATAGCAATCAAAGCAAAATATAAATGTGATTGCAAGGATAGCACATATCATGTGAAGAAGCAAAAGCTTAGGCTCAACCAAAACTATCTGATAGTTGTTGAAGAAGAAAGGTGGGATGCCAACCGGGGCATCCCCAAGATTAGATGCTTGAGACTTCTTGAAATATTAACTTGGGATGCCTTGGGAATCCCCAAGCTTAGATGCTTGCTTGTCCTTGAATATTACCTTGGGGTTCCTTGGGCATCCCCAAGCTTAGGATCTTGCCACTCCTTATTCCGTAGTCTATCGAAACTTTACCCAAAACTTGAAAACTTCACAACACAAAACTCAACAGAAAATCTTATAAGAACCGTTATTATAAGAAAGCAAATCACCACTTAGGTAATGTTGTGAACTCATTCTAAATTCATATTGGTGTTATATCTAATGTATTCGAACTTCTCCATGGTTCATACCCTCCGATACTACTCATAGATTCATCAAAATAAGCAAACAACACAATGAAAATAGAATCTGTCAAAAAGAGAACAGTCAGTAGTAATCTGGAAACTTCGTATACTTCTGTAACTCCAAAAATTCTGAAAATTTAGGAAAACGTAGGAAATTTGTATAAAAATCATGTGTCAATAATTCATATCAAAAGCACATTCCAGTGAATTTTTAAAATTCCTGTACTAAGAGCAAAAGTTTCTATTTTTGCACAGAATCGAGCCAACTATCATCCACACTATCCCAAAGGCTTTACTTGGCACTCTATTGAAAAAAGCTATAAAACATGATTAATACAATAGCCTAATCATGTGAACACACAAAAATAGTAGGGGTAAATATTGGGTTGTCTCCCAACAAGTGCTTTTCTTTAATGCCTTTTAGCTAGGCATGACGATTTCAATGATGCTCGTATAGAAGATAAGAATTGAAACATAAAGAGAGCATCATGAAGCATATGACTAGCACATTTAAGTCTAACCCACTTCCTATGCATAGGGATTTTGTGAGCAAACAACTTATGGGAACAAGAATCAACTAGCATAGGAAGGCAAAGCAAGCATAACTTCAAAACTTTAAGCACATAGGGAGGAAACTTGATATTATTGCAATATGTAGAAGCATAAGTTCCTCTCATAATAATTTTCAGTAGCATCATGAAAGAATTCAACAATATAACCATCACATAAAGCATTCTTTTCATGATTCATAAGCATAAAATTTTACTACTCTCCACATAAGCAAATTTATTCTCACGAATAGTAGTGGGAGCAAACTCAACAAAATAACTATCATATGAGGCATAATCCAATTGAAAATTAAAATCACGATGACAAGTTTCATGGTTATCATTATTATTTATAGCATACATGTCATCACAATAATTATAATAAATAGGAGGCATGCTTTCATCATAATAAATATTCTCATCCAAACTTGGGGGACTAAAAATATCATCTTCATCAAACATGGCATCCCCAAGCTTGTGGCTTTGCATATCATAAGCATCATGGATATTCAAAGAATTCATACTAACAACATTACAATCATGCTCATCATTCAAAGATTTAGTGCCAAACATTCTATTGCATTCTTCTTCTTCTAACACTTGAGCACAATTTTCCTTTCCATCATTTTCATGAAAGACATTAAAAAGATGAAGCATATGAGGCAACCTCAATTCCATTTTTTTGTAGTTTTCTTGTATAGAGTAAACTAGTGATAAATCAAGAAACTGGAAGATTCGATTGCAAGATCTAAAGATATACCTTCAATCACTAACCTCCCTGGCAACGGCGTCAGAAAAGAGCTTGATGTCTACTATGCAACTGTAACGCCCCGGAACTGATGTGCCAGGTGTCTGCCAGTTATTCGCCGTTGTTGCCATGTCATTTGCTTGCGTGTTGCATTTTTCCATGTCATCATGTGCATCTCATTTTGCGTACATGTTCGTCTCATGCATCCGAGCATTTTCCCCATTGTCCGTTTTGCAATCCGACACTCCTATGTCATCCGGCGTCCCCTTCTTGTCTCTTGCCGTGATCGGGTGTTAAACATTCTCGGAATGGACCGAGGTTTGCCAAGCGGCCTTGGTACACCACCGGTAGACCGCCTGTCAAGTTTCGTGCCATTTGGAGGTCGTTTGATGCTCCAATGGTTAACCGGGTAACAGCAAAGGCCTCTTTTGTGTTGCAGCCCAACACCCCTCCAATCAGCCCAATAACCCATCCAAACCCCCTCCATGCTCTCGGTCGTTCGATCTTGATCGTGTGGGCGAAAACCGCACTCCATTTGGACACTCCTACCTCCTCCTACCTATAAATAAGTGCACCCCCGTCGAAATCTCGGGTCCAAACCCTAAAAATCTCCCCGCCGCGCCGGCCACCGCTCCTCGCCGGCGCCCTGTGGTGCCGTGCTGCCCCGCCTCCTGCGCCGGCCGCGGCCGCCGCCACCCGGCGCCCAGGCGCCCTGCGAGCTCGCCGCCGACCGCAGCTCACGCCCCGCTGCTCCCCGCCGGCGTCCGCCTCGGCTTCCTCGCCGCTCGCCGGAGCCACCTCGCCGCCGTCCTCGTCGGATCTGGTCAATCGGGACCAAATCCACCAGGCCCGCCAACCAAACGTGCCGGCCCCGTCCGGATCCCTCCGCCCCGCTCCTCCTCATCCCAAGTTGACTCCTCGGAGGGTAAATTTCGACAGTCCCTGATCTGTGTAATTTTATGCCTTTGTTCATCATGCCACAACTCCTTGCATATAGCTCTGTTTTGCATGCATGATATATCGAAATGTTCATTGTGAGATGCTATTCATTTCATTACATTGTGCAATGCTTGTTTGAGTTCATTTTGATGCCCTAATCATCGTTGCAAGAGTGCTATATGATGTTAACTGCTGTCTGTTAACAGAACTTGGTGATTTGTCTTCTTCATTGCATTTTTTGTGTGCATCCTATGAGCATGAGCTCTACATGTGTTTTGTACTAAATCATGCCATCTTTACAGTGGTGCAATACATGTATTTGTGTGAGTATTGTAGTGAGTGCATCGAGTTCGTGAAGTAGGGTACTTGCTGTTGCTGTTTTGCTAGTCTGAATATGCTATATCATGATGCTATGTAAACTTGCTGCTACAAGTCATTCTATGCATAATCTGGAGATGTTCACTAAGGATGTTTTGTTATACATGTCATGATCTATCCATACATGCCCCTGGTTGCATTTATAGCATGCTGTAGCTTGTTGTAATCTTGCTATCAAATTGCTAAATAATGTTGCTGTCAGTCTGTTAACTTTTAAGTTCAGTTTTTGCCATGAGCTTTGCTAGTTATCCATGAACCCTATGAACTTGCTCTTGCCATTCTTAGCTTCATAAATATGTTATCTTACTGTTGGTCACCTTGTCATGCCATTTGTTGCTCTGTGGTGAGTGGTACAAGCTCACCAACATGCCTACTTATCGTTGTTCCTGCCATGTCTGAATCTGTCATATCATTTTCCATGTTTGCATGGATGCTACCATGTTTTCTGTTGATCTTTGGAATTAGTTCAGTAAGGGAGTTTTGTTCTTTGTCTTTAGTATTATCATTCCATGCCTTTGTTTGCCATGTTAAGTTCTTGTAACATGTTGTTTGATAGCTCTAAACATTGCAACCTGATGTTATTTCTACCAAGTCTGTAAACTGTTATTATTTGCAATCTTGCATGACCTTTTGATCATGTTCTAGTGATTTCTGGAGTTAGCTCAGTGTTCATGTTTTTTTGTGCTTTATATGTACTTCATTCGCATGCCTTTTGTTTTGACATTGAGATGTTGTAGCATGTTGTTTTGATGCTTGCTAGATGCCTAGTTGCTGTTTTGGACAGTTTGTCCTTTAAACTTGTATAGAGTATGTGTTGAACCGTTGCTCCGTTTTGAGTGTGCCCTATATGAAACTTGCTTGACATTGCATGTAGTTTCATATTATCATGTTGCATCCTTGTTTTGAGGTGTTTGCTTGATGTTTGAATGCCTTTTGCATTAATGCCATGTTTAACTTGTTTTGCTCATATCTTCTAGGCCATAGCTCCGAACTAAATGGACTTTATATGTAACTTGACTAGAATTTCGTTTAGATCATCTTGGTGCATCTTAACTTGATGTTTAACAACTTGAACATAAGGTTTATTCAGACCTGTACCAATTTTGTAATTTGCATATGAGGACTTACTGGAATTGTTATATGTTGTTTTCGGCCTCATTTAAACTTGCTTTGATGTGTTGCTCTTGTATGCATCATCTTTTGCCATGAGTAGCATCATCTAGCTTTTTCATGCATCATGCTTGGTTGTGCATCATGTCATGTATATGTGTAGTGTGTTTACCATGTTGTGTGCTTCTTCTCGATAGTTCATGTTTCCTTGCGATCGTGAGGATTCGTTCGTCTACGCTTGGTTTGGCTTCATCCGTTCGTCTTCTTCATGGACTCGTTCTTCTTCCTAGCGGGATTTCAGGCAAGATGACCGTCACCTTGGATCTCACTACTATCATTGCTATGCTAGTTGCTTCGTTCTATCGCTATGCTGCGCTACCTATCACTTGTTCTCCAAGCCTCCCAAATTGCCATGTCAGCCTCTAACCTTTTCACCCTTCCTAGCAAACCGTTGTTTGGCTATGTTCCCGCTTTTGCTCAGCCCCTCTTATAGCGTTGCTAGTTGCAGGTGAAGTTGAAGATTGCTCCATGGTGGACAGGATTATGTTGGCATATCACAATATCTCTTATATTATTAATGCATCTATATACTTGGTAAAGGGTGGAAGGCTCGGCCTTATGCCTGGTGTTTTGTTACACTCTTGCCGCCCTAGTTTCCGTCATATCGGTATTATGTTCCCGGATTTTGCATCCCTAATGCGGTTGGGTGATTTATGGGACCCCCTTGACAGTTCGCCTTGAATAAAACTCCTCCAGCAAGGCCCAACATTGGTTTTACCATTTGCCTACCACCTATACCTTTCCCTTGGGAGTAATTAACCCGAGGGTCATCTTTATTTTAGCCCCCCCCCCAGGCCAATGCTTGTCTAAATGTTGGTCCAAACTAGAGCACCGTGCGGGACCATCCCTTGGCAGCTTGGGTTACGTCGGTACCTGTATGCTTAGCTTATCCGGTGTGTCATGAGAACAAGATACGTGCGACTCCTATCGGGATTGTCGACACATCGGGCGGTCTTGCTGGTCTCGTTTTACCATTGTCAAAATGTCTTGTAAACCAGGATTCCGAGACTGATCGGGTCTTCCTGGGAGAAGGAATATCCTTCATTGACCGTGAGAGCTTGTGATGGGCTAAGTTGGGACACCCCTGCAGGGTATAATCTTTCGAGAGCCGTGCCCGTGGTTATGTGGCAGATGGGAATTTGTTAATGTACGGTTGTAGATAACTTGACACTAGATTCGAATTAAAACGCATCAACCGTGTGTGTAGCCGTGATGGTCTCTTTTCGGCGGAGTCCGGGAAGTGAACACGGTTCTAGGTTATGTTTGACGTAAGTAGGAGTTCAGGATCACCTCTTGATCATTGCTAGCTTCACGACCGTTCCGTTTTCTCTCTTCTCACTCTTATTTGCGTATGTTAGCCACCATATCATGCTTAGTCGCTGCTGCAACCTCACCACTTTACCCCTTCCTTTCCCATTAAGCTTTGCTAGTCTTGATACCCATGGTAATGGGATTGCTGAGTCCTCGTGGCTCACAGATTACTTCAACAACAGTTGCAGGTACAGGTTATGCAATGATCATGACGCGAGAGCGATGTTTGCTTGTTTTGGAGTTCTTCTTCTGCTTATTCTTCGATCAGGGGATAGGTTTCAGGTCGGCAGCCTGGGCTAGCAGGGTGGATGTCGTTTGAGTTTCTGTTTGTGTTTCATCCGTAGTCGGATGTTGCTCTTATGTATGATGATGTTGTATTCGTGTGGCATTGTATGCCTCTTGTATGTATCCCCATCTATTATGTAATGTTGATGTAATGATATCCACCTTGCAAAAGCGTATCAATATGCGGTTCTATCCTTGGTGGGACCTTCGAGTCTCTTTAGGATAGTATCGCATATTGGGCGTGACAGCAACCTTCTTCTTGTAGACTCGTGTTGGGCCTCCAAGCGCAGAGTTTTGGAGGACAATAGAAAATTTCCCTCTAAAGGTTGACCTAAGGTTTATCAATCCATGGGAGGCATAGGATGAAGATGGTCTCTCTCAAACAGCCCTGCAACAAAATAATAAAGAATGTCTTGTGTCCCCAACACACCCAATACAATGGTAAATTGTATAGGTGTACTAGTTCGGCGAAGAGATGGTGATACAAGTGTAATATGGATGGTAGATATAGCAAAAGTGAGCGAAAATGGTATTGCAATGCTTGGAAACAAGGCCTAGGGTTCATACTTACACTAGTGCAAGTTCTCTCAACAATGATAACATAATTGGATCATATAACAATCCCTCAACATGCAAAGAAGAATCACTCCAAAGTTTCTATCGGAGAACATAGGACGAAAACGTGCATCAGCCCCTATGCATAGATTACCCCAATGTCACCTCGGGAATCCATGAGTTGAGTACCAAAACATACATCAAGTGAATCAACAGAACATCCCATTGTCACCACAAATATCCCATTGGAAGACATACATTAAATGTTCTCAAATACAATACTCAATCCAACATAACTCTGGGGCTTGGTCCCTTTTTTGGGTAATATATTCAGGTGGCGGAGGGGCCCCCCTCCCCCTCCGCTGAAAATTCAAAAAAAATCCAACATAAGGAAACCTCAGAGAGAAAGACTCAATTCATCACAAGAAGGTAGTGAGGGGGAAACACCATATAATTCAACTATAGTAGCAAAGCTCGCGATACATAAATATCGTGCCAAATAAAGAACACGGGAGAGAGAGATCAAACACATAGCTACTAGTACATACTCTCATCCCCGAGGGTGAACTACTCCCTCCTCATCATGGAGAGCGCCGGGATGATGAAGATGGCCACTGGTGATGGTTTGCCACTCTGGCAGGGTGCCAAAACAGGGGCCCGATTGGTTTTTCATGGCTACAGAGGCTTGTGGTGGAGGAACTCCCAATCTAGGTTTCTTTCTAGGGGTTTCTGGATTTATAGGAATTTTTGGCGTCGGTTTCACGTCAGGGGGTCCACGAGTTAGCGACAAGGCAGGGGGCGCTCCCTAGGGGGTGGGCGTGTCCTCCACCCTTGTCGTTGACTCTGGACTCTTCTGGCCCAACTCTTGTGCTTTGGGGGCTTCTTCTAGTCCATAAAAAATCACCATAAATTTTCAGCTCGTTTGGACTCCGTTTGATATTCCTTTTCTGTAAAACTCAAAAACAAGGAAAAAACAGAAACTGACACTGGGATCTAGGTTAATAGGTTAGTCCCAAAAATAATATAAAATAGCATATAAATGCATATAATACATCCAAAACATATACTATAATAGCATGGAACAATAAAAAATTATAGATACATTGGAGATGTACCAAGTTCCGCAACCTCACACAGTGCAACAAGACTGTGGATGCTTATCAAGGAGAGTTCCTTGACTTGTCCCACTATGCTGAAGAAGATATTGCTAATGATGCTCGCAGACAGGAAAAGTTCCATGAAGGACTTCATCCTGATATCAAGCTCGTGCTCCTTGTTCAAGACTTCGCTGACTTCGCCACCTTGGTGAGCAAGGCCATTCAGGTTGAGACTGGTCTGTAGGAATACCAGGGAGCCCTCATGTGCAACCATGATGTTGGATCATCTTCGGGCCTTTCATCAGAAAAGCGTCAGATATGTATCCCCCACAGCATGTATCACCCAGCTGCCCCTGCACCAAGGCCATCCTATGTTGCGCCTCGTCTGCCTCCTCCACCACCTAGGCAGTTGAGGCATCAAGTTGCATGATAACCCACAAGTGTAGGGGATCGCAACAGCTTTCGAGGGTGAAGTACAACCCAAATTTACTGATTCGACACAAGGGGAGCCAAAGAATATTCTTGAGTATTAGCACTTGAGTTGTCAATTCAACCACACTTGGATAACTTAGTATCTGCATCAAAGTGTTTCGTAGCAAAAGCGGTATGATAGTAATGCTAACAGTAGCAACAGAAAAGGTAAATGTTTTTGGGTTTTTGTAGTAGTTGTAACAATAGCAACGGAAAAGTAAATAAGCGAAGAACAATATGTGAAAAGCTCGTAGGCAATGGATCAGTGATGGATAATTATGCCGGATGCGATTCCTCATGCAATAGTTAGAACATAGGGTGATATAGAACTAGCTCCAATTCATCAATGTAATGTAGGCATGTATTCCGTAAATAGTCATACGTGCTTATGGAAAAGAACTTGCATGACATCTTTTGTCCTAACCTCCCGTTGCAGCGGGGTCCTTACGAAAACAAAGGGATATTAAGGCCTCCTTTTAATAGAGAACCGGACCAAAGCATTAACACATAGTGAATACATGAACTCCTCAAACTACGTCATCACCGAGAAGTATCCCGATTATTGTCACTTCAGGGTTGTCAGATCATAACACATAATAGGTGACTATAGACTCGCAAGATAGGATCAAGAACACACATATATTCATGAAAACATAATAGGTTCAGATCTGAAATCATGGCACTCGGGCCCTAGTGACAAGCATTAAGCATAGCAAAGTCATAGCAACATCTATCTCAGAACATAGTGGATACTAGGGATCAAACCCTAACAAAACTAACTTGATTACATGGTAAATCTCATCCAACCCATCACCGTCCAGCAAGCCTACGATGGAATTACTCACGCGCGGCGGTGAGCATCATGAAATTGGTGATGGAGGATGGTTAATGATGACGACGGCGACGAATCCCCCTCTCCGGAGCCCCAAACGGACTCCAGATCAGCCCTCCCGAGAGAGATTAGGGCTTGGCGGCGGCTCCGTGTCGTGAAACACGATAAAACTTTCTCCTTGATTTTTTTCTCCGCGAGACGGTATATATGGAGTTGGATTTGAGGTCGGAGGAGATCCAGGGGGCCCACGAGATAGGAGGGCGCGCCCTAGTGGGGGTGGCGCCCCCTGTCTCGTGGACAGTCCGTGGGCCCCCTGGCCTTGATTCTTTCGCCAAAAATTCCTATTAATTCTGAAAAGTGCCTCCGTGGATTTCCATGACATTCCGAGAACTTTTATTTTCTACACATAAAACAACATCATGGCAGTTCTGCTGAAAACAATGTCAATCCAGGTTAGTTTCATTCAAATCATGCAAGTTAGAGTCCAAAACAAGGGCAAAAGTGTTTGGAAAAGTAGATACGTTGGAGACGTATCAACTCCCCCAAGCTTAAACCTTTGCTTGTCCTCAAGCAATTCGGTTGATAAATTAAAAGTGATAAAGAAAAACTTTTACAAACTCTGTTTGCTCTTGTTGTTGTAAACATGAAAAGCCAGCATTCAAGTTTCAGCAAATATTATGAACTAACCATACTCACAATAACACATAGGTCTCATGATTACTCATATCAATAGCATAATCAGCTAGCGAGTCATAATAGTAAAACTCGGATGACAACACTTTCTCAAAATAATCACAACATGATATAACAAAATGGTATCTCGCTAGCCTTTTCCGCAGAACATAAATGCAGAGCACCTTTAAAGATCAGGGACTGACTAAACATTGTAATTCATGGTAAAAGAGATCCAGTCAAGTCATACCTAATATAAACCAATAATAATGAATGCAAATGATAGTGTGCTCTCCAGCAGGTGCTTTTAATAAGAAGGATGATGACTCAACATAAAAACTAAATAGATAGGCCCTTCGCAGAGGGAAGCAGGGATTTGTAGAGGTGCCAGAGCTCGATTTTAAAATAGAGATTGAATAACATTTTGAGCGGCATACTTTCGTTGTCAACGCAACAACTATGAGATGGCTGTATCTTCCATAGTACATGCATTATAGGCAGTTCCCAAACAGAATGGTAAAGGTTTATACTCCCCCAACCACCAACAAGCATCAATCCATGGCTTGCTCGAAACAATGAGTGCCTCCAACATACAATAGCCCTGGGGGAGTTTTGTTTAATTATTTTGATTTTTTTTGATCTTTTTGGATCATGGGACTGGGCATCCCGGTTACCGGCCCTTTCTCGTGAATGAGGAGCAGAGTCCACTGCTCTTGAGAATAACCCACCTAGCATGGAAGATATAGGCAGCCCTAGTTGTAACATGAGCTGCTCGAGCATACAAAACAGAATTTCGTTTGAAGGTTTGGAGTTTGGCACATACAAATTTACTTGGAACGGCAGGTGAATACCGCATATAGGAAGGTATGGTGGATTCATATGGAACAACTTTGGGGTTTAAGGAGTTTGGATGCACAAGCAATATTCCCCGCTTAGTATAGGTGAAGGCTAGCAAAAGACAGGGAAGTGACCAACTGAGAGAGCGACAACAGTCGTAAGAATGCATTAAAATTAATTCGCACCGAATACAAGCATGAGTAGTATATAATCCACCATGAACATAAATATCATGAAGGCTATGTTGATTTGATTCAACTACATGCGTGAACATGTGCCAAGTCGAGTCACTTAATACATTCAAAGGAGGATACCATCCCATCATACCGCATCATAATCATTCTAATAGCATGTTGGCGCAAAAGGTAAACCATTATAACTCATAGCTAATCAAGCATGGCACAAGCAACTATAATCTCTAAATGTCATTGCAAATATGTTTACTTCATAATAGCTGACTCAGGAACGAGGAATCATCGTATTTACAAAAACAAGAGAGGTTGAGTTCATACCAGCTTTTCTCATCCCAATAAGTCCATCATATATCGTCATTATTGCCTTTCACTCACACGACCGAACGATGTGTATAATAATAAGAGTGCACATGCATTGGACTAAGCTGGAATCTGCAAGCATTCAACTCAAGAGAGAAGACAAGTAATATGGGCTCTAAATATAAATAATCAATCATGCATATAAGAGCCACTAAGCATTTTCAATATGGTCTTCTCGACCCCCAAAAGAAAGAAAAGAAAAGAAAACTATTTACACGGGAAAGCTCCCAACAAGTAAAAGAAGAACGAGAAGTCTTTTGGGGTTTTCATTTTAATTCCTACTACAAGCAAGGGAATTAAACTAACTAATTTTTTGTTTTTTCTTAAGGTTTAACAAACACACAAGAAGAAGGCTAGAAAAATAAGTTTAATCTAACATGGATAATACAATGAAAGAGTATGAGTACCGACGACTAGTGTGTGAACATTAATGTAAAGTCGGTGAGAAATACGTACTCCCCCAAGCTTAGGCTTTTGGCCTAAGTTGGTCTAATACCAAGGACCGCCGCTACTCTCCCCGGTGTAGTGGGAGGTGTAATCAGGATACCACTGGCTGGTCATCTCCAGATCCCACTGGACAGATGATGCACGATAAGGGTCCAGCTCAGGTTCCGGTTCAGGTTCAGGCTCTGGAGTGAAAGCTTGTGCTCGATGATTGTTCACCGCTTCCGGGGTGACGAGAAAATTTTCTGCAAGCAAATCGAACAACAGAGGCGCAGGCAAAATAATAATCTCAATGTGTTTCTTATTAAATCTAAGTTTATACAAGAGCATCTTTTCTTCGTTGTCAACGATAAACTTGTGTGCTACCATGCTCTTGTAATCTAAAATGTGAGGAGGTAATTTTTTCTCCTCCTCCTCAAGGTGCCTAATGGGTATCTAAAAATGTTCGGCAAGACGTGCAACATAGATACCTCCAAATATTGGGCCTTTTGTACGATTCAGGGCTAGCCGTTTAGCAACGAAGGCACCCATACTAAAAGTATTGTCTCCCAGCAAAGCATGTTGAAGAATAATAATATCTGGAACGCTCAAATTTCCACTATTCCCATGACCAATCAAGCATCTACTAGCAAATATGGCAAAGTAGCGTAAAACAGGAAAGTGTGTGCTAGAGACTTTTGCCTCAAGCCCTTCTTTGGCTCTTCTACAACAATAGTTTTAACGAAGCCATCCACATCTTCATGATGGGGTTCTTCTAATTCTCCCTCATAAGGTATCCTACATACCACGCAAAAATGACGTAACGACATTTCTTTGAATTCATCATATAAATGAAATGAAACTGCAGGCGGTGACTTCTTAGGATAATAATAAAAGTTTTGCATGAAAGTATTGGTAAGTAAGAGATACTGTTCGATTCGTTCGTTCATGAAACCGGTGAGGCCTGCAATCCCGATTAAAGCATAAAAGTCTTCATGAATTCTGGCTTCCTTCAAGAAATCCTCACATGGCCATTCACATGACCGTACTTCCTCTAAGCGAGGAAGATTATACTTGGGTTTTTCCTTCTCTTTGTCTTGTTTTTCCTTAGAGCATTGGCTAGAGGAGCCTTTAAAGAACCTCCTTAACATTTTCTGAAAAATTCTGAAATTTTAGTAACTTCAAAATAAAAGTGGATAAAACTAAACAAGATTGATAGCAACTACTCCTACAAGCGCCTAGAGCCTATATCATGCATTGGAATTGCTTGGGACCTCAAAAATTTAACATGCAAGCTCAAGAACATGGTCACCTATGCAGCAAAAATTTGCAATGAATAAAGCACTAGAACAAAAACTAATTGGACCAACGGAGGAGTCACATACCAAGGAACAATCTCCCAAAGCAGTTTTGCGAATGGAGCTTTGAGCTAAGAGATCGAAAATCGCAGCAAAACGAGCTAGAACTCGGGCTTGAGCTGGATGGGGATTTTTTTGGGTAGAAGATGAAGTGTGTGGGTGCTGGCATAAGTGGAGGGGAGCCACCAGGGGCCCACGAGACAGGGGGGAGCGCCCTACAGGGGGGCGCCCTCCTATCTCGTGGCCTGGTGCTTGGCCCTCCTGCAGTGTTTTCAGTGCCTAAAATACTCAAATATTCCAGAAAAAATCGTATTAAATTTGCAGGGCATTTGGAGCACTTTTATTTTTGGACTATTTTTTTAATGCACGGATCATTCAGAAAACAGACAAATAATAGTATTTTTTCTTTATTTATTCTAAATAATAGAAAGTAAAAGGAGGGTATAGAAGGTTGTGCCTTCTAGTTTCATCCATCTCGTGATCATCAAAATGAACCCGCTAACAAGGTTGATCAAGTCTTGTTAACAAACTCATTCCGAATAACACAGAACCGGAGAAATTTCGAATGACACTAAGTTACCTCAACGGGGATACGAAAATCCCCAACAATAATAATATCATACTTTTTCTTGACAGTAGGGAGAGGAAATTCAAAACCTCCAAAAGTGATAGTTGGAACTTTTTCAATAGAATTGATACTATGAACTTGAGATTGTTTTCTCGGAAAGTGTATCGTATTCTCATTACCATTAACATGAAAAGTGACATTGCCTTTGTTGCAATCAATAACAGCCCCTGCAGTATTAAGAAAAGATCTACCAAGGATAATAGACATACTATCGTCCTCGGGAATATCAAGAATAACAAAGTCCGTTAAGATAGTAACATTTGCAACCACAACAGGCACATCCTCACAGATACCGACAGGTATAGCAGTTGATTTATCAGCCATTTGCAAAGATATTTTAGTAGGTGTCAACTTATTCAATTCAAGTCTACGATATAAAGAGAGAGGCATAACACTAACACCGGCTCCAAGATCACATAAAGCAGTTCTAACATAATTTCTTTTAATGGAGCATGGTATAGTTGGAACACCCGGATCTCTAAGTTTCTTTGGTATTCCACCCTTAAAAGTGTAATTAGCAAGCATGGTGGAAATTTTAGCTTCCGGTATCTTTCTTTTATTTGTGATGATATCCTTCATATATTTAGCATAAGGATTTACTTTAAGCATATCAGTTAAGCGCATACGTAAGAAAATAGGTCTAATCATTTCAGCAAAGCGCTCAAAATCCTCATCATCCTTTGACTTGGATGGTTTAGGAGGAAAGGGCATGGGTTTCTGAACCCATGGTTCTCTTTCTTTATCATGCTTCCTAGCAACAAAATCTCTCTTATCATAATGTTGATTCTTTGATTGTGGGTTATCAAGATCAACAACAGGTTCAATATCTACATCATTGTCTTTGCTAGGTTGAGCATCAACATGAAAATTATCATTAACATTATCACTAGGTTCATGTTCATCACCTGATTGCATTTCAGCATCAGAAATAGAAATATCATTGGGATTCTCAGGTGTGTCTACAGTAGGTTCATTATAAGCATGCAAGATTCTATCCTCTTTCTTTTTCTTATTCTTAGAAGAATTAGGTGCCTCTAAATTATTTCTCTGAGAATCTTGCTCGATTCTCTTAGGGTGCCCTTCAGGATACAAAGGTTCCCGAGTCATTCTACCAGTTCTAGTAGCCACTCTAACAGCAAAGTCATTTTTATTATTCAATTCATCAAGCAAATCATTTTGAGCTTTGAGTACTTTCTCAGCTTGAGTAGCAACCATTGAAGCATATTTGCTAATGCGGTGAAGTTCATCTTTAACTCTAGCCAGATTATCACCTATGCGTCCTATCTCGAAGGCATTATTTTTTTACTCTCTACCAACATAAGCATTAAAACTTTCTTGTCTAGCCATAAAGTCATCAAATTCATCTAAGCATGGGCTATGAAATTTAGTAGAGGGTATTCCAACTTTATTGTATCTATAGAGAGAATTTACCTTCACTACCTGTGTCGGGTTATCAAGACAATGTAGTTCTTCAGGCGGTATATTCAGACCATTTATTTCTTCAATAGGAGGTAAATTCTTAACATCTTCAGCTTTGATACCTTTTTCTTTCATTGATTTCTTTGCCTCTTGCATATCTTCAGGACTGAGAAATAAAACACCTCTCTTCTTCGGAGTGGGTTTAGGAATAGGCTCAGGAGTTGGCTCAATTGGTTCAGGAATTACTTCAGGAACTGGCTCGGGAAGAGTCCAATTATTTTCATTAGTCAACATATTATTCAATAGTATTTTAGCTTCATTGACTATTCTTTCCCTGAAAACACAACCAGCAGAACTATCCAAGTAGTCTTTGGAAGCATCGGTTAGTCCATTATAAAAGATATCAAGTATTTCATTTTTCTTAAGAGGATGATCAGGCAAAGCATTAAGTAACCGGAGAAGCCTCCCCCAAGCTTGTGGGAGACTCTCTTCTTTGATTTGCACAAAATTATATATTTCCCGCAAGGCAGCTTGTTTCTTATGAGCAGGAAGATATTTAGCAGAGAAGTAATAACTCATATCCTGGGGACTACGCACACAACCAGGAGCAAGAGAATTATACCAAGTCTTAGCATCTCCCTTTAATGAGAACGGAAATATCTTAAGGATATATAAATAGTGAGACTTCTCATCATGAGTAAATAGGGTGGCTATATCATTCAACTTGGTAAGATGTGCCACAACAGTTTCAGATTCAAGGCCATAAAAAGGATCAGATTCAACTAAAGTAATAATATTAGGATCAACAGAGAATTCATAATCCTTATCAGTAACACAGATAGGTGAAGTAGCAAAAGCAGGACCGGGTTTCATTCTAGCATTAAGAGACTGTTGCTTCCATTTAGCTAATAATTTCTTAAGATCATTTCTATCATTGCAAGCAAGAATTTCCATAGCAGCTTTTTCATTCGTAACATAACCCTTAGGAACAACAGGTAAAACATAATCATTGGGGGGGAGGGGCCTTCAACATGACTATCATCAGTAATAGGATCTTCAGTAATTTCATTCCCCCTAAATCTAGCAAGTTGTTCATCAAGAAATTCATCTAATGGCAAAGTAGTATCGCGCACAGAAGTAGTTTCATCATGCATAGCAGAAGTGGCATCATCAATAACATGCGACATATCAGAATTCATAGCAGTAGTAGGTTTAGGTGTCGCAAGCTTACTAATAACGGAAGGAGAATCTAGTGCAAGGCTAGATGGCAGTTCCTTAACTCCCCTCGTAGTTGAGGGCAAAATAGTAGTTCGATCGTCTTTCAAGTTCTTCATAGTGATCAATAGATATAAATCCCAAGTGACTCAAAGAATAGAGCTATGCTCCCCGGCAATGGCGCCAGAAATTAGTCTTGATAACCCACAAGTGTAGGGGATCGCAACAGCTTTCGAGGGTGAAGTACAACCCAAATTTATTGATTTGACACAAGGGGAGCCAAAGAATATTCTTGAGTATTAGCAGTTGAGTTGTCAATTCAACCACACCTGGATAACTTAGTATCTGCAGCAAAGTGTTTAGTAGCAAAAGTGGTATGATAGTAATGGTAACAGTAGCAACAGAAAAGGTAAATGTTTTTGGGTTTTTGTAGTAGTTGTAACAGTAGCAACGGAAAAGTAAATAAGCGAACAACAATATGTGAAAAGCTCGTAGGCAATGGATCAATGATGGATAATTATGCCGGATGCGATTCCTCATGCAATAGTTATAACATAGGGTGATATAGAACTAGCTCCAATTCATCAATGTAATGTAGGCATGTATTTCGTAAATAGTCATACGTGCTTATGGAAAAGAACTTGCATGACATCTTTTGTCCTACCCTCCCGTTGCAACGGGGTCCTTACGGAAACTAAGGGATATTAAGGCCTCCTTTTAATAGAGAACCGGACCAAAGCATTAACACATAGTGAATACATGAACTCCTCAAACTATGGTCATCACCGAGAAGTATCTCGATTATTGTCACTTCGGGGTTGTCGGATTATAACACATAATGGGTGACTATAGACTTGCAAGATAGGATCAAGTACACACATATATTCATGAAAACATAATAGGTTCAGATCTGAAATCATGGCACTTGGGCCCTAGTGACAAGCATTAAGCATAGCAAAGTCATAGCAACATCAATCTCAGAACATAGTGGATACTAGGGATCAAACCCTAACAAAACTAACTTGATTACATGGTAAATCTCATCCAACACATCACCGTCCAGCAAGCCTACGATGGAATTACTCATGCACGGCGGTGAGCATCATGAAATTGGTGATGGAGGATGGTTGATGATGACGACGGCGACGAATCCCCCTCTCCAGAGCCCTGAACGGACTCTAGATCAGCCCTCCCGAGAGAGATTAGGGCTTGGCGGCGGCTCCGTGTCGTGAAACGCGATGAAACTTTCTCCTTGATTTTTTTCTCCCCGAGACGGTATATATGGAGTTGGAGTTGAGGTCGGAGGAGATCTAGGGGGCCCACGAGATAGGAGGGCATGCCCTAGGGGGGGCACCCCCCTGTCTCGTGGACAGCCCTTGGGCCCCCTGGCCTTGATTATTTCGCCAAAAAATCTTATTAATTCTGAAAAGTGCCTCCGTCGATTTCCATGACATTCCGAGAACTTCTCTTTTCTACACATAAAACAACATCATGGCAGTTCTGCTAAAAACAGGGTCAGTTCGGGTTAGTTTCATTCAAATCATGCAAGTTAGAGTCCAAAACAAGGGCAAAAGTGTTTGGAAAAGTAGATACGTTGGAGACGTATCATTGCACCACCCCAAGCTCCTGCTTCCCGTCCCAATGACGGGTTGTGCTTCAAGTGTGGTCATCCAGGTCACTATGCCAGGGAATGCTATCAGAATAGGAACCAGCTTGCATTTCCTTCAATTGGTTGTGCTAACAACTAGCCCCGCAACAACAATACCAGACCTTTATATGGTCCTGGTCAGGCTAACCAATTGATCTAAATGAAGATTAAGACCGGCCTGCTACTGTGATGGGTACTCTTCTTGTTAATTCAATACCAGCTTCTGTTTTATTCGATTAAGGAGCATCACATTCTTTCATATCTGAAGATTTTGCATTCATGCGTGGCAGTAAATACAAAGAGATGAACACTTGTAGGATCGAAAGTAGGTCTAAGGGGGTGATTAGATTACTTGACCAAATAAAATCTAAGCTTTTCCCAATTTTAATTAATGGCAGATTTTAGCAACTAGCACAAGTCAAGCAATCAACCTACACATGCAATTCTAAGAATGTAGCAGCGGAAAGTAAAACATTGCATATGAAGGTAAAGGGAAGGGTTTGGAGAAGGCAAACACAATGTAGAGACAGAGATTTTTGGCGTGTACCCGATAGGTGGTGCTATCGTCACGCTGATGGAGACTTCAACCCACGAAGGGTAACGGTTGCGCGAGTCCACGGAGGGCTCCACCCATGAAGGGTCCACCAAGAAGCAACCTTGTTTATCCCACCATGGCTATTGCCCATGAAGGACTTGCCTCACTCGGGTAGATCTTCATGAAGTAGGCGATCTCCTTGCCCTTTCAAACTTATTGGTTCAACTCCACAATCTTGTCAGAGCTCCCAAGCAACACCTAACCAATCTAGGAGACACCACTCTCCAAAAGGTAATAGATGGTGTGTTGATGATGAACTAATTGCTCTTGTGCTTCAAATGATAGTCTCCCCAACACTCAACTCTCTCTCACAGATTTGGCTATGGTGGAAAGATGATTTGAGTGGAAAGCAACTTGGGGAAGGCTAGAGATCAAGATTCTTGTGGTAGGTTTGGAATGTATTGGTCTCAACACATGAGTAGGTGGTTCTCTCTCAGAAAATGAGTAGTGGAAGTGTAGGCACATTCTGATGGCTCTCTCTCAAATGGAGAAGGGGGTGGAGGGGTATATATAGCCTTCACACAAAATCCAACCGTTACACACATTTGACCCAACTCGGTCAGACCGAATAGAAGAACTCGGTGAGACCGATTTAGTTCAAAATGTGAATGTTGGGAATGTTGGTGGGACCGACTGGAACAAATCGGTGTGACCGATGTGCTAGGGCTAGGGCAAAACCTCATCTCGGTGAAGCCGATTGCTTGAACTCGGTGAGACCGATTTTAGCAAAGAGAAAACAGAGAGTTGGTCAAGCAAACTCCGTGGGAACGACCACTCATTTCGGTGAGACTGAAATGTTACAAAGGGAAATAGAGAGTTTGCAGGGCCATCTCGGTGAGATCGAGATCCGTATCGGTGTGACCATATTCTCTAGGGTTTCTAGCAGTGGTTATGTCAACTAAACTCGGTGGTACCGGATGGATCATTTTGGCCTCTGAGGTTTTGGAAAAATGTGGAAGTGAGAAAGTGGTTGAGGGTTTTGGAGCAATACCACTAAGCACTTTGAGCAAGTAGACCATTAAGCAACACCTCATCCCCTTTTAATAGTATTGGCTTTCCTATGGACTCAATGTGATCTTGGATCACTAAAATAGAAATGAAGAGTCTTGAGCTTTTGCGAGTCTTTATCCTTAGAGTTTTGAAGGGTCCACATCTCTAGTCCATGCCATGCCAATCATTGAACTTTCTGAATATTTAACTTGAATGGATATTAGTTCAATGAGCTATATGTTGTTATGAATGGCCAAAACCATCCGGCGATTAGTTGCACTTTCAATCTCCCCCTTTTTGGTAATTGATGACAACATATAGGTCAAAGCTTGGACAAATGATAATATGAGTGAAATGAGAAGGGCCTGGTACATAGTCACTTTGAAAAGTATGTGATAAGCAAGAGCTCTCCCTAAATTTGTGCACTATTTAAAATTTGCTTTTGAATGCAAATGCACAATCGATTAGGATCATACTCTTCCATGTCACATACATCTTGGTGGAGCGCTCAAAATGATAAAAGTTAGATAACATGCACTCATCACCAAGGGAAGAAGTGATTGATCATACACAAATATCATGGATATAGTCATGCAAGCACCCATTAAGGCAAAGTATGATCAAACACATGATCACAAGAGTATCTCACGAGCATAACAAACATAGTAGCATAGGAATCAAACGAGCAAATGATCAAAGTAGCAAGAGAGGCAAATAAAAGCAAAACACACACACACACTCTCTCTCTCTCTCGGGGCCTAATGATCTATACACTTTCTCCCCCTTTGGCAACAAGTTACCAAAAAGTTCGAAAACGTATAGTGCTATGCGATACTCTAGGCATGATCTCCGGGAGCTCCTGAAGAGGTCTTCTGGCTTGTTGCTCCGGTGTGCGTAGATGGCGTGGAGAGGAGGGCATCTACAAAAGCTTTAGCAAAGATCTGTGGAGCTCAAGGGGTTGATACTGGAGGTGCAATCATGGCAGTTGCTGCAGGTGCTAGGGTAGTAGTCCTGGAATCTCTGATAATTGGCACTACAGGTGACCTTTGTTCCCTTGACACTTTCCGGAAAGTATCAGTGGTTAGTCTGTCATCCCTGTCCTTAGCTTCTTCCTGGAGCTTCTCCATAGTGGTTTGTATGTCTGTGACCTTCACATCTAGATCATGAAATTTAGTCTCAATGATCCTCTCAAGACTCTCTTGATTTTGAGTAAGGGTGGCCAAGCCCTTCTCAATTCTCATTGTAGCCTCAAGCAGATAACTAAGTTGATCTTGCTTGGTCTTGAGCATCACTGTAGAAGCATCTGATGCACTTGCTGCCTTTGCTTCTTTTGTAGCCTTTGCTCTCTCTCTCTCTCTCTCTCTCTCTCTCTCTCTCTCTCTCTCTCTTCTCCTGGGCTTCTGCATAAGTAGGATGGGATGCATCCATGACAACCTCGTTGTCCTCAAAATATGGCCTCAAAGGAAGATGCTATTTATCAAGAAGATATGTACCAGTTCTCATCTTGGAATTGATCAACATTTGAATGTGAGGGGCGTATCCACAAGATCTTTTCTGATCAGCAGATGTTCTCTTCACAGTCTCAACAATCAAACTCATCACCTTGAACTTCTGAGGTACATCGAACATGTGGAGCAAGTTGATTGAGTGACCACGGATCGTCCGATGATCTCCTGACTTGGGAAAAAGAGTGTGCCTCAATATAGTGTTGATAGTGTTCAAGCCTGACAACATATAGTAGATGGATCCAAACTTGTGTGTCTCGAGGGCATCATCAGGAATTTCCTTTACATGCGAGCCATGGAGTTGTGGTCCTTCCTAGGCTTGGCATATACATCAGTGTCATTCTCCTCTTCCTTTGGGGGCATTGATCAACTTGGCCCATTTTGAGATTGTTGATTGGTACCTTGTACCTTCAGTCATCCAGACAATCTTTCAATCTGGGTAGAAGTGAGCAATGGAATAGAATTGCATGATCATCTCATCGTTCCACCTAGTCAACTTCTGACCAACAAACTTGTCAACTTCATTCATTCTAAAGTTCTCATGCACACCTGGGAAATAGTCCTCATTATCATCAATGTATTTCCAGTTAACCCATCTCATGTCACAAACTATGGGCTTCTTCTCCAACAAGACTGTCTCATAGAAATCATGTTGTTCCTTTGTGTGTAGTCCACAATAGTTCTCCTTCTTGTAGCATAGGGATCAGTCTGTCTCCAAAGTCTCAGACTTGCATCCTTTCTCACTTTCATATTTTCTGCCACAGGATGATCATCACTATGATCTAAAATCTTAGGCTTCAGCTTTCTAAGAACTAGTGGCTCATCATCTTTTTTAGTTTCAGGCACTGGGGCCTTGTTCTTCTTAGCAACAGGGATGTTTCTTGTTGATCTCTTTGGTGCAGTTGTCTTGGGGGCTTGAGCTTGAGCTAAAGGCTTGGGGCAAACTTGGGCTTAGATGGAGTAGCCATAGTCCTTATGGCATCCCCCATAAGCTTTTGAGTCTTTGGTCGAGGTGCAACTGGCTCTTCCTCCTCCTCTTCTTCATTAGAATCTCTCATCATAGAGGGTTTGCCAATGACTCTGGCAATAGTATTTCTAAATATCTCCTTTCTCTTCTTTCCTCCAGCAGGCTCTTCCTCTCTTGGTTCAAGAGTGAACTCCATGGTTTCTTGAGTCGAGGCTCTGGCTTTGGACATTGGAACTCTCTTAGCAGGAGCCTTCTTCTTCATTCCAGGCGTTGTTGAAGTAGCACAACATACTCTTTCTTGAGCACTTTCTTGGAGGTCACTTCGTCCTCAATGACAAAGTCCTCATCCTCAGACTCGGATGTTCTCTTCTTCTTTGTCCTGGTTGCTGCTTTAGACAAGTTGCTGGGAGTGCTTCTGCTCCCCTCATCATAACTTCTTGAGGGACTAGTGCCCTCACTGAGGTTGACTTGCTCTCCAAACTTGTTCTGGCTATCACTTCCCTCTGACATTGCTAAAACTGACCCTGTGAATAGTTGGGTATAGATAGAGAGGATGAGCATCACAAAGTGCAACTTGTTTAGCAAAACATATCAAGAAAAAACTTAATTTTAGTTTTCTGCAGAAAGCATTTCAGAGCTACCGATTTGACAAACTCGGTGACATCAAAGCACTAACAGAGTCTAAACACACAGTTTGGTGACTCCGAGATGCTAGGGTTTCACAAAGGAAGTGATTTCGGTTGCATCAATTAGTACACTTCGGTCAGACCGAGTTGTACTTGTGCAATGGCCAGGGCCAATCAGTGTGACCGATATCCTTAGATCAGTCGGTCTGAGATGAGTTCGGCGGAAACCTAACCCTAAGTTTTTTGCATCAAATCTATCTTTATGAATTATTTTGGTGGATAGCTTGATCTCATACGTGGGGGGAACAATGGCAATGAACTTTGTGGAAGAATCGGAATTAGAGAAAGCACAAAGTGTCAAGTCCGTACCCTAACTTGGTGGCGGACTTGCTACGGCGGCAATGATGGTGAGAATCTCGTTGACGGCAGCGAAGACCAGTGGCAGGGGGTCACTAGCGACAACGACGATGATCCGGAGACCAAGGGGGCGGCATAGCTGGGAGGCACGGTCGAGTGTTTGGAGGAGTTCCCAAAATTTCTACTTGTGGTATATATACCAAGTCACTGTCGGTGTCACCAAGTGGAACCATCGGTGGCATCGACATGCAAAACTGCTAGCAGTTGCTGCAACTCGGTGTGACCGAATTGTTCAAATCAGTTGGACCGAGATTGAAAACCTAGATCAACTTAATGCATTCAGTGAGACCGAGTGGGAGTGCGTTGGTCAGACCTAAATGCATTAAGAGGTTTTGGAAGTTAAGCCCTTGACGGATCGGTGGCTCCGAGTGCACCTCACCTGGAGGGTCCAAATTCGACTTGTTCAAACTTTGTGATGTAGCATGAATAGAGTTTGAGACGAGAAAAGCATAGATAGCTAGAGGGATTACTTAGGCCTTCTTTTCCATCCATTTGGAGAAAAGAAAAACCAAATAATCAAAGCAACAAATGGATGTCCTCGAATGGACAAAATTATGCAACCAACATGCTCACACAATAAGATGGCAAATAAAACATGTGGCAAGCATGCACAAACACTCTAGCATCTATCAAGAAATTAGCGATGACTAGGTCATCTATATATGAGTATATTGACTTAGGAGTCAAATGAGAACATTTGATCATAGGTCATACTCATCGTTTAAGCTCAAGTGAGGTTACCACTTTTACATAATGCATTGATATGTTCACACCACTAGAGCTACTTTGACTCAATTCTTAGAGTTAAGCTCCCCCTAGATGTGAGATCCCCCTATTGAGGGATGAACTAACCTTGGGTTTTGTCGATGATGACTTCATGTAGGTCTTGAAGATGTGGATGCTCAATGTTGATGTAGATCATTTGCAGCAATCCATTGGGGTGAGTTACACTTTCAATACCTACATGGGTTAGTCCCACAAGGAACACACAAGGATATCCATAGATATAGAGTGAAACACACATAGGATGATGTCCATGAAAGAATTAGGTTACCTTGTCCCTTGTATTACCAACAAGAGGGTTTGTGACTCCATGAACTAGTGCAAGATATGGAAATTGATTGCATTTGTCCTTGCCAAAATGAATGTTAGTGAAGTATGTTGGCGGAGTCACCCTCAAGAACACTCTAGTTCTTTTCTTTGGGATCCACATCAACTTGATGGGAATCCTTGGAGTTGTAGTCGTACTTTATGAAGTGGAACTTGATGTACTCTTGGGAACCCACTTGACCATGGCCTTAGGAGCTTCTTCAAATGAATCAATCTCTTCTTGAAGCTTGTCCTTGCCTTTTAGCTTGTGGTCTTGTGGTGGAAGATCATCTTGAGCTTGTGTTCCCTTGAAAGAAGTGGGGCCATACTCCTCTTGTTGAGGAACAAACATCGTCTTGGGCTATTGATCTTCTTCCCATTCAACTCCATTGGCATTGAACTTTCGTTTAAAACCGACACCTTGATTCTTCCGGTGCCTTCCTTGCTTGCGTACAATTTCCTCAAATTGCTTACTTCCGGCAAGACTCTTGTAAACATCTTTCTCTATAATTCCCTTCAATAAGCTATTTTCTTGCTCAAGTATAACTTGTCTAAGAGAATCATTAGTGGAATCAAGAGAACTGCTAGAAGCAACAATATTTAGCATGATTATTGTTACTACTAGAAGAAGAATCTTTCTTGTTCTTATTGCTAGATTTTACTTGTGGCATATAAGTAGACAAGGGTAAATGCTGGGCAATGTAATAAGAGCTTTTCTTTCGAAGATCATTAGTGATTGCTTTTAAGAACCCATGCTCTTTGTTCCAATTTTAGCTTCTTGGAGCGTAGCCTCTCATGAGTCTTTAAAAGATCTCGATGATCCTCTAAAGCATTTTCATGAGCTAACTTAAGAGTCTTTAGTTCTTTAGTTAGACATTCAATCTCCTTCTTATCATTGTCATACGTTTCATCTTGATTAGCATGATTAATAGCAATTTCATCATAGTTTTCATCACTAGTGTTGTCAACAAGTAAATCATCATCACCTAGCAAATCATCTTCATCATTATTGAAATCAACATAATCGGGGTGTGATACCTTAGGGCCTTTAGCCATGAAGCATCTTCCAATTTCTTTATTTGGTGAGTCAAATATGTCGTACGAGTTGGATGACACAAGTGCAAGATCAGCAACACCTTCATCTTGAGTATATTCGGAGTTGGAATGATAACTTCTCTCGGAGTAGTTCTCGGAGTCAGAACCGGATACCCATTCACCAACATGAGCTTGATGTCTTCGTATTGTGTAGCTCTTTGATGACCTGTCCTTCCTTTTCGAATCCTTGCTTCTATGAGAGGGTCTTCGTTCATAATGATCATCTCTACTCCTTCTTTCTCTTGGTGGTGATTCGTCTCTTTCATTTCTCCTTTTAGGTGAATCTTCTCTTCTCTTGTAGGGAGCCGCACACTCATTGGAGTAGTGTCCGAGTCTTCCACAATTGTAGCAATTGCGATCACGACTAGCAGATCTTTAGTCGTTGTAGGACCTTGACTTGGAACTTCTCTCTTTGCTTCTATTCTTGTAGAATTTGTTGAAGTTCTTCACCATTAAGCTCAATTCTTCATTGAAGACTTGCTTCTCACTTGATGTTGTAGGAGCATCACTTAAAGCTTTGTAAGCACCACTTGACTTGTTGTGGAGCTCTTCCTTATCCTTGAGTGACATCTCATGAGCAACAATTCTACCAATGACTTCTGTTGGCTGGAGATCTTTGTAATTGGGCATCATTTGGATCAATGTGCACACGGTATCATATTTTCCATCGAAGGCTCTTAGGATCTTCTTGATGATGAATTTGTCGGTCATCTCTTCACTTCCTAAGCCGGCAATCTCATTTGTGATGATATCAAGCCTAGAGTACATCTCAGCGACTCCTTCACCATCCTTCATTTTGAACTTGTCTGGTTGACTTTGAAGCACATCCAATTTGGATTCCTTGACGGACTCGGTACTTTCGTGCATATCAACCAAAGTATCCCAAATTTCCTTTGCATTCTCAAGATGGCTGATTTTTTGAATTCTTCGGGGCACAATCCGTTGAAGAGAATATCGCAAGCTTGAGCACTGTATTGCAACATCTTCAACTCTTCCGCGAACGCCTCACGATCCGGCTCTCTTCCATCCTTGAAGTATTCACCTTGCAAGCCAATATGCACAATAGCCCAAACGGCAGGGTTATGACCAAGAATATGCATTTTCATCTTAAGCTTCCAACTAGCAAAATTTGTAACATCAAAGTAAGGACCTCTATGGCGGTAATTTCCCTCGCTAAACGCCATACTCTCCTAGGTTGTGAAACCAAGTCTATGATCACCAAAGCTATGGAAATCAAGGCAAATGGAGACCAAAGCTCTAATACCGCTTGTAGGATTGAAAGTAGGTCTAGAGGGGGGTGATTAGACTACTTGACCAAATAAAAATCTAACATTTTCCCAATTTTACTTGTTGGTAGATTTTAGCAAGCAGCACAAGTCAAGTAATCAACCTACACATGCAATTCTAAGAGTGTAGCAGTGGAAAGTAAAACATTGCATATGAAGGTAAAGGGAAGGGTTTGGAGAAGGCAAAGGCAATGTAGACAAGGACATTTTTGGTGTGGCTCCGATAGGTGGTGCTATCGTACATCCACGTTGATGGAGACTTCAACCCACGAAGGTTAACGGTTGCGCGAGTCCATGAAGGGCTCCACCCATGAAGGGTCCACGAAGAAGCAACCTTGTTTATCCTACCAAGGTCATCACCCACGAAGGACTTGCCTCACTCGGGTAGATCTTCACGAAGTAGGCGATCTCCTTGCCCTTACAAACTTCTTGGTCAACTCCACAATCTTGTTGGAGGCTCCCAAGCGACACCTAACCAATCTAGGAGACACCACTCTCCAAAAGGTAATAGATGGTGTGTTGATGATGAACTGCTTGCTCTTGCACTTCAAATGATAGTCTCCCCAACACTCAACTCTCTCACATAGATTTGGCTATGGTGGAAAGATGATTTGAGTGGAAAGCAACTTGGGGAAGGCCAGAGATCAAGATTCTCGTGGTAGGACTGGAATGTCTTGGTCTCAACACATGAGTAGGTGGTTCTCTCTCAAAAAATGAGTAGTGGAAGTGTAGGCACGTTCTGATGGCTCTCTCTCAAATGGAGAAGGAGGTGGAGGGGTATATATATAGCCTCCACACAAAATCCAACCATTACACACATTTGACCCAACTCAGTCAGACTGAATAGAAGAATTTGGTGAGACCGATTTAGTTCAAAATGTGAACGTTAGGAATCTCGGTGGGACTGACTGGAACAACTCGGTGTGATCGATGTGCTAGGGCCAGGGCAAAACCTCATCTTGGTGAAGCCGATTGCTTGAACTCGGCGAGACCGATTTCAGCAAAGAGAAAACATAGAGTTGATCGAGCAAACTCGATGGGACCGTGTAGGACCTTGAGGTATGTCTAGAGGGGGTGATTAGACTACTTGACCATTTAAAAGCTATGCCTTTTCCCAAGTTTAGTCTTTGGCAGATTTTAACTATTTTAGCACAAGTCAAGCAATCTTCACACAATTCAAGCAAGCATGCAAAGAGCGTATGAGCAGCAGAAAGTAAAGCATGCAACTTGCAAGAATGTAAAGGGAAGGGTTTGGAGAATTCAAACGCAATTGGAGACACGGATGTTTTTGTCGTGGTTCCGATAGGTGGTGCTATCGTACATCCACGTTGATGGAGACTTCAACCCACGAAGGGTAACGGTTGCGCGAGTCCACGAAGGGCTCCACCCAAGAAGGGTCCACGAAGAAGCAACCTTGTCTATCCCACCATGGCCATCGCCAACGAAGGACTTGCCTCACTAGCGGTAGATCTTCACGAAATAGGCGATCTCCTTGCCCTTACAAACTCCTTGGTTCAACTCCACAATCTTGTTAGAGGCTCCCAAGTGACACCTAGCAAATCTAGGAGACACCACTCTCCAGAAGTAACAAATGGTGCATTGATGATGAACTCCTTGCTCTTGTGCTTCAAGTGATAGTCTCCCCAACACTCAACTCTCTCCCATAGGATTTGGATCTGGTGGAAAGAAGATTTGAGTGGAAAGCAACTTGGGGAAGGCTAGAGATCAAGATTCATATGGTAGGAATGGAATATCTTGGCCTCAACACACGAGTAGGTAGTTCTCTCTCAGAAATGGCAGGTTGGAAGTGTAGGTTTGTTTTGATAGCTCTCTCAACGAATGAAGAGGAGGTGGAGGGGTATATATAGCCTCCACACAAAATCTAACCGTTACACACAATTTACCAATCTCGGTGGGACCGAATCAAAAACCTCGGTCTGACCGATTCAGTAAACCTAGTGACCGTTAGTGATTTTGGTGGGACCGACATGCAACTCGGTAGGACCGATATGGTTAGGGTTAGGGCATAACGTAATCTCGGTGAGACCGATTACACAAACTCGGTGAGACCAATTTTGGTAATTAGCTAACCAGAGAGTTGGGCAGGTAAACTCGGTGGGACCGATTCGCTCTTTTTGGTGAGACCGAAATGTTACGAAAGGGAAACAGAGAGTTTACGTTGCAATCTCGGTGGGACCGATCGCTCACTTCGGTTAGACCGAGACATTACGAAGGGAAATAGAGAGATTACAATCCCATCTCGGTGAGACCGAGATCCCTATCGGTGATACCGATTTGCCTAGGGTTTGTGGCAGTGGCTATGACATCTGAACTCGGTGGCGCCAGATAGAAACAATCGGTGGGGCCGAGTTTGACTTTAGGTTTAGGTCATATGTGGATATGAGAAAGTAGTTGAGGGTTTTTGGAGCATATCACTAAGCACCATGGAGCAAGAAACTCATTAAGCAACACCTCATCCCTCCGTGATAGTATTGGCTTTTCCTATAGACTCAATGTGATCTTGGATCACTAAAATGTAAAATGCAGAGTCTTGAGCTTTTGAGCTTGAGCCAATCCTTTTATCCTTGATATTTTGAGGGATCCACTTTCATCATCCATGCCATGCCATTCATTGAGCTTTCCTGAAATATTTGTCTTGGAATAGTATTAGCTCAATGAGCTATATGTTGTTATGAATTACCAAAACCACCTAGGGATAGTTGCACTTTCAATCTCCCCTTTTTTGGTAATTGATGACAACATATAGATCAAAGCTTTGACAAATGATAATAAGATTGAAAAACATCGTCGCTTTGAGAAGTATGTGATAAGCAAGAGCTCACCCTAAATTTGTGCATAGATTTAAGATTTGCTTTGGACTGCAAATGCACAAGGGATTAGGCTCATGGGTTACTCTTCCATGTCACATACATCTTGGTGGAGCACTCAAAATAATAAAGATTGAATACATGCACTCATCACCAAGCAAAGTGAATGATCATATAAAGATAAATGGGATAATATCATTTAACAAGCATAAGTGTAGCTTATGATCAAACACATGATCATCAATGTCTCACACAGGCAATAGCATAGTATCTCAAGCAAGCAAAAGCAAACAAAGTTCAACCAAGAAGACAAGAGAGAACAAAAGCAAACTCTCTCTCTCTCTCTCGAAGCCTATGATCTATACATTTTCTCCCCCTTTGGCAACAAGTTACCAAAAAGTTCATAGAAAATGCATAGTACTATTTCGTCTCTCAGGCTTGGTCTTCAGTTGGTGGTGTAGAGATGACTCCTTGGACGAAGACTTCAGTTGATGTGGATGGAGCTGAAGGAGTTGGTGCTGGAGCTGGTTGCACTGGAGCTGTAGTTGGTGCAGATGAAGTGGCTCTGGTGTCTGTCACTAGCTCTGCAGCTGATCTCTGAGCTCGAGGCACTCTGGCAAATGCATCAGTAGTTGTCCTGCCCTTCCTCTCTTGCATGTCATCCTGTAGCTGCTCCACAACTGACTGAATCTCAGCTACTTTGACATCTAAATCATAGAATTTTTGTTCCATGATTCTTTCCAGGCTCTCCTGGTTTTGAGTTAGGGTGGCCAACCCCTTCTCAATCCTCAGAGTTGATGCTATCAAGTAACCAAGCTAGTCCTACTTGCTCTTCAAAAAGTACTCAGATGCCTCCTCAAGAGTTGGCATCTTGGCAGCCTTCTCCTTCTTTGCCTTCTGCTTCTTCTCTTGAGCTTGCACTGAAGATGGTTCATTCTCATTCATCACAACTTGATTGTCCTCAAAGTCTGGATAGAGAACAAAGTGTTCCTTATCCAACAGATATTTGCCTCTGCCCATCTTTGAGTTGATCAGCTTCTGAATTTGTGGGGCATACCCACAACTTCTCTTTTGGTCTACTGATGTCCTCTTGATAGTCTCAACCATGAGGCTCATGACCTTGAATTTCTGTGGCACATCAAATATGTGTAGCAAATTAATTGCATGCCCTCTGATCATGTTGTGGTCACCTGACTTGGGCAAAAGAGTGTGTCTTAGGATCCATTTGATCGTTGGCAGCCCTGACAGAAGAAAATGGACAGACCCAAACTTGAAAGTCTCAAGTGCTTTGTCTGGAATCTCCTTGTACATATGTGCCATGGAATTGTGATCCTTCTTCTTCTTGGCATAGACATCCAAGTCATCTTAATTCTCCTTAGGGGCATTTATCAGATTGGCCCATTCCTCAATAGTTGATTGGTATCTCATACCTTCAGACATCGAGACTATTCTGCCATCAGGATAAAAGTGAGCTGTGGAGTAGAATTGTATAACTAGCTCATTATTCCAGTTTGTGAACTTCTGTCCAACAAACTCATCAACTCCACAAGCCTTAAAGCTGTCAAATACTCCTGGGTAGTGATCCTCATTTTCCTTCATGAATTTCCAGTCTACCCACCTCATGTCACAAATTATGGGCTTCTTATCCAACAGCACAGTCTCATAGAAGTCCTGTTGTTCCTTTGTGTGGAACCTGTAATCAACAGCAGTCCTTCTTCTGATTGCATATGGATCAGACAATCTCCACTGCCTGAGCCCTGCATCTTTCCTCGGCTTCATGTTCTCAGCCACTGGATGAGCATTGTTGTGGTCTGGAATCTTGGGTTTGAGCTACCTCAGGACTTGTCCTCCATCCTCTTCCTCAGCAGCAACTTCAGGCACTGGGGCCTTGTTCTTCTCAGCAGCTGGTAAACTCCTAGTATTCCTCTTAGGTGCAGTCTTGGCCTTGGAGGCAGCTTTGGGTGCTTCTTTGGGCTTTGATGATGCAGCCCCTGACCTTATAGCATCACCCATCAGCTTTTGTGCCTTGGGTGTTGGTGCAGCAACCTCTTCTTCCTCCTCCTCTTCCATCATGGAAGGTTGTCCAAAAACTATGGCCATGGTGTTCTTGACCCTTTCCTTCCTCTTCTTCCCTTCTGCAGCAGCCTCTTTGGGTTCAGATGTCTCTGGCACATGAGTAGAGGCTCTGGCTTTGGACATGGGAGTCCTCTTAGCAGGCACCTTCCTATTAAGTCCAGGATTTGTGGTCTTTGCTGAGCCATACTCCTTTTTGAGCACTACCTTCTTGGAAGTAGCCTCATCTTCAGCTGCCACATAGTACTCATCCTTAGAGTCTGAGGTTCTCTTCCTTCTGGCTCTTGTGGCTACTGTGGACAAATTGCTAGGAGTGCTTCTGCTGACATCATCTGAAGTGCTAGAGGGACTAGTGCCCTCACTCATGTGAATCTGCTCTTTTGACTTCTTCTGACTATCACTTTGGTCTGACATGCTGCAAACACTGACTGCTGACCCTGTGAATAGTTATAGATGAGATAGAATGGATGAGCATCACAAAATGCAGAGATTTTTGCAAAAGAATGATTCAAAAAACTTATTTTAGTTTTCCACAGAAAGCATTTTGGATCAACCAATTTTCAAACTCGGTGATACCGAAGAAGCTTTTGGAACCTAAACTAGTGATCTCGGTCAGACCGAGTCACAATTCAGTGGCACCGAGACTGCTAGGGTTTCACTGAGTTCTAAAATCGGTCACACCGATTAGCAATTCTCGGTCATACCGAGAGTCACTTGTGCAATGGCGTTAGCCGGATCGGTGGGACCGAGTTTTTTAACTCGGTGGGTCCGAGATGGTTTCGGCGGAAACCTAACCCTAAATTTTCAAATCGCATCTATTCTACGGATTGTTTTGACTGGATAGAGGTGTTTCAATCGTGGCAAGAATCATAATGAACACAATGTGCTAGAAATTGGACGGAGATAGCACTGTGATCGAGTCCATACCCTAGTTTGGCGATGAACTTGCTACGGTGGCAATGGAGGGAATGAATTCCGTTGACGGCGGCGGAGACCAGCGGTTGGAGGCGGTTGGCGACGAAGTCGACGATCCAAAGACCTAGGAGGCAGAGCGAGCTATGCGCGGGCGAAGTAGTTTGGAGAAAGTTTTCCAAATATTTGCCCGTGTGTATATATAGCCCGACCCTATCGGTGTGACCGAGTGGAACAACTCGGTGGCACCGAGATGCATAACTATTGACAGTTACAACAACTCGGTGAGACCGAAAAGTTCAAATCGGTTGCACCGAGATTGAAAACCTAGATCGACTTAGTGATCTCGGTATGACCGACATGGAAGAATCACTCAGACCGAAACACACAAAGAAGTTTTGGAAGTTTAAGTCCATGACGAATCTGGGACTCTGAGTGCTCCTCACACAGAGTGGTTCGAATCTGACTTGATCAAATTTTGTGATGTAGCATGAATAGAGTTTGAGACAAGAAAAGCATAGATAGCTAGAGAAGGTACTTAGGCATTTTTGTCCATCCACTTGGCAAAAGAAAAAGAAGGCAATCAATCAAAGCAACAAGTGGATGTCCTCGAATGAGTAAAATATGCAACCAACATGCTCACACAATAAAATGGTAAATGAAATATGTGGCAAAGCATGCACAATCAATTCTAGCATCTATCAAACAATTGGCGATGACTAGATCATCTATATATGAGTATATTGACTTAGGAGTCAAATGAGAACATTTGATAATAGGTCATACTCATCGTTTAAGCTCAAGTGGGGTTACCACTTTTACATAATGCATTGATATGTTCACACCACTAGAGCTACTTTGACTCAATTCCTAGAGTTAAGCTCCCCCTAGATGTGAGACCCCCCTATTGAGGGATGAACTAACCTTGGGTTTTGTCGATGATGACTTCATGTAGGTGTTGAAGAAGTGGATGCTCAATGTTGATGTAGATCATTTGGAGCAATCCTTTGGAGTGAGTTGCACTTTCAATACCTACACGGGTTAGTCCCACAAGGAACAAACAAGTATATACATAGACATAGAGTGATGTTCACACAATATGATGTCCATGAAAGCATTAGGTTACCTTGTCCCTTGCCTTACCAACATGAGGGTTTGTGACTCCTTGAACTAGTGCAAGATGTGGAAGTTGATTGCACTTGTCCTTGCCATAATGATATGAGTGAGGAATGTTGGCGGAGTCACCCTCAAGAACTCTCTAAATCTTCTTCTTCGGGATCCACATCATCTTGATGGGAATCCTTGGAGTTGTAGTTGTGCTTGATGAAGTAGAACTTGACATAGTCTTGGGAACCCACTTGACCAAGGCCTTAGGAGCTTCTTCAAATGCATCTATCTCCTCTTGAAGCTTTTCCTTGCCTTTGTTCTTGTGGTCTTGTGGTGGAAGATCATCTTGAGCTTGTGTTCCCTTGAAGGAAGTAGGATCATACTTCTCTTGTTGAGGAACAAACTTCGTCTTGGGATATTGATCTTCTTCCCACTCAACTCCATTGGTATTGACCTTTCGTTCAAAACCAACACCTTGATTCTTCCGGTGCCTTCCTTGCTTGCGTACAATTTCCTCGAATGCTTACTCCCGACAAGGCTCTTGTATACACCTTTCTCTATAATTCCCTTCAATAAGCTATTTTCTTGCTCAAGTGTAACTTGGCTAAGAGAATCATTAGTGGAATCAAGAGAACTACTAGAAGCAACAATATTGGATTTAGCATGATTATCGTTACTACTAGAGGAAGAATCCTTTTTGTTCTTGTTATTGGACTTGACTTGAGGCATGTAAGTAGATAAGAGTAAACGCTTGGTGTCGGTGTCAAAACCGGCGGATCTCGGGTAGGGGGTCCTGAACTGTGCGTCTAGGCGGATGGTAACAGGAGACAAGGGACACAATGTTTTTACCCAGGTTCGGGCCCTCTCGATGGAGGTAAAACCCTACTCCTGCTTGATTAATATTGATGATATGGGTAGTACAAGAGTAGATCTACCACGAGATCGGAGTGGCTAAACCCTAGAAGCTAGCCTATGGTATGATTGTTGTTCGTCCTACGGACTAAAACTCTCCGGTTTATATAGACACCGGAGAGGGCTAGGGTTACACAGAGTCGGTTACAATGGGAGGAGATCTTCATATCGTATCGCCAAGCTTGCCTTCCATGCCAAGGAAAGTCCCGTCCGGACACGGGACGGAGTCTTCAATCTTGTATCTTCATAGTCCGGGAGTCCGGACAAAGGTCTTAGTCCGGCCATCCGGACACCCCCTAATCCAAGACTCCCTCAGTAGCCCCTAAACCAGGCTTCAATGACGACGAGTCTGACGTGCAAGTTGTCTTTGGCATTGCAAGGTGAATTCCTCCTCCGAATATTTCATAGAAGATGTTGAACACAAGGGTAGTGTCCGGCTCTGCAAAATAAGTTCCACATTCCTTCGTAGAGAGAATAATATTTGTATCAATCGGATCTGCTGACGTATTCCGTGGCGTGACATCATGCCACATCCAGGCTCTTTATTCATTTTATTGTTCCACCTCAGCACATTTAGCAAGGAGGTTTCCTTGGCTTGTGTTGTCAAAGCAGAGATCGTGTCCCCTTATTCCGGGATACTTATCAATACGGGTGGGGGTAACCCAACCGCACCATTAACCGCGGCGCTTGAGAGATAAGAGAGTTTTATTAGGCCGGTGGGGGGCTCGTAGTTTTGGCCGCCCATATAAGGGGATAAGAATCCGCCCTTTCCATTCACGCCCTCTTCCTCCTCTGCTTATCCGTCCCTGCGCGCTCGAGCTCCAGTGCCCAAGCCCGCACTTCCCACCTCAACCTTCTCCAACCATTTCTGGAGCGGGAGGTATATGGATGGCCTCCTCCGTCACGGAGGGACAAATAAAAAACCTGAGGAAGGCCGGATACTTGTCTAACGACATCGCGCACCGGCTCCCAGATGTGGGGCAACTCATCCCCACCCCCAGGCCCCATGAGAGGGTTGTTTTTCTTCCCCATTTCCTCCGCGGACTGGGTTTTCCTCTTCACCCGTTCGTCCGGGGGATCATGTTCTACTACGGCCTGGACTTCCACGATCTGGCCTCGAACTTCATCGTCAATATCTTGGCGTTTATCGTTGTGTGCGAGGCCTTCTTCCGCATCCAGCCCCACTTTGGCCTATGGCTGAAGATCTTCAGCGTCAAGTCGAAGGTCGTGCAAGGCCGACAGGCGGAATGCGGAGGCGCCATGGTGGGCAAGATAGCCAACGTCACCTGGCTCGAGGGTGCCTTCGTGGAATCAAAGGGTGGCAATCGGGGTGGTTTTATATCACCGAGCCGCGTGACCCTAAATGGGCAGCGGCCCCTGAATTTCGATCCGGCATCCCCACCCGGCTCACATCTTGGAAAGAGACGGGCCTGTCGTGGGGCAATCCGGAAGAGGTGACCGGACTCCAAACCTGCATCCGAGACCTGGTGACCAAGAAGGTCAAGCTTGTCAACATGGTCCAGGTCATGCTCTTCCGCCGGATCCTCCCGTGTCAACGACGGGACTTCAATTTGTGGGAGTTCGACCCGGCCCGACACAAGACTCTATCCCGGCTCTTCGAAACGAAGCACGAGGACGCCTGGAAGGTGGTTTTCAAGAGTTCCGAGGTCTCCCCTCCCGTCACCGAGGATCGCGGATTCTGCGCCAAACGTCAAGCCTCCAAAGTAAGCTTACATTTAGTCCCTTACAGGATACCCGAATTTCATAGTGTGACTTTATGTGGGATCTAAACTCCCGTTCCTTTGACAGGACTGGAAGAGGACATCTGGACAGTTCGACTGTCCGGCCCCTTTGCCTGAAGGCCCAGTAGACGCACACTTAGCGAAGCTACTGGTTCCGGCACCCCACGTGGTGCCGGAGAAGAAGGCCAAGGAGAAGGCCACAGGGACCCGAAATAGTTCCCGGCGCCCAGTGTCGTCGGATTTGCCCGACGGCCCCAACGCACCCTCCGCCTCCGAAGACGAGGAGGAGGAGGAAGAAGAAGATGCCTCTCCCCTCCAATGGGGGGGGAGGAAAGAAGAGAAAGGCCGCCCCAACTGGCGAAGCCGGAGGGTCCAAGAAGGGGAAGTCCCTTCTGCCGGACTACGCCCCCGACGCCGAAGACCGCGGGGAGGACTGGCCATCCAGGGTCAAGCCCCTGGCAAAACCGTAAGTGTCCGGCTATCCGAATGACTTATTGCACTCCTTTATTATTTGATAGCTTCTAACACCGAAGCTAATCATGCAGTCCGCCCAGAGCTCAGCTTGGCGATTCGTCGAGCGGATCTCTGAATTCGTCGGATGTGAATAGTGCTTCACTTCCGACGGCCTCCTCCCCTCTCCCTACAGACGACGCTGAGGTGGAGTCCCGTAGGGGACAAAACCAGGAGGAGGTGGTCCTGGAAGTGCCACAAGGCGACCTTCCGGACTCCAAGCCCAAAGGGGGTAAAGCCCCGGAGGGATCTAAGTCCGGCCCCGGGTCGGACACTGCTCCGGAACCATTAGTGGTTCCAAGAGTCCGACAGGCGGCGCCTTCATAAGAAGGGCAAGCCTGCGACGCCGGCGACTTCCGTCCACCCGGAGGCGCCGGACAATTTGCTCGAGGCGCTTAACGGTGCCTCCATCGACGAAGAACACCGCACTGTTATGAGTGCGGTGATTCAGAATGTTCAGTCCGCCAAGAGCGGGCTAACGGAAGCCTGCACAAGCTTGTTAACGGGCTTTGAGGTATGTGTTCAAAAACATATATAAAAAATGTTACCGCATAGACAGTAGCCCCTGATGCTCAGTTCGGTGTTCGGAAAGAAAAGCCGAACTGAGGATCTCAAGAGATATACGCAGGAGTCTAATAGAAATATGTCAATATGGGAATGCAGGCTGCGCTGCTAACCTCTGCCGCACTGACTGCGGAGGTCAATGCCTTGAAGGAAAGCCTCGAGCGGTCCGAGAGCGAGCTCGGCCGTGCCAAGAAGCAGCTCGAGGATAAAGAGGGTACATAGTACCTCCTATAAATGTATATAGAAATACTTGGTTGCATAATAATAATAGGACCAACGTTAATGTTGCAGGAGCCACGATCGAGGTGGCGACCCTGAAAGAGGCGGTCTCGAAGGCCAAAAAGAGTGCGTCCTTGGAGCGCACCGATCGAGAGAAGCAGGAGGCGCGGATGGCAGAGGTGCGGCAAGAGCTCCAGGCTCTCGTGGAAAAACACGAGAGTTTGGAGCGTGACTCGAAGACTCGAGAGTCCGAGCTTGCCTTGGCTCTTGAGAGTGCCAAGACCACTAAGGCCGAAGCCCAGAAGGCCCTTCAGGAGATTGAGGCGATGAAGAAGATAGCGGCGGGTAAGGCATTCTTTATGCAAAGCAAAAGTATAAAAGTTAAGTATCTGCTACTTACCCGAATCCGGAGCTCTCCAGGAGCGTTCGCCGATCTGCCCCGTAGTGTGTCTGATGCCACCGCATACTACCAAGCTGAAGAGGGGAGCTCAACGGAAAAAGAGTTCTGGTCTCAGTATGCTGAGGCCGAACATCCGGTGCCCCTGAGCGACCAGCTGAAGTAGCTGGTCGAGCTCCACAAGGTGGCCGAACAGGCCATGAAGGGCCTCATAGCTCGCCTGTGGCCTGGAGAAGTCATGCCTGGGAGCTACTTCGGTCTGGTGCGGCGGCTGGTGGACGCGTGTCCGTGGATTGAGGTCGTCAAGCGCTCCATTTGTATTGAAGGTGCCCGTCGGGCCCTTGCCCGTGCTAAGGTGCACTGGGGCAAGCTAGACGCGGAGAAGCTGTTGACGGACGCGACACCGTCGGGCAAGGAGTATCGTACGCCCGAGATGTATTATAATGGCGTTCTGAAGGGTGCCCGCCGCATAGCGGATGAGTGCTCCAAAGATGTAATTTTTGAGTAAACTCGCATTTGTTATCCTGTACGCTGAAGCTTTGTTCATATGCGTTAAGCAACGCTTGTTAATTTAAAATATTACCTTCTGTGCGGCCGTTTATCAAATCTGAGAGATGCAAGTCATCAGCTTCGACCCCCATGCCACGAGTGCTGGGGTGTTCGGGATAAACCTGAGCGCTCTTGTTCCCATTCTTGGGTCCATCTAGGGAGGCGTTCAGCACAACGAACCAGGCCGTCGGACTTATAATGCTTTATCACTCTCACTTAGCCATAGAATTCTATAATTTTAAATTTCGGCGAAGCCCCTAGTATTCGGAAGACCGAGTTCGGGGCGCTATCTACGCCTAGGCCGGATAAGTCTGGTTCCTCGCTCGAAGCGGCATAAGTCTTTAAGGACTCGAAGAAACCTCGCGAACAGCGACCGGTCTCTCGCACTATCATGACAACCAGTTTTAGCTTTCTCTACTGAGGTGTTAACCCAGCTCAATTGGGGAACAATCGCAGTAGTTCTCCCAGCGCTACCTTAGCCAACAATGCGGAACGTAAGGTACCAAAACATGGGAGCCGGGCAAACCCAACTATTGACCAAAGACATGATTCGGAGCCGATGCATATAGTGTTATAAGTTCGGGGTGCCGCACTTGTTAGAGTGTTCGGTCTTCTCACACCATGTTATGGGGTGTTGTAAGCCCCTGGTGTATTATCCGTACCAAAGTGTATGGTTGCATAGTGTCATGACTGAACATATTTGTATATAAAAATAGATAAGTACAATAATAGGTAAGAGCTATATATTGTTCATTAAAAAAGGGCTGCTGCGAAAGCAGAACGATACAAAAAGTGCGGTAAGCAAGAGATGGGAGTATTTGACATATTCCCCTCCAGCGGCAAGCTGCGGGATTGTAAGAGAAACAGGTATTAAACTCGTTATAGAGACCACCTGGACTTTTGACGTGGCTTGCTTCCTCCCTGGCTATTGCATCGTTGGTTCGGCGAGAGTATTGCCGACAGGCCTTCCGAATAGTTGGGTCCTGAAAGTGTGTGAAAAGGAAAACGGCAAAATAGGGAGCCCCTTAGTGTGGTTGAGCCGCATTCTGGGCATGCCGTTGTTGTGCCCCTCCCCTTATGCCCATGGTATCTCTAAGGCGTAATTATGTATGCGTGGTACTAGTATCGCTGTTTGACGGGGGCTGGGGTTGGGGCCGCACTGCTATGCTTGCTCGGAACGTGCCAGCCGGATTTGTTGTAGGTTACTTCGGGCTTGCTTGGCGTTGTCCGGACATTTGTCACCTGGATTGGAGAACTGCCTTGAGAGGCTACTCTGTACTTCCGCTGCCAGGGCCGCCGTGTGCTCCTCCGTTCGGAGAGAGCGTTCGGTGTTTCCGTTTACCATGATGACTTCGTGAGGTCCTGGCATCTTGAGCTTGAGATATGCGTAGTGCGGCACCGCATTGAATTTGGCAAATGCGGTTCATCCGAGCAGGGCGTGATAGCCGCTGCAGAATGGGACTATGTCGAAGATTAACTCCTCGCTCCGGAAGTTATCCGGGGATTCGAAGACCACCTCGAGTGTGACCGAGCCTGTACAGCTGGATTCTACCCCTGGTATGACACCTTTGAAGGTTGTCTTTGTGGGTTTAATCCTTGATGGATCGATGCCCATTTTTCGCACTGTGTCCTGGTAAAGCAGGTTCAGGCTACTGCCGCCGTCCATTAGGACTCTGGTAAGGTGAAATCCGTCAATAATTGGGTCTAGCACCAGTGCGGCGAATCCGCCGTGACGGATGCTGGTGGGATGGTCCCTTCGATTGAAGGTGATCGGGCAGGAGGACCATGGGTTGAACTTTAGGGCGACTGGCTCCAGCGCATAGACGTCCTTGAGAGCATGCTTCCGCTCCCTTTTGGGGATGTGGGTTGCATATATCATATTCACCGTCCGAACTTGTGGGGGAAATCCCTTCTGTCCTTTGTTGTTTGGCGGTCGTGGCCCCTCCTCGTCATCGCTATGTAGCCCCTTGTCTCTGGTCTCGACACTTAACTTGCCTGCCTTCTTGAACACCCAACAATCCCTGTTGGTGTGATTGGTTGGCTGTTCGGGTGTGCCGTGTATCTGGCACGAGCGATCGAGTATCCGGTCTAAGCTGGATGGGCCCTGAGGGTTTTGTTTGAATGGCTTCTTCCGCTGACCCGGTTTAGAGCCTCTGAATCCGGCATTGACTGCCGTATCTTCAGTATTGTCGCTGTTAATGCGGCGCTTATGCTTGTTGCGACGTGACCTGCCGTTGTTATCCTTGGTATCCGAATTGCCGGGGCTCTTGGTTATGTTATTGCTACGAGCCAGCCAGCTGTCTTCTCCCGCGCAGAAGCGGGTCATGAGTGTCGTGAGGGCTGCCATAGACTTCGGCTTTTCCTGTCCTAGGTGCCGGGCAAGCCATTCGTCTCGGATGTTGTGCCTGAAGGCTGCAAGGGCCTCGGCGTCCGGACAATCAACTATTTGGTGTTTCTTGGTTAGGAACCGTGTCCAGAATTGTCTGGCCGATTCCTCTGGCTGCTGGATTATGTGGCTAAGGTCATCGGCGTCTGGTGGTCGCACATACGTGCCCTGGAAGTTGTCAAGGAATGCAGATTCCAGGTCCTCCCAACAACTAATTGACTCTGCTGGCAGGCTGTTAAGCCAATGTCGAGCTGGTCCTTTAAGCTTGAGCGGGAGGTATTTGATGGCGTGTAGATCATCACCACAGGCCATGTGGATATGAAGGAGATAATCCTTGATCCATACTGCGGGATCTGTTATGCAATCGTATGATTCGATGTTTATGGGTTTGAAGCCCTCGGGGATTTGATGATCCATTACTTTGTCTGTGAAGCATAGTGGGTGTGCGGCGCCCCTGTACTGGGCTATATCACGACACAGCTCGGACGAGCTTGGTCTGTTGTATTCGGCCGGGTCATACTTATTATGTCCGGCGTGACGGCTAGCGTCACGTGAAGCGGGGCGCCCATGCGATCCGTAGATCGATCTTGTTTGCCTTGCCTTAGTCTCCAAGATGTCTCGCAGGTCTATTGCGTCTCCCCGTACTCTGGTATGTTTTGAGCGGTGTCGGGGTGCGGCTTGGGTTGAGGGCCTGAAGGCCTCTCTATCACGGCCACGGGGTGGCCGATCGGGCGCATCGTACGCTGGTGATGTAGGTTTAGTTGCTTCGTCGTCAAGTTGGGGTAGCAGCCTGCGCTTTGGGTAGGTCTTGGATGGGCGTTCTAGTTTATACTCTTCGGCCGCCAGGACTTCGGTCCATCTGTGAGCTAGCAAGTCTTGGTCAGCTCTAAGTTGATGTTGTTTCTTCTTGAGGCTACTTGCCGTGGCTATGAGCCTGCGTTTGAAACGCTCTTGTTCGACGGGATCCTCTGGCACGACGAATTCATCATCGTCGAGGCTTGCCTCGTCTTCGGAGGGAGGCATGTAATTGTCGTCCTCATCCTCTTTGTCGGCCGCTCTCTCAAGAGGGATGGCTCCGTCGTCCTCCTGCACTGAATCCTGCTGGAGGGGGTTGTCTTCGGCACTGTCCGGCGTATTGTTATCTCCGGTGGCGGAATCGCCATTTTTGCTTTGGCGGGACTTAGAGTGGCGCCGCTGACGTCGGCGCTTGGGTTGCTTCTTGGAGGGGTCATCCTCCATTTTTTCCTTGCCATCCCCCGCTTTAGGAGTGTCCACCATGTATATGTCATATGACGAGGTGGCTTTCCAGTTCCTTATAGGTGCTAGTTCTTGATCGTCTCCTTCATCGGCGTCCATGTCGTCGATGTCTTCAGGGTCAAAGTTGAGCATGTCGGTTAAATCGTCGACAGTGGCTACAAAGTGGGTGGTGGGTGGGCTACGAATTTCTTCATCCTCCGTATCCCAACCGTGTTGGCCGTAGTCCGGCCAGGGCTCTCCTGACAAAGAGAGAGATTTTAACGAATTCAGGATATAACCGAAAGGCGAGTGCTGAAAGACATCCGCGGCGGTGAATTCCATGACCGGAGCCCAGTCGGGCTTAATAGGAAGAAGTGCGGGATTTATGGAGTCCGGATCGGAGTCCGGCACCTTGGAGTCACGGGCCTTGCGAGGGACTAGGCTGGTATCCGGCTCTATCGCCGTAAAGGTTGCAGCTTCCGGGGCGGCGTCCAACCGTCCGTCCCCGACTGGCGCAGCGGGCTCCGAGCTAATGGTCGGGGCGGACACCTGAGCGGCGCTCTGGGTGTTTTCCAATGATAGAGCTAAATCATGCCCATCGTGACAGTGCGGCGCACTCGGTCGTGGCTCGAATCCGTCGAAGATCAAGTCCCCGCGGATGTCGGCCGTGTAGTTTAAGCTTCCAAACCGGACCTGGTGGCCAGGGGCGTAGCTTTCGATTTGCTCCAAATGGCCGAACGAGTCGTCCCATAGTGCGAAGCCGCCGAATACGAAGATCTGTCCGGGGAGAAAAGTCTCATCCCGGACCGTATCACGATTGTCGAGCGGAGAAGCCATCGGGCCTAAAGGCGACGACACAGAGGAACTCTCAATGAAAGCACCAATGTCGGTGTCAAAACCGACGGATCTCGGGTAGGGGGTCCCGAACTGTGCGTCTAGGCAGATGGTAACAGGAGACAAGGGACACGATGTTTTTACCCAGGTTCGGGCCCTCTCGATGGAGGTAAAACCCTACTCCTGCTTGATTAATATTGATGATATGGGTAGTACAAGAGTAGATCTGCCACGAGATCGGAGTGGCTAAACCCTAGAAGCTAGCCTATGGTATGATTGTTGTTCGTCCTACGGACTAAAACTCTCCGGTTTATATAGACACCGGAGAGGGCTAGGGTTACATAGAGTCGGTTACAATGGGAGGAGATCTTCATATCGTATCGCCAAGCTTGCCTTCCATGCCAAGGAAAGTCCCATCCGGACACGGGACGGAGTCTTCAATCTTGTATCTTCATAGTCCGGGAGTTCGGCCAAAGGTCTTAGTCCGGCCATCCGGACACCCCCTAATCCAGGACTCCCTCACTTGGCAATGTAAGAAGAACTTTTCTTACGGAGATCATCATTGATTGCCTTTAAGAACTCATGCTCTTGCTCAAGGTTGAGCTTTTCAAAGCATAACTTCTCATGAGTCCTTAAAAGTTCTCGATGATCCCCTAAGATAGTTTGAGCTAACTTAAGAGTGTTTAGTTCTTTAGTTAGAAGCTCAATCTTCTCCTTGTCATTGTCATTCGTTTTATCTTGTTTAGCATGATTAATTGATGTTTCATCATAGAATTCATCACTAGAGTTGTCAAAAAGTAAATCATCATCACCTAACAAGTCATCTTCATCACTATTGAAATAAACATACTCGGGGTGAGATACCTTAGGGCCTTTAGCCATGAAGCATCTTCCAATTCCTTCATTTGGTGAATCAAATATGTCATAGGAGTTGGTCGACACAAGTGCTAGACCGGCAACTCCTTCATCTTGAGTATGTTTGGAGTTGGAGTGATAGCTTCTCTCGGAGTGATGTTCAGAGTCTGAACCGGATACCCATTCACCAACATGAGCTTGATGTCTTCGTTTTCTGTAGCTCTTTGATGACTTTTCCTTCCTTTCAGAATCCTTGCTTCTCTGGGATGTTCTTCGTTCATAACGATCATCTCTACTCCTTCTCTCTCTTGGCGGTGATTCTTCTCTTCTACTTCTTCTCTTGGGAGAATCTTCTCTTCTTTTGTAGGGTGTCATACACTCATTGGAATAGTGTCCGGGTCTCCCACAATTGTAGCAATTGTGCTCTCGACTGGAAGATCTTTTGTCATCGTAGAACCTTGACTTGGAGCTTCTTTCTTTGCTGCTACTCTTGTAGAATTTGTTGAAGTTCTTCACCATTAAGATAGATTCTTCATTGAAGGTTTGTTTCTCATTTGATGATTTAGGGGCTTCACATGAGGCTTTGTAAGCACCACTTGACTTGTTGTGAAGTTCCTCTTTATCCTTGAGTGACATCTCATGAGCAACAATTCTTCCAATGGCCTCCGTTGGCTTGAGATTCTTGTAGTTGGGCATCATTTGGATCAATGTGCACACGGTATCATATTTTCCATCCAATGCTCTTAGGATCTTCTTGATGATGAATCTGTCGGTCATCTCTTCACTTCCTAAGCCCGCAATCTCATTTGTGATAAGAGCAAGCCTAGAGTACATTTCAGCGACACCTTCACCATCCTTCATTTTGAACTTGTCAAGCTGACTTTGGAGCACATCCAACTTGGATTCCTTGACGGAGTCGATACCTTCATGCATATCAATCAAAGTATCCCAAATTTCCTTTGCATTCTCAAGACGGCTGATTTTGTTGAATTCTTTGGGGCACAATCCGTTGAAGAGGATATCGCCAGCTTGAGTGTTGTATTGCAGCATCTTCAACTCATCCGCGCTGGCTTCATGGTTCGGTTCTCTCCCATCAAAGAATTCACCTTGCAAGCCAATACACACAATAGCCCAAACAGCGGGGTTATGTCCGAGAATATGCATTTTCATCTTATGCTTCCAACTAGCAAAATTAGTGCCATCAAAGTAAGGACCTCTACGGTGATAATTTCCCTCGCTAGATGCCATACTCTCCTAGGTTGTGAAACCAAGGCTATGACCACCAAAAGCTATGGAAATCAAACAAATGGAGACCAATGCTCTGATACCACTTGTAGGACCTTGAAGTATGTCTAGAGGGGGGGTGATTAGACTACTTGACCAATTAAAAGCTATGCCTTTTCCCAATTTTAGTCTTTGGCAGATTTTAACTATTTTAGCACAAGTCAAGCAATCTTCACACAATTCAAGCAAGCATGCAAAGAGTGTATGAGCAGCGGAAAGTAAAGCATGCAACTTGCAAGAATGTAAAGGGAAGGGTTTGGAGAATTCAAACACAATTGGAGACACGGATGTTTTTGTCGTGGTTCCGATAGGTGGTGCTATCGTACATCCACGTCGATGGAGACTTCAACCCACGAAGGGTAATGGTTGCGCGAGTCCACGGAGGGATCCACCCAAGAAGGGTCCACGAAGAAGCAACCTTGTCTATCCCACCATGGCCGTCACCCACGAAGGACTTGCCTCACTAGCGGTAGATCTTCACGAAGTAGGCGATCTCCTTGCCCTTACGAACTCCTTGGTTCAACTCCACAATCTTGATGGAGTCTCCCAAGTGACACCTAGCCAATTTATGAGACACCACTCTCCAAGAAGTAACAAATGGTGCGTTGATGATGAACTCCTTGCTCTTGTGCTTCAAGTGATAGTCTCCCCAACACTCAACTCTCTATCATAGGATTTGGATATGGTGGAAAGAAGATTTGAGTGGAAAGCAACTTGGGGAAGGCTAGAGATCAAGATTCATATGGTAGGAATGGAATATCTTTGCCTCAACACATGAGTAGGTAGTTCTCTCTCAGAAATGGCAATTTGGAAGTGTAGGTTTGTTCTGATAGCTCTCTCAACGAATGAAGAGGAGGTGGAGGGGTATATATAGCCTCCACACAAAATCTAATTGTTACACACAATTTACCAATCTCGGTGGGACCGAATCAACAAACTCGGTCGGACCGATTCAGTAAACCTAGTGACCGTTAGTGATTTTGGTGGGACCGACATGCAACTCGGTAGGACCAATATGGTTAGGGTTAGGGCATAACGTAATCTCGGTGAGACCAATTACACAAACTCGGTGAGACCAATTTTGGTAATTAGCTAACCAAAGAGTTGGTCAGGTAAACTCGGTGGGACCAATTCGCTCTTTTCGGTGAGACCGAAATGTTACGAAAGGGAAACAAAGAGTTTATATTGCAATCTCGGTGGGACCGATCGCTCACTTCGGTTAGACCGAAACGTTACGAAGGGAAAAAAAGAGATTACAATCCCATCTTGGTGAGACCGAGATCCCTATCGATGAGACCGATTTGCCTAGGGTTTGTGGCAGTGGCTATGACATCTGAACTCGGTGGCGCCGGATAGAAAGAATCGGTGGGGCCGAGTTTGACTTTAGGTTTAGGTCATATGTGGATATGAGAAAGTAGTTGAGGGTTTTTGGAGCATATCACTAAGCACCATGGAGAAAGAAACTCATTAAGCAACACCTCATCCCTCCTTGATAGTATTGGCTTTTCCTATAGACTCAATGTGATCTTGGATCACTAAAATGTAAAATGCAGAGTCTTGAGCTTTTGAGCTTGAGCCAATCCTTTTATCCTTGATATTTTGAGGGATCCACTTTCATCATCCATGCCATGCCATTCATTGAGCTTTCCTGAAATATTTGTCTTGGAATAGTATTAGCTCAATGAGCTATATGTTGTTATGAATTACCAAAACCACCTAGGGATAGTTGCACTTTCAGACCGATCGCTCATTTCAATGAGATAAAAATGTTACGAAGGGAAACAGAGAGTTTGTAGGGCCATCTTGGTGAGACCGAGATCCGTATCGGTGCGACCGAATTGTCTAGGGTTTCTGACAGTGGCCATGTCAACTGAACTCGGTGGTGCCGGATGGATCATTTTGGTGGGACTGAGTTTGACTTTGAGGTTTTGGAAAAATGTGGACGTGAGAAAGTGGTTGAGGGTTTTGGAGCAATATCACTAAGAACTTTGTGCAAGGAGACCATTAAGCAACACCTCATCCCCTTTTAATAGTATTGGTTTTCCTATAGATTCAATGTGATCTTGGATCACTAAAATAGAAATGAAGAGTCTTGAGCTTTTGCCAATCTTTGTCCATAGCATTTTGAGGGGTCCACATCTCTAGTCCATGCCATGCCAATCATTGAACTTTCTGAAATATTTAACTTGAATGGATATTAGTCCAATGAGTTATATGTTGTTATGAATTACCAAAACCACCCGGGGATTAGTTGCACTTTCGACACTCCACCAGTGGCACACACCCCCGCGGGCCAATGTCGAACCTCCATGGTTAGCCACAATGTCACCATTGAAATTGAAGGGTTGTAATTCCATGTCTCTCCCATTGTTTTGAAATTTTGTGAATGGGTTGGTTGAAAACGCATACTACTTCAATCATTTGTGCCACTGAAACCATCCATCTCCTACGTCCTTTGAATGAGATAGTAAGCTACCATGCTCGTCTTGTTCAAGATGCCGAAGCATGGATTTATTCCTTGAATGCGTTGAACACATCATCTCTTGAGGGAACTGAAAATGTTCCAGTAGTTCGCGACTTCCAAGATGTCTTTCCAGAAGAACTCCCAGGAATACCCCCTGTTAGAGATGTCGAATTTGTCATCAACTTGGAACCAGGCACCACTCCTATTGCCAAGCGACCCTACAAGATGCCGCCGCATGAGCTCCTTGAACTTAAGGAGGAAATCGATAATTCACTTCACAAGGGCTTCATTTGTCCAAGTTCCTCTGCTTGGGGAGCACCTTCTCTCTTTGTCAAGAAGAAGGATGGTACAAATCGTTTGGTCCAAGACTACTGACCTATCAACCAAGCAACAATTCAGAACAAGTATCCGCTTTGTCGTGGAATTGTCATGTCAGATGTCCTCATGAAAGGACTTAGTTGTGGAGCCATCGCAACTAGGAAGCTTGAAGGGGTTAATCGGGACAAAGGACATGAGAGGTTTTATACTAGTTCGTCCCCTTACGGTGAAGGTAAGGCCTACGTCTAGTTGGGTTGGTATTGATGTTTCGATGACCAGGGAGCGAGATACGCTATGCCCGGCTCTCGATGAGTTGTTTCTTGCCCTCAGCCGCCAGCAGGTCGTCCCCTTATATACACGGGTTGACGCCCTGCGGCTTACAGAGTCCCGGCCGGCTTATAAACAGTGTCCGGCTCGGTGACTAGTTAAGTCTACCTTATGATACAAGTCAAACTTCTGTGGTGGTTTACTACAACGGGCCTTAAGTCGCCTGTGGGCCTTAAGCTCTCTATTGAACCACCATATTCATGCTTTGGTCTTGGGCTTCTTTCTGGTGAGTCTTCTTTGCGTAACCCGGCCCCTCCTGGGCGGCTTACACAAATAGTTATATCCCCAACATTAGGCCCTAGATTGATTTGAACATGTTCATGTCAATCTTAAAATACCTTATGGAACTGGCCTTCAGTCTTTTGTCTTGCGCGAAAACTTTAACCCGTCGTGACGTCATCATCTGGATCTGGGTCAAATCACCATAATGTCATCTTCAATAAAACTCATATTTTATTCCATCATGTCCTTCAACGGATCTTTGCCTTTACTGACCATCCCGAGAATCGAGGCATCGGGGCCGCTGGATAATGATGTTTTGGTCTCCTCGTTTCTCGCGCCATCTCGGTCAGTCTTCCTTTATAAATAGGGCGACCTAGATCTTTCATTCTTCCCTCTTTCAGTCGTCCTCTTCCTCTTGCTTCCTCTCAAGCTCCGCCCTCGCCGCCATCGAACCCCTCGTCTTCATCGACTCAGGCCGCTGCATCAACCTGACTCTGACCAGAAATCAACGGCGAACCTCCGCAGCTCGTCCACATCTGTGAGTTCCTCTCCTTCCCTTTCTTAGATCTGCATTGGAACTTTGTTGAGTTCGTCGGCGTTCATCACCGCCCGATGCAAACCCTCGCTAGTTTTCACATCCAATGCCCTGTTTAGATCGTAAAAACTACGTAGAACTGCTGTGGTAATTGTTTGTGTTTATCTTGCATAGAAACATATCTCATTTCCCTTGTTTGGAAACCCTCTTCGAGTGTATGAACTTCTCTGTCCTGCTTTTAGGTCTAGAAAATTTTCTTATCAGAATAGACCTTTGATCTCAAATATTAACAGAAGATTATGAAACCTGTTTTTATCACCCGGAAAACTTCTTCTGGTAGATGCCCTTAAACACAACTGTCCATTGGTCCGGCTTAATAAATGACACTGATCTGTGAGCCTTTCTTGCTTCTCATGACCTTAAAAATTTTGAACTGCTCTTGATACTTGTAGCGGCTTAAATATTGTTGCACAGTCATCCTTATATCATTAGGCCCCTTGGTAAGCCGCTACCTTAAATAATTTGGATATTTCTCCCGGTTTAAAATTTGAACCGGAACTTCTTATTTTGTAATAGGCCAACTGTTGTCATGGCACCTAAGGCGGCCAAGGCCCCTGTAACCTGCAATTGGGTCCCATCCATAGTTACTAAGAGTAAACTTGTTGAGTTTGTGAAGTCTGGCCACCTGCCAAAAAAGGAGGTCATGTCTTATCGTGTCCCAATTCCGTGTCAAACCTTTGCAATTTTCATGTCTTCTGTGAGGTGTATCTGGTAGAGGAGCCAAGTCTGCTTTTGTTTAGAGAACTTTTTTACTTGAACCGGCAGAATGAACGTGCCAACGGGCCTAGTCTTGAGCTTGGTGCATCTCGATCCAGCGATAGAGGGTAACTCCTCCACCCAACAACCCGGAGTCCGTTTTAAGGGGACAAAGAGCCGGGGCTTGATACCCTTCAGGATCTCTTGATTAGCTCTTTCCGCTTGACCATTGGATTGAGGATGAGCAACAGCCGAAACATCAAGCCAGATATGTTCTCATTAACAGAACTCTTCCATGGTTCCCTTGGAGAGATTTGTGCCATTATCAGTTATAATGTTGTGTGGGAAACCAAAATGAAAGATCACCTTTTTCATGAACTGAACCGCTGTGGCCGCATCACACTTACTGACTTGCTCCGCCTCAACCCACTTTGTAAATTTATCCACTGCCACCAGGAGATGTGTCTTTTTATCCTTAGACCTTTTGAAAGGTCCAACCATGTCAAGCCCCTAGACTGCGAACGACCAAGTAATTGGGATCATCCTTAATTCTTGAGCCGACACATGAGCACGTCGTGAGAACTTTTGACAACCGTCACATTTACTGACCAGATCCTCCGCATCAGCATGAGCCGTGAGCCAGTAGAAACCATGACGGAAAGCCTTGGCCACAAGAGATTTTGAGCCGGCATGATGACCACAATATCCTTCATGAATCTCACGAAGTATCTCTTGTCCCTCTACAGGCAACACATAGCGTTGAAACGCCCCTGTTACACTGCAATGATGCAACTCACCATTAACAATCGTCATGGATTTGGATCGTCTGACAATTTGTCTTGCCAAAGTTTCATCCTCCGGTAACTCTCCCCGGGTCATGTAGGCCAAATATGGCATCCGGGATAACATGAAGAGCTGCCACCAGCTAGGCCTCTGGGTCTGGCACCACTAGTTCTTCCTTGGTAGGCACCTTGACAGAAGGGTTATGCAAAACATCAAGAAAGGTGTTAGGTGGCACCGGCTTACGTTGAGATCTCAGCCGGCTTAAAGCATCAGCCGCCTCATTCTTCCTTCGATCAATGTGCTCCACTTGATAACCCTTGAAATGTCCAGCCATGGCATCTACTTCACGTTGATAAGCCGCCATGAGAGGATCCTTGGAATCCCACTTGCCTGACACCTGTTGAGCCACGAGATCTGATTCGCCCAGACACCTTACCCGGCTTAAGTTCATCTCCTTGGCCATCCGGAGACCATGAAGTAAGGCCTCGTACTCAGCTGCATTGTTAGTACATGGGAACATAAGCCGGAGTACATAACGAAATTTGTCACCTCGAGGGGAAGTTAAAACAATTCCAGCCCCCGAGCCTTCTAGCTGCCTGGACCCGTCAAAGTGAATAGTCCAATATGTGTTATCTGGCTTCTCCTCAGGTGCCTGCAACTCTGTCCAATCATTGATAAAGTCCACCAAGTCCTGAGATTTAATAGTAGTACATGGCATGTACTTCAAACCATGAGGCCCAAGCTCGATAGCCCACTTGGCGACTCGTCCTGTGGCCTCCCTATTATCGATGATGTCTCCCAAAGGGGCAGAACTTACCACAGTTATAGGATGACTTTGAAAGTACTGCTTCAACTTCCGGTTGGCCATAAACACTCCGTAAACGAGTTTCTGCCAATGTGGATATCTTTGTTTAGACTCAATGAGCACCTCACTGATATAGTAAACCGGCCGTTGAACCAGATGCTCCTTGCCAGCTTCCTTACGCTCCACCATGATGGCAACACTGACCGCTCGTGAATTAGCAGCCACATACAACAGCAACGGCTCTCTGTCAATGGGAGCCGCAAGAACCGGTGGTTCAGATAATTGCCTCTTCAAGTCTTCAAAGGCAGCATCCGCAGCATCACTCCAGACAAAGGTGTCAGTTTTCTTCATCATCTGATATAATGGAAGGGCCTTCTCAACTAACCGGCTTATGAATCGGCTTAAAGCAGCAACACGACCCGCCAGTCGCTGAACATCATTGATGCACGCCGGCTTAGCCAGAGAGGTAATTGCCTTAATCTTCTCCGGATTAGCTTCAATGCCTCTGTTTGACACCAGAAAACCTAAGAGCTTGCCCGCAGGTACACCATACACACACTTGGCTGGGTTAAGCATCATCTTGTAAACCCGGAGATTATCAAAGGTCTCTTTAAAGTCAGATATCAAGGTTTCCTTTTCTATGGACTTCACCACAATGTCATCTACGTAAGCATGAACATTATGCCCAATTTGATCGTGCAAACAGTTCTTCACACACCGCTGATAAGTCGCCTGGGCACTTTTGAGTCCAAATGGCATATATACATAACAGAAGGCTCCAAACGGAGTGATGAAAGCTGTCTTCTCCTGGTCCTTAACTGCCATCTTGATCTGAAGATAACCAGAGTAAGCATCCAAGAAGCTCAAACATTCACAACCCGCTGTAGCATCAATGATTTGATCAATACGGGGGAGAGCAAAGGGTTCAGCCGGACAAGCCTTGTTTAAGTCCGTGTAATCCACACACATCCGCCAAGTGTCGTTCTTCTTGAGCACTAACACCGGCTTAGCCAACCACTCCGGGTGAAAAACTTCAACAATAAACCCGGCCGCTAAGAGCCGGGCGACCTCTTCCCCAATAGCTTTCCGTCTCTCTTCGTTGAATCGTCGGAGAAACTGCCTGACCGTCTTATACTTTGGATCAATATTGAGAGTGTGCTCAGCGAGTTCCCTCGGTACACCCGGCATGTCAGAAGGCTTCCATGCAAAGATGTCCCGGTTCTCACGGATGATCTCGATGAGCGCGCTTTCCTATTTAGGATCCAAATTGGCACTGATACTGAACTATTTAGAAGCATCTCCTATGGTAAAGTCAACAAGCTTTGTCTCAGCGGCCGATTTAAACTTCAATGTCGGGTCATGCTCAGTAGTTGGTTTCTTGAGGGAGGTCATATCCGCCGGGTCAACATTGTCTTGATAAAATTTGAGCTCCTCCGTGGCACAGGCAGACTCAGCGTAAGCCGCGTCGCCTTCTTCACATTCCAAGGCCACCTTTCGACTCCCATGCATAGTGATGGTGCCCTTGTAACCCGGCATCTTGAGGTGTAAGTAAACGTAACATGGCCGTGCCATGAATTTAGCATAAGTCGGTCGCCCAAACAGAGCGTGATATGGACTCCTGATTTTAACCACTTCAAACGTTAATTTCTCAGCCCTGGAGTCGTACTCATCTCCAAAGGCCACCTCCAATTCAATCTTACCAACTGGGTAAGCCGACTTACCCGGAACCACCCCATGGAAAACAGTGTTGGATGTTCTCAAATTCTTCTCAGTCAACCCCATGCGCTGAAAGGTCTCATAGTAGAGGATATTGATGCTGCTACCACCGTCCATGAGTACCTTAGTGAACTTATATCCACCAACTTGGGGTGCTACCACCAAGGCTAACTGACCCGGATTATCGACCCATGGAGGGTGATCCTCTCTGCTCCATATAATGGGCTGTTCTGACCATCTCAAATAATGAGGAATTGCCGGCTCAATAGAATTCATGACCCTCTTATGAACCTTCTGGTCACGTTTGCATAAACTAGTGGTAAACACATGATACTGCCCACCACTCAACTGTTTCGGATGGCTTTGATAACCCGACTGCTGTTGCTGCTGCTGCTGATTATTATTATTACCACCTGGATGCCCCTGAAAACCGGAATTTGAACCACCGCTCGGGCCATGAAAACCACCAGCCCCTGAGCCGCCGCCAGATCCATGACTGCCATCAAAGGTGTTGGAATTTTTAAATGCCTTCATGATCACGCAATCCTTCCATAGGTGTGTGGCGGGGTGCTCCCAGGTGTCGTGTTTCGGGCAGGGCTCATTGAGTAGCTGCTCAAGAGATGGGCCTGACCCGCCGGATCGAGGCGGCTTACCCTTATGTTTCTTATTGTTACCTTGCGTATTGGCATTGGCCACAAACTCCGGGTTACCGTCCACCTTACACTTATTGCCACTTTGATTCCCCGGGTTATGCTGTTGACCCTTTCCATTGCCGTTCCTTTTTCCCTTCCCTGTCTTCTCATCGTCGGACGCGGGATCCTTGGTACTATCAGAATCGGCATATTTGACTAAAGCCGCCATCAGCGTACCCATATCCTTGCAATCACGTTTAAGGCGCCCCAGTTTCTGCCCCAGTGGCTCAAAGCTGCAATTCTTCTCCAACATAAGGACTGCAGAACCGGCATCCATCTTGTCAGATGAATGAATTATCTCCTTGACCCGGCGTACCCAATGGGTGGTGGATTCAGCCTCCTCCTGCTTACAATTCGTCAAGTCCACGATCGACATAGATTGCTTATAGGTGTCCTTGAAGTTCTGGATGAAACGGGCCTTTAACTCTTCCCATGAACCAATGGAATTGGGTGGCAAACCTTTTAACCAAGACCGGGCCGTTCCATCTAGCATCATGGTGAAATATTTAGCCATTGCCGCGTCACTGACTTCCAACAGCTCCATGGCCATCTCATAACTCTCGATCCATGCTCTGGGCTGTAAGGCAGCCGTGTAATTCGGCACCTTTCTAGGTCCCTTGAAGTCCTTGGGCAGGCGCACGTTGTGCAAAGCCGGTACCAAACAAGGAACACCACCGGTTCTAGTGGCTACTCCTGCCTCAACAGAAGTCGTTGGATACTCTGGGATATCCTGATGAGCCGCCTGTTGAGCTGCCAACTGAGCCACCCGCTCGTTCTCCTGGCGTATTCGGTCTTGCACCGGGTTATAGCCACCATGTTGGTTACAGTGTTGGGTGTTGGTTGACAAAGCTTCAGACTCCATGTGCCTGCTGTAACTCAGGCTCCGGTTCTGACGAGGCGGTGCTAACCAAGGCGGAGGAGTTGAATGAATCATGTCCTTGCTGTAAGAATAGGTCTCTTGCTGAGCCAGGGCCGTCTGGAGAAGCTCTCTGACCCTCCAGGTCTCCACCGCGGTCGGGTCATCACCGTCCATGGGCAGAGCCACCAAGCACGCCGAAGCCGCGATCAAGTTCTCCATGGGGTTAGAAAAGTGACCCTCTAGTATCAGTACATAACGCGGTGGTGCCATGCTCACATGAGGAGGTGGCATCTCTCGAGGCTGAACCGGTCCTCCTACTCCGGCTGTCATAAACTGATTGGCATCTGGCGGGTTACTTGGGCCGGCTCTGCGTGTAGCGAAAAGAACCCGAGGGTCGTAATTCAGAGGTAAACGGGATTGGGTTTTCTAGTGTCTCCTCCTCATTACCTCATTGGACGCGTTTAAGCTCATCGCGAGCTGGTAAGCTTTTGACTGCAACCGCTGTGCCCGGGCGTCGAGAGCCGCCCGCTCTGTAGCTAGTCTAGTATCCTCAGTTGCCAAGGCCTCCTTGGCCTGAGCTATCTCCTCACGCACCCGTGCCACCTCCGCGTCATGCTCATCTTTGTTCGCAGGGATCACCGTGGCGGTTAACAGGGCCGTAAGCTTGTCCATGATGTCTATCAGCACCTGAGCCGGCGGGCGCACAGGGCCACCTACCCCGGCTGTCCCTATCCCGGATGTTATTGCTGCAATAGCTGTAGAGTTAGAGCTGGGCTGAGTCCCAGCCATGAAGATTCCTGCCCATCTTGGCGGCTCATAGGGGTCCGGAATACTGATGCCATCGGAACAGCCCCCGAGCACGCCGTCTTGCACCTGATACAACGAATCTGTTGAACCGACGGACGAGTCACCGTCTCAGAGGACGGCCGTCTCACCATCATCTTCAGATCCTTTAGAAAGTTCCTCTCCGTGGATGCAGCCCACGAAAGCACGCTTCATGACGGGTTGAGCTCAGGTCTTCCTTGCACGCTGAGCCGTCTCGATGAGGTCGGTGCCGCTGTCCGGCTCAGGTCCCGGCTCTCCGACCCGGCCGATGAAGACGTGGATTCCGCCGAAGGGGACCCGGTACCCGTACTCAATTGAGCCAGCGTCGGGGCCCCAGCCTTCGTCGTCGATGTAGATCTTACCGCGATGACTCTTGGTCATCCGGCCCGTTACGTATCCCTTGAGCCCTTCGAAGTTGCCCTTCAAGAACTCAAATCCACCATGCGCTGGCCCCACGGTAGGCGCCAACTGTCGTGGAATTGTCACGTCAGATGTCCTCGTGAAAGGACTTAGTTGTGGAGCCATCGCAACTAGGAAGCTTGAAGGGGTTAAAGGGAACAAAGGATACGAGAGGTTTTATACTAGTTCGGCCCCTTACGGTGAAGGTAAGGCCTACGTCTAGTTGGGTTGGTATTGATGTTTCGATGACCAGGGAGCGAGATACGCTATGCCCAGCTCTCAATGAGTTGTTTCTTGCCCTCAGCCGACAGCAGGTTGTCCCCTTATATACACGGGTTGACGCCCTGCGGCTTACAGAGTCCCGGCCGGCTTATAAATAGTGTCCGGCTCGGTGACTAGTTAAGTCTACCTTATGATACAAGTCAAACTACTATGGCGGTTTACTACAACGGGCCTTAAGTCGCCTGTGGGCCTTAAGCCCTCTATTGAACCGCCATCTTCATGCTTTGGTCTTGGGCTTCTTTCTGGTGAGTCTTCTTTGCGTAACCCGGCCCCTCCTGGGCGGCTTACACAAATAGTTATATCACCAACATGCTTCCTCGGATCAATGATCTGTATGATCAACTTGCTGGTTCCTCAATCTTCTCTAAACTTGACTTGAGGTTGGGTTACCACCAGATCCAGGTTCATGAAGAGGATATTCTAAAGACCGCATTCGTTACTCGCTATGGATCATATGAGTACATTGTCATGTCTTTCGTCTTAACCAATGCTCCAACTACGTTCTCTAGTTCGATGAACTATATCTTCATGGAATACCTCGAAAAATTCATCATGGTTTATCTGGATGATATCCTTGTATATTCCAATAATAAACAAGAACATGTTGAACATCTTGGTCTTGTACTGGAAAAGCTTCGAGAACATCAACTATATGCCAAGTATTCCAAGTGTGAATTTTGGTTACATGAAGTGACCTACCTTGGTCATGTGATCTCCAAGGATGGTATTGCTGTCAACCCAGAACGAGTTAAGTCTATTCTTGACTGGACTCCCTCGAAGAGTGTCAAATAAGTCAGAAGTTTTCTCGGACTCATCACCTATTCCTTTTGTCAAGAACTTCTCCAAGACCGCCAAGCCATTGACTAATCTGCTTCATAAGGGCGTTAAGTTTGATTGGATAGAGAAATGTTAGGAAAGTTTCCACGCACTTAAGGACAAAATGACTTCTGCCCCAGTGCTTGCTCCTCCAGATTCTCGCAAGGACCTTTTCATTTATTTTGATGCATCCCATCAAGGATTAGTCTGTGTAATAATGCAAGAGCGCATGGTGATTGTTTATGCCTCTCGACAGTTACATCCTCATGAAGAGAACTACCTAGTTCATGACCTTGCACTTGCTACGGTTATTTATGCGCTGAAGTTGTGGCAACATTACCTTCTTGGTAACCGTTGCGAGATCTTCACCAATCGTCAAAATATGAAGTATCTATTTACTCAGCCAGACCTGAATCTCCGTCAGCAATGATGGATGGAAGCAATTACATACTATGACTACGGTATTTCTTATACCCCTGGTAAAGCTAATGTTATGGCCGATGCCCTGAGTCGCAAGTCTTATTGCAACAACTTCATGGTTCAGAAAGCTCAACCCCTCATTCCTGAAGAACTTCGCAAGTTGAACCTTCCCATTGTTCCACAGGGTTCTCTTAATAACCTTGTCCTGGAACTAACTCTACAGAAGGCTATCAAGTCCGCGCAAGAGAAAGACACTGAAATTGATCAGATTATGAGTGATCTTGCCTCTGAAAAGGCCAAAGTTTTCTCCTTGGATGAAGGTGGAGCTTTATACTTTAGAGATCGCCTTGTGGCACCCCGATTCGAACTTATGACAAAGAAATTTATGAAGGAAGCACATAACACACCTTTGTCTATTCATCCTGCAAGTACCAAGATGTATCTAGACATTCGTCAGAAATACTGGTGGTCTAAAATGAAGCAAGACATTGCTCGATATATTGAGGAATGTGACATTTGCCATCATGTTAAAGCAGAACATCAGAAACCTGCTGGACTTCTGCAAACGCTTCCTATTCCTGAATGGAAATGGGATAAGGTTCAAATGGATTTCATCACTGGCCTCCCCAAATCACAAAAGGGTCACGATGCTATTTTTATCGTCATCGACCAATTCTACAAAGCAACACACTTTCTGCCAGCCAAGGAGACAATCACTGCTAGTCAATTAGTAAATTTGTATATCTCCAGAATTGTGACACTCCACAGCATTCCGAAGGAGATCAGTTCAGACTGTGTAGAATTTTCACCTCATAGTTCTAGGATAATTTCCAAGAAGCTATGGGAACTCATATAACCTGGCGCATTGCTTATCACCCCAGTCCCAAGATCATGTTGAACGAATCAACCAAGTGCTTGAAGATATGATGTGTGCCCGTGTCATCTAATTCAGAAAGAAGTGGGAAGAATCTCTTCCGTATGCTGAATTCTCTTACAATAACAGCTATCAAGCTAGCTTGAAGATGGCACCCTTCGAGGTATTATATGGACGTAAGTGCTAAACCCATCTAAATTGGTCAATAACCAGGGAACGGCCACTCATTGGTCCGGATATTATCCAACAAGCTGAAGAGCAAGTCCGCATTGTCCGGGATAATCTCAAGGCAGCCCAATTCTGCCAGAAGAGCAACTATGACCGTAAACACTAGGGATCAATCTATCAACCTAGTGATCAAGCTTACCTGCATGTCACTCCTATGAGAGGTACTCTTTGTTTTGGAGTCAAGGGAAAGTTAGCTCCTCGCTACATTGGTCATTTCCGCATTCTTGCCGGACATGGATATGTGGCTTATAAATTGGAATTGCCACCGCAGTTCTCTCATGTCCATGATATCTTCCATGTGTCGCAACTTCGTCGCTGCTTCAAGGATCTACACCGTGAAGTGGATCATGAAACGATCGAAGTGCAAGATGATCTCTCTTGAAAAGAGCATCCGATCTGTATTCTTGATCAAGTTGAACGTCCAACCCGCCGAAGGTTACCAAGTTCCTTAAAGTGAAGTGGTCGAATCATAGTGAAGAAGAAGCCACTTGGGAACACGAGGAACATCTTCGGGAAGAATACCCCGATCTTTTCCCTTCTACCTCCTAATTCTTGGGACAAGAATTTCTTCTAGAGGAGGAGATTTGTAACACCCCCATGTATTAAGCTACATCAATCCATCTTGATTATGCTAAGTCACTTTGCTTAAAGTGGTTGATCACTTTGGTTCAAATCTCATTTCAAATTCCACATCTCAATTCAATTCAAATTTAAAGTGAGAATTTAAATCCACAAACATGGTTGGAAAATAGTTCACCATTTAGCAAGTATTCTCTTAGCAATATTTGGTTAAGGAAAACAACATCACTTGTTTGCTAAAATGAGCCCTAGCATTTAATTCAGTGCCAAATCAGCCTTTTAAAATACTTTTTAAATTATAAAAAATCCAATCCATTTCAAATGCCTCCCAAACTTTTTGTGGCAGCATCTAAAATTGCAATATAAATAATGGGCCAACTTCCATATTTAATAAAAATCATTTGCTATTAGAAGTAAAAACAAAACAGAATAAATAAAGAAAGCAAAAGAAAAATAAAAAGAAATAAAAAAGAGAAAGGGCACAAACCACTGTGCACTGGGCCTTGTGCACTGGGCCTGGCCCGTGGCATCATAGCCCACCCACCCGGTCGGCTTCAACCTCGCTACACGGAATGACCGAGGGCGCGTGCGCCCGCACGTCCCCGCCGGACCCCCTCTTCGGCCTCGCCGTGGAGGGGATAAGGTCTCGAACCCGCAGCTCCTCGAATGCCTCCCCTTCCACGTCCCCCACTCCCACTCACTTTCTCCCCTCCCTCTCGCCCCTCTCCTCACTCTCTATCACCTCTCCCCTCTTCCTCCTCCCTCAGCCGAGCGTTGCCGTCGCCGCTGCCCATCTCCGTCGCGGCGACAGTCGTCCTCGTTCCACTCCACCGTGTCAGGAGGCTCCGCCGAGCTTGACCACGTCTTCTGCGCCAAGTACTAGTGCCGGGGAGCCCTGCAATTGCCGGATCAAGCAGCCCCTTTCGCTTCGGTCACCGGCAACCGCCGGCATTGCCATCTTCCCATGCCGCTCCTAAGCTTTCGTCAGCCTCCTTGAGCCGCACGGTGAGCCGCTGCATCGCTCCCTTTCTCTCTTTCACGCTTTTGCACACTCCACCGTAGTCCCAACAAGAGGCGAAGCTCGGCAGCGCCATGGCCGGTGAACTGCTCGAAGCAGGGCTACCCGAGCCGCCCCACGGTGCCCATCGTCCTCCTGGAGTTCGTCGGAGGCTTTCTAGCCATTTAGTTTGCGCGAAAACCACCCCTAGCCGCACGCTCATACTAACCCGAATGTCGCCGCCACCTTCCCTCAATGCCTGCGCCGTTTCTGTCAGCCCCAGCTTCGGCCAGTAGCACCAACCGACACAGTGTCGAACACCCATTCTAAAGCGACCAGCCGAGAGCGATATGGCCGCGTGTAGCAAAATTTCGGCGAAGACCCGAGCCCTCTGTCGTGTTTCTGGCTCGCCAGAGCTACTCCGGCACCACCCTGACTTGGTACCACATCGGGTCCACCCAGGGTCACTACAAGTGGCCTTGGTGGGTCTCGTTAACCGCGTTGACCGGGGTCAAAGTGCTAACTGTACCCCCTACTACTGACATGACTATGCCCACTACCACTCACATGTGGGCCCCGCGTGTGAGTTCCTTTAATTAGTGATAATCACACTGACATGTAGGCCCCATCGTAGTAAATAACTTTTTTACTAATTAAATTAACATGTTAACTGATGTGACACTGACATGTGGGTCCCACTAGCTAATTAAATTAGTTAGCTAAAATTAACCTTTGTTAAATAGCTCAGTCACTGACAGGTGGGACCCCATGGTTAGTTTGACCAGTTAAAGTCCAAAGTTGACTGCTGACTGCGCAGTCAACTGGGCCCCACTATCAGCATCTACGTGCACAGTTGGGTGCACTTTTCCCATTTAATTTCAACATAATAATAATTCCAGAATTTCAGAAAATGTTTAAATATGTGAAAATTCATATAAAATAATCTATAACTCAAATGAAAATAATTTATATATGAAAGTTTCTCAGAAAAATTTGGCGAATCCGAATATTCTATCCACATAGTACCTTCCCCTCTGGTTCATCTTTCCAATAGCTGACTAAAGCCGGGGAAATATCCATGAATATTTTCCGCTCCTTCTGTAATGCGTAGCACTGCGTTTGGTCACCCCTAGCATAGCTTTTTGCCATGTCATGCATCATGATGCATTTGTTTGCTTTATATTTACTGTTTCCTCCCCCTCTTCTCTCTGATAGACCCCAAAACCGACGCTGCTCCCGAGTACCACTACGCCCCTAACGTCCAGCCACTCTCAGCAGAGCTTCCAGGCAAGCAAAAGCCCCTTGATTATTCCTATTTCACCTATTCTTTCTCTCTCTTGCTTACATTAGATTTTTCTACTGTTGTTCGATAGCTCCTGTTTTCATGCATAGCCTGCTTTCGTAATCTGTTGTTGTTACTTTACCTGTTATCCTATATGCTTAGTATAGGTTGATTAGTCATCCATCAGTGACCCCTCACCCTTGTCCTTGTTGCCCCACTTTACTACTGGTGACTCGATCAACGTCATCGATGTGTAGAGACCGACACATCATCGGCACCTCCTTAGTTGTACGACTCTACAGAGCTACTATCGAGTGTTGAGGGTGACACCTCGTATCTCACTCCTGATGATACCTCTGTAGTGTAGCTAATCGGTCGTGGATTACGGAGGGTGATTCCTCCTTCACCACTCCCGATAACGACTCTGTCGTGCAACACCTCAACTGTGAAACCTTCGAGGGTGATTCCTCCAAAGTCACCTTGATGGTTACATCGAGTAGGAATCCATCGAGGGTGATTCCTCGGATTTCCCCCTTGATGTTATGGACACACGGATACCTTGACTTTATGCCAGTCCCTTGTTGAAGTCGGGTCGGCCTCGAGGGGTACCCGCGAGAGTTATTGAAGTCAGGTTGACCATGAGGGTACTCGCTAGATAATGATGTGGCATGATCGGGCAGGTAGACCGCCCTAGAGAGGGATGGGCCTGACCCTTGCCGTAAGTCCATGAGAGAGGGTGACAGGATCACTAATCATCTCCACGCGCTCCCAATACACTAATGGGTTTGGATATGTGATCTAAGTAGGCATATGGCCTTTTCGCACTAACCACCATGTGGGAATAAGTATGGGCACTTAGCGTCGTACGATTCTCCCAAAAGCTCAATATACGTCACAGTTGAGCGGCACGCACCCGGGTGGTCCCGTAAGCACCTGCTTTGTATAAAGAGGTAGTTAGGACTTATCCTGGTCATCCTCGCAACATGCATGATTGCAAAGGACGACTGGCCCATGACTCCCTTGATGTAGACCGGTGTGTTGGCCTCTCTATTGAGCCTAGGTAGGACTATGGCGTGTCGACAAGCCAAGGTCGGGCATGATCGGAAAAGTGTGTCTGACCAGAGTTAATCGAGCGTGTTGGGTAAGTTTGTGCACCCCTGCAGGGATTTATATCTATTTGAATACTCGTGTCCACGGTAATGGACACTCGGAGTTGTATCCCAATCTACTACAACTAGAACTAGATACTGGAGACACTAAATGGATATGATGGATCCAGGAATGCCTTCTCGCAGGAGTCGAGCAAGGATCTCTGGGTGTTACTACAATATACTTATTAATTATGTTATGCTAATCTGCACTCTTCTAATGCTTCAAGATGTAGCAAGTTGCTAGTCTTCAATAGGCTAGGTATTCCCTTCTATTCTAGCATTTCTGTAGTATAGCCCAAAGATATAGCCCCATTCCTTTGATACTGATGCATACTTAGTATAAATCTGACATAAGTCTTGTGAGTACTTTGGATGAGTACTGACGGTTCCTTTGCTACCTCTTTTGCCCTCTACCCGATTGCTGCGATCAGATGACGGAGCCAGTTGATCCTGCCAACGACTACTACTACCCCGATGGAGCCTACTACTATGTGGTGATCGACAATGACCAGGAGTAGTTAAGAGGCCCTAGGCAGGAGGCCTTCGCCTTTTTGATTAGATATCATTGTTTTTGCTAGCCTTCTTAAGGCAGACTTGTTTATCTTATGTCTATCCACAGATGTTGTTGCTTCCGCTAACTTATGTATTTGAGCCTTCGTGGCCCTGGCTTGTAATATAAAGTTGTATGACTTTAATTTGTGTCTGGATTTGTGTTGTGATATCTTCCCATGAGTCTCTGATCTTAATTGTGCGCATTTGCGTGTATGATTAGTGCACAGTTAAGTCGGGGACGTCACATGTGGTTAACAAAAGTAATATTAGAGCACCTAGACCCTCAGAACAAATTAAAGTTGAACCTAATGTTGCTATGGTTAAATATCTCTTAGCCGATGATATTGATGGGCCTGTTATTTACTTCTGTAATGGAGCTACTAGAATTGCTAAGCCTAATCTTAAGGTTAAGAATAGACCTGTTGTCGGCATGCTTGTTGTCTCTGTTAAAAGAGGAGATCATTGCTACCACGGTTTATGTGATTGGGGTGCTAGTGTGAGTGTTGTTCCATTTACCTTATATCAAGAGATTAGGACTGATATAGCACCTGCTGAAATAGAAGACATACATGTTACTACTAATCTTGCGAATAGAGATACTATTTCATCGCTTAGGATTGTTAGAGATGTTGAAGTCTTGTGTGGAAAAGTAAAATACCCTATTGATTTTCTAGTCCTTGGTTCTCCACAAGATGACTTTTGTCGCACTATATTTGGTAGACCTTTCTTGAAAACAGTTAATGCCAAGATAGATTGCAATAAAGAAACTGATAGAGTTAATTTTGGTGATGTATCTCATGAGTTAAATTTCTCCAAATTTCGTAGACAACCTCATGATAAAGAATTGCCTGTAAGGACGAGATTATTGGTCTTGCTTCTATTGTCGTACCTCCTACTGATCCGTTGGAACAATATTTGCTAGACCATGAAAATGATATGCATATGAAAGAAAGAAATGAAATAGATAAGATGTTCTTTGATCAAACACCTATTCAGAAACATAATTTTCCCGTTGAAACCCTTGGAGCTCCTCCTCCACCTAACGGTGACCCCGTGTTTGAATTGAAGCAATTACCTAATACTTTGAAATATGCTTATCTTGATGAAAAGAAAATATATCCTATTATTATTAGTGCTAACCTTCAGAGCATGAAGAGAAGAGATTACTTAAAATTCTGAGGAAGCATAGCGCCGCTATTGGATATACTCTAGATGATCTTACGGGCATTAGTCCCACTCTCTGTCAGCACAAGATTAATATAGAGCCTAATGCTAAGCCAGGTGGTGATCACCAATGATGACTAAATCCTAAAATAAAGGATGTGGTAAGAACTGAAATACTAAAGCTTCTAGAAGCAGGTATAATTTATCACATAGTTGATAGTAGATAGGTAAGTCCTGTTAATTGTGTTCCTACGAAAGGAGGTATAACCGTTGTTCCTAATGATAAAAATGAACTCATTCCACAAAGAATTGTGACTGGCTATAGGATGGTAATTGATTTTAGGAAATTAAATAAAGCAACTAGAAAAGATCATTACCCCTTGCATTTCATTGATCAAATGTTAGAAAGATTGTCTAAGCATACACACTTTTGTTTCCTTGATGGATATTATGTTTTTTCTCGAATACCCGTGTCACAAGAAGATCAAGGGAAAACCACTTTTACTTGCCTTTCTTGGAACTTATGCTTATAGAAGTATGCCTTTTGGTTTATGCAATGCACGTGCTACCTTTCAAAGATGTATGACTGCTATATTATCTGATTTTTGTGTAAAGATTGTTGAGGTCTTCATGGAGGATTTTTTTTCCATTTACGGGACTTCTTTTGGTAATTACTTAAGCAACCTTGATCGAGTTTTGCAGAGATGTGAGAAAACTAATCTTGTCTTGAATTAGGAGAAGTGCCACTCTATGGTGAATGAAGGTATTTATTTGGGACATAAAATCTCTGAACAAGGTATAGAAGTAGATAAAGATAAAGTTGATGCAATTGAGAAAATGCCATGTCGGCAAAGAAGTTTCCTTGGTCATGCTGGTTTCTATAGAAGGTTTATTAAAGATTTCTCTAAAATTTCTAGGACTCTTAGCAATCTTATGCAAAAAGATGTTCCATTTGTTTTTGATGATGATTGTGTGGAAGCCTTTGAAACACTTAAGAAAGCCTTAACTTTTGCACCTATCGTTCAACCACTGGATTGGAACTTACAATTTGAAATTATGTGTGATGATAGTGACTATGCTATTGGTAACATTCTAGGACAAAGAATTGATAAGAAATTAAATGTTATCCACTATGCTAATGAAACTCTAGACAATGCTCAAAGAAATTATGCTACAACTGAGAAAGACTTTTTAGCAGATGTGTTTGCATGTGAAAAATTCAGGTCTTACATTGTTGATTCTAAAGTAAATGTGCACACCGATCATGTTGCTATTAAATATCTTATGAAAAAAGATGCTAAACCTAGACTCATTAGGTGGGTTCTATTGTTACAAGAATTTGACTTGCATATTACTGATAGGAAGGGAGCTGAGAATCCCGTAGCCGATAACTTGTCTAGATTGGAAAATGTTCTTGATGACCCATTGCCTATTGAAGATAGTTTTCCTGACGAACAACTAGTTGTTATAAATGCTTCTTGTAATACTCTTTGGTATGCAGACTATGCTAATTACATTGTTGCTAAATATATACCACCTAGTTCCACATAACAATAAAAGAAAAAAAATTCTTCTTTGATTTAAGACATTACTTCTGGGATGATCCACACCTTTATAAAGAAGGAGTAGATGGCATTATGAGATGATGTATACCTGAGGATGAACAGGAACAAATCCTACGAAAGTGTCACTCCTAGGCTTACGGAGGACACCATGCTGGAGTGAGAACTGCACATAAGATATTGCAATCTAGTTTTTATTGGTCTACTTTCTTCAAGGATGCAGGTGAGTTTGTCTTGTCTTGTGATGAATGTCAAAGAATTGGTAATATTAGTAGACGTCGGCAAATGCCTAAGGATTATTCACTTGTTATTGAACCATTTGATGTTTGGGGATTTTATTATATGAGACCTTTTCCTTCCTCTAATGGGTATACTCATATTCTAGTTGTTGTTGATTATGTTTCTAAGTGGATAGAAACTATTCCAACTAGTAGTGTTGATCATAACACTTCTATTAAAATGCTTAAAGAAGTTAGTTTCACGAGGTTCGGAGTCCCTAGATATTTAATGAATGATGGTGGTTCACATTTTATTCATGGTGCATTCTGTAAACTCCTTGCTAAATATGATGCCAACCATAGAACTGTGTCACTGTATCATCCTCAGTCTAGTAGTCAAGTTGAATTGAGCAATCGAGAAATAAAGCTAATTTTGCGAAAGTCCGTTAATAGATCTAGCAAGAATTGGTCTAAGAAACTAGATTATGCATTGTGGGTATATGGAACTGCTTATAAAAACCCTATGGGTATGTCCCCTTAGAAAATGGTCTATGTAAAAGCATGTCATTTACCTCTTGAGTTGGAACATAAAGCATATTGGGCAATTAAAGAACTTAACTATGATTTCAAACTTGCCGATGAAAAGTGGTTATTTGATATTAGTTCTTTAGATGAATGGAGGACACAAACTTATGAAAATGCTAAGCTATTTAAAGAAAATCTTAAAATATGGCACAATAGAAGAATCCAAAAACATGAATTCAAATAGGTGATCAAGTTTGTTGCGCAACCCTTGTTTAAGATTCTTTGCAGGAAAGCTTCTCCCTAAATGGGAAGGATCGTATATTGTTGAAGAAGTCTATCATTCTAGAGCCGTCAAGATAAACAACACCGAAGGCACTAATCTGAAGGTGGTTAATGGGCAAAGAATTTAACATTATATCTCAGGTACACCCATTAATGTTGAAACCAATATTATCCAAACTATGACACCGGAGGAACACATGAGGCAACCTTCCGGAACGCTCCAGAACCTGAAAAGGGGGTAAGTACGTAGTACAGTAAGTAAACTGACTCCAAAGGTTCCATTAAAGTACTTTCTGTCTGTTTAGAAATATAAAAAATTAGGAAAATAATAAATAGTTTGACAAGTGCACGAGCGAGCGACAAGCTCGAGGGGTGTGATCTACTCCCATAGGTGCGCCTCCCAGGCTTGTGCCCCCCTCGTGGACTTTCTCGACTCCGTCTTTTTCCATGTACTTGTCCTGCATGAAAAAATCCATTACATATACTTTCCAGTGTTTTGACCACCGTGTCACAAAAACCTCCTCTATACTTGTTTTGTGTTGTTTTTCTATTAGATCTAGATCGCCATGGCGCCTCCAAGCTCATCCAAGGACAAGTTCTTCAAGAAGGTCCTCAACCCTTATCTTCTGGAGGTAATGGAACACCCTCAGGAGATCGAGATGTGTGAGGGGGTGCTTCACATCCAGGGCGTTCGAGGGCCTAAGAAGACCGGAAGCGAGAAGGCCAGGCTGGAAGCGGTGGAACAGGAGATTTTCAAGTGCCAAGGGATGGTTGAGAGTAGAATTCACGCCAATCACTCCATGATCACAAAGTTCACTTGAGAACACAAGTTGGCCAACAATAATATTGAAAGATGCCATCTTCAAACTCAATGACAGGATTGATCACCTTTAGGCCCAGATTTATGACTTGTAAAATCAGAATTTTGAGTATGCGGCCGGGTTTAAAGGTATGAGTTTAGCTACAAATTTCAAAACCTCGGAGACACGTTCATATTTTTATGATGGGGATCCTATGCCTTGGAATCCAGAGGACAAGCCTAATACCTCTTCATTGTTACCATCAATCCAAAAGAAGGAGACTTGAGTACATGGGCATGGGTACTCCCCTTGGCTTGTGCCAAAAATGGGGGAGGTGCCCGATATCGTATCACCACCACTTTTTATCATCATTATCTATGTTAGTTCGATCCTTATTTATTCGGTGATTTAGAAGAATAAAGTTTTGGTATGATCTATTTTTTAGTGCTTGCTTAGTGATCTATCTATCTATGTAATTGTGTGCGAGATATATAATAAAGATTAGTTTGAGTTTTGTTTTGCATTCTTGTTTCAATCTTAGCAATGGAAAATAAAAGAATAAAAAGATCATATGCTACTCCCATGGGGAATAATGACTTCACATAAAATAAGTATACTTGATAAAATTTGTTGGTAGTTGACAAGCATAGCATTGGTCATTGGTGCAATCCGTGTAAAAAGTAGTAAAGGAAGAGAGGTCTCGCATATGAACATACTATCCTGGACATCTTTTATGATTTTGAGCCCCCATCAAATATTTTATATCAATTAGTTGAGGTTAGACAAGGAAAACAACATAATAATTTATGGTTGTTTACAGTCACATAGAAGTTATATTGTTATGGATCTTCTAACATGTGGTGCTTGTGTAGGATCTTTTGCCAGCCAAAAATTCATACTAAGTACAAATACTACTTGTGCATCCAAAACCCTTAAACCCATTTTCATGTCATAAGAGTCCACCTTATCTACCTATGGATTGAATAAGATCCTTCAAGTAAGCTTTCTACGATCTTGTGATGGTGAAGAAATAAAAGCGACCGGCTGCATAATAAAGGTTGCTATCACAAGGGTCAATACACTACAAAAAATACACTTCCGTTATGATACGTGTTTGTCACAGTAGGTTGCGTTTTTTGTCATGCATGTACATCCATGACAAATTTATGACAAATTCAAGATAGTCATACCTGTGCTATCGTAGAAGTGTTCCATGACATTACCAAAATTATCATCGCGGAAGTGTCCACTTCCATGATGATAAATCGCGCGTCACAGAAGTGCTTTCGTCAAGGGTGACCGACACGTGGCATCCACCATAACGGAACGCCATTAAGCTATCGGGTCGGGTTTTGGATCCGATAACCCATTAACAGCCCCGACCAATGGGGATTTTCCACATGTAAAATCATCATTGGCTGGAGGAAACACGTGTTGGCTCACCGTTGGGACAGATGTCATCCGCTCATTGGACCGAAGGCGCCTATGATACGGCGACACGTGGCATGGCCCAACAGAGGCCCATTCCTGTGAAAAGGCCGGCCCGTTTGACTTGGTCAAAAGGTGGCTGGTCGGCCCACGGAAAGCCTATTAACAGCATGTTCGCATATAGCCCATTTACAGCCCGCTAACCCAGGGCCCGTTACGCCCTATCCGAATTAGGTCCAGTAGTGTCATCTAGGCTGTCCAATATGATTCCAGTCCATTTTAACTTCCGGCCCATGTGTGGCCCATGACTTCTTTCGGCCCATATGAGGCCCTTTGTAACTCTTGGCCCATTAACGGCCCATGGTGAAACTGGCCCGTGGTGAACAGTGTATTACTTTATACCCATTAACGGCCCGTTATTCCATTGGGCCATTTCCAGCCCAAGTTATCTTTCGGCCTTCTGAGGGCCCATTGATTCTTGGGCTCATTTGCAGCATTCGGTTACATACGGCCCGTTACTGTCATTTTCTGCTTGTGGGCCAAATTCAGCCCGTCGTTACAGTCGGCCCTTTTGCGGACCATTAATACGTTGGGCCGTTTTCATGTCAAAAAAAACCGTTGGGCTGTTTTCATAGAGTTATCAAATACGGCCTATTAACGGCATGTTGTGGTCCACGAATAGTACGGCCCATGATTGGTGAAATGATGATACGCCCCGTAGAATGCCCATGGATCCTACGGCCCGGATGAGGCTCATGGATAGTATGGCCCGTAGAAGGCCCATGGATCGTACGGCCCGTAGAAGGCCCATGGACCCTACGGCCCGTAGAAGGCCCATGGACCCCAAGGCCCGTATAGAAGGCCGATGAATCCTATGGCCCGTATAGAAGTCCAATGGATCCTACGGCCGGACGAAGGCCCATGGATCATACGGCCTGCAGGAGGCCCATGGTTACAACAGTTCGTGTGTTGCCATGATTATTTTGGCCTAGTTACCAAAAATAGGCTATTGTGGCCACTAGAAAAAAAACAGAAAAAGAACTGCAGTGACTACAAGCAAACAACTAAACAAGACAACAAGGAAATAAATAAGCAAGCAATTAACGCTAGCCTATTACCCGTATTACACATATTACATCCACTGGGCATCAAAGTTCGCCACCAGTGAAAATATAGGGAACAAAGCAGCACATTACATACACTAGCCGTCAAAATTGGCCACCAGTGCAAATAATCACAGCAGCAAAACAAGAGCATAACTGAAACAACTTCAGAAGAGCTCAAGAAACGTTATCCTGGGTATCCACCATGCTGGCAATAAGCTTAGAAAGCTGATTAGCTTTGTCCTGTTTGGCGCTAAAATCCTCCAACGCTTTCTGTTGCACCAGAAAGTATGCATCTGAATGCTCCAGGGACTTCCGCAGTCCTTGCACTTCTTGTGGCAGCACAACTGATCGATGTCTTTCAGCTTGTAGTTGAGACTCAAGAAACCGAACTGATTCAGACAGTGAGTTTGAATAGCTTGTGCAAGCGGTAGTGGCCAGTAACTCGAACACTAAACCAATACAGGACTTTGGGGTTGTCTCGATGTCTTCAAGATAGTCTTCCTTAGCTATTTTATCAGCTTTGTTGGAGACCAACAAGGATGTGTCACTATCCTGAACCTTATCTGTATTACTTCCTTTACCATTGCTTAATAAGGCACTCTTCCCCAATATTCTATCAGCATTCTAAAAGAAGAAACAAGAAGACACATAACAAGTTTAGCATGTACTAGTATATGAAACTCATTTCGGTGAACCAGTTCAGTAGTAAGGTGGACAGGATTAAACTACCAAGTCTTCTATTGCCAAGTACTAGTACATAATAAAAGCATCAAACAAACATATATCTATGTCCTATGGTCACTGCATTGTCTTGCCAAATCAAAATAGAGACACGGTTCAAATCATATCAGTTCAGGACAAAGCAGCAGTGAAAGAATACAAAGCGTGGGAAACTACACGACACAACAAGATTTCAGATGGGTACCATGGGTCTACATGTACAACAACACTATTGGCTCTGTTGTGATGCTAGTAATGTGCATGATATGAAAGTCAACTGTATACACAATTAAAATTGAAATCAACAGAGCTATTGATAAGAGCAAACCTGTTAAAGAAACATGTGTGAACATACCTGCTGTGCCATTGGGGTTTCGATTGGATCCTTCAATTTAAAAATAAGTTTGTATGAGTAAATACAGTGATACAAGAGCAAAGCAATCATAGTTAAAAAAGGCGCGCCTAAGCGAGCGCTTAAGCGCGCCTAGGCTCTAGGCGTTGGCAAAATATGCATAATCTTTGCATAACTGCGCATAAGCATGAGCTTTGGTCAGTAAAGCGCAAGGCGGTGGCAAAATGCACAATTAACGCCTAGCGCTTTTTTGAACTATGATAGCAATGGAATCTTAAATTAGAACAGTTGTTCTTCAGGTTTAGGCACTTGTTCTACATGAACAGAGTACAGTAAGACGCAAGAATGTAATACTTAAAAATATAAAATGAGCTCATAGACCTTACCACATTCTTGGTTCGGGACCAGTACAGAACAAGGCGTTCCCAGTCATCGTCCAGTAAATGTGTCTCAGGAGAACATAAGGGAATTTGATGAGTTTCTTTGCCGGTGAAGTACGTTTTCTTCAGGTAATTCTGATACTGCCACCAAGCATTCTTGAAGATAGCAGAGGTATTAGCATAGGTTACCTCATCCTGAATTTCCAAATCGGTCCTTCTCTATAGAGAAAAATGGGGAAAATTGTTGTATTATAACCAGAATGGAGGTAGGATGTATGGGACGAAGCAAAGTAATTGCCATGAATAACATTACTTACACATAACTCCTGGACAAACACCTGCAACTGGCTTTTTCCTTCATCTTCAGTATAATATTTCCAAGATGGAAAGATACGCACATACGATTTAACAACATCAAATGCGATAGATGCTAAACTACGACTAGCTAGTTGTGCTTCCTCCACAAGAATAGGCGTACTAACTGGTGGAGTTGGGGTTCGCCGTGATAGTACTAGCCCTTTGGGCACTGGAGCTGCCTTACTAACTGCTCTTGTTTGGGAGCTCTGTGGTGGAGATGGTGTTGTGTCAACAGGAACTGGGTTACTATCGGCTGGTGTTGGGGTTAGATTGGGTGAAGCTGGTTCTCTATCCATCGTAGTAGGGGTACAATCTACGAGAGTTTGGGTTATGTGTGGTAGGGCTGGTTCTTGTGCATGTACGACCGGGGTGCTATCTCCACCAAGAGGTAGCACTGTTTTATTTGAAGACCGTGTTTTTAGTCCGCTAGATACTGGCATCATCCGCTCCAATTCAAATGGCTGATAAACAAGAAACATAGTTGAATGTACAGACATTGTATGAGAGACAGATGCAATAGATAGTGTGGAAAAAAGAGGGCATGAAATAATTGACATGTATATTGTTTAACTAAAACGGATAGCATGACATAATTTCACATAGATGATGTTTATCTAAACTGGATAGCATAGCATAACATAATTCAAAGATATGATGAATAACTAAACAGAATCGCATGACATAATTCACCTACATGTTATCTAAGTAATCAGGATCACGTCATTTAATTCACATATGTGATTATATGCTAAACAGAGGGCATTCGATATGATGTCTGAACTAAGAACATGGTGTTGAATATTGTCTATATGATGTCTAAACTATGCAATGCAAGACACTGTATGCATGATATGAGCAGTATAACCGTGCCAAGTTAGAGCATACACCTCAGTGGGTGAATAGGACTGGTCATCTGTCTCTGAATCCATCTCTGAGGAGCTATCGGGACCCAACAAGAGATCTGCTTCGATAGGTAGCACTGTCTGCTCTGAAGGCCTTGTTTTCACTCCAGATTTTTCCATCTCCCACCCAAATGGCTGATTCACAGGAAGAGTAGTTTAATGTACAAACATTGTCGACAAATGGAAATGTAATGAAGAAAAGGATGGGCAAGATATCATTTAAATATATGATTCCTGGTTAAACAGGATGGCATTGCACATTTCACATATATTATGGCTGGCTAAAAGACATGAGACTGCATAATTCCCATATATGATATACTCCCTCCGTTTCTAAATATAAGTCTTTGTAGAGATTTCACTATGAACCACATACGGATGTATATAGATGCATTTTAAGTGTAGATCATCCATTTTGCTCCGTATGTAGTCCACCCCATGGAATCTCTACAAAGACTTATATTTAGGAACGGGGGGAGTAGAAACTAAATAGGTGGCATTACAGAACATGTCTAAACTAAGCAGATGACGTATATGATGTCAAAAGTAGGCACTGCAAGGCAACATATGCATGATATGACTAACATCATCATGCCAAGGTAGAGCAAACACCTTGGGGGGGGGTAAATAGGAGTGGTCAGCGGTGTCTGAATCCACCTCAGAACAGATATCTTCATCTGGATTACAATCTGGAGAGGGGTGGGGAGGGTTTGCCATTGAACCCACCATGGAGCGATGTCTGCATGACATTGTATTGCCGCGCAAAACTCTTCTCTTTTTCTCTACATGTTCAGCACGACTGTGTACAATATCTGACATGCATACGAAAAAAATGGTGAGATTATGTAAGGAGAGCATGCAGAAATTTAGAGTGATGGTAACAACCAATGGATCGACGTTTTTCCATTGAACCAAAATAGCCCTAATGGATCGACGTGAATGTATAGTAATAAGTGATGCAACAAGTGTACAACCTCTTTGCCGTAGCCGTGTCGACCTCAACATCGTTGGGTTGGTCGCTGAAGCAGTTGAGGCAGAGGTGGCTGTCGGAGGTGTGGAGGAAGATCTGAGGAATCTGTAGACGGCGTCCAGGGCACTGCTCTGTTGTGATGGATTGTTCTGTCGTTGGAGCAGCTCCGGTGACCGTAAGATGTAAAGGCCGAAGCAGCACAAGACAGACATCGCCAATCTCAAGTGGGATTCTAATAGCATCTCCAGTAGATGATGTAAAATGGATGTAAAATTAACATCACAAAAAACCACCTGACTACAACAGATGAGGTAAAAACTGTTGACTCTGAACTTAACTGTTGAAACTGAAATTTACTGTGGAATCTGAATGCTACTGTCGAAACTGAACATAATGGTAGCAGAGAGGCACTTGAAAGGTAGTTTAGGGAGGGCCTACAGTTCATCTTCAACCTGCACCCCCCCCCCCGAGCCGCCAGCCACCACCGGACGAACCGCCGGCCCTAGCGCCGCCTCACCGCCCCGAAACAACTCGCCACCGCCACCCCAACCAGCCCTCTAGGCCCCCCCACCCTGAACCCTGAGATAGATAGTGGGGTACCTCAACAGCGAGCCCCCGTCCCCGCTGCGGGTGGTTCTTCCTTAACTCTGGCGAGCCCCCCCAACCCCTGAAAATCGACTGACCCAAAAGTCGATTCAGTCGACTGAAGTGTGGCTTAATCGGAGCAGAGCAGCAGCAAGAGCGAGGGGGAGAGCAGCAGCAGCAGCTGGGCGAGCGAGCGATCGAGCGAGAGCCGGAGCAGCAGTAGCAGCGCGAGCGAGCGAGCGAGCGAGAGCTGGAGCAGCAGCAGCAGATCCGACTCGTATGGATGCCACCGCCGAAGGGGCCTCGCACTGGGGGAGAGCCGCCGTGGAGATCTCTCCCGCGGCGCCGGCTTCAAGGTAGCCGCTCCATGGGGGTGTGGGATGGAGCACCATCGGCGCTGGGAGGTCGAGTTAAGGAGAAGGTGCAATGCGATGAGTGTAAAACCTCTTTGGTGGCGCCGAGTAGGCCTCGGCTTGTCCGAGGAGTCGGTGAGGATGATGCGGTTCCGGTGGAGCAGGTTAAGGCGGTGCTGTGGGGATGGAGCAATCGCGATAGACAAGGCGATCGTCGAAGCAACTCCTTGGAGGTGGAGGATGGGGGGATGAACCGGCGGGACGGCAAGATGGACGACGGATCCTCATCCAGGGAGGTGGACGAGGGACGTCGAGCTGTTGCGGTGGACGACGTCGCCGGGGAAGAGGCTCCGGCTGGGTAGAGGTGATGTGGCGGACGGAGGATGGTGGGGTTTCGCGGCTAGAGCGGAGAGGTTATGGCGACCTGGGATTTCGAATGGCGAAATGGGGGAGATGGGAGGGGGTGAAGCATGACTTAGGGACGCGCTTGTCCAAAATGTAGGGTGTGTTACAAAAGTACCCCCACCGATTTGAACTAGCAGCCCTTTCGGCTCAGGGTTAGAAGGGGGATTTCACGTGTCGGGATTTGGCAGCTGGAGGGAGTTTTCACGCGCGTTGTAATTTTGGGATAGCAAGGCACGGGTTGTGAAGGCGCCAGTTTTGAGAGCACGATATCTGAATTTTCGGGATATAACAAGACGCGTGTTGAATTTTAGGGACAAGCCTAACGTAACGTGTAGTAATATTGTACTTGTATGTACCAAATCAATTTGCACTTCCCTCAACCAAAAAGAAAACAAAAAAATAAAACTATTCACACCACACAAAGAGAGAGTCTTGCCCCGTTTTACTATACAAATTCTATTCAAAGCTACTCCCTCCTTCCATCTATATAGGGCCTAATGCGTTTTTCGATGCTAACTTTGACCAAATATTAGAGCAATGATATATGACATGCAACTTACACAAATAACACTGTTAAATTCGTCTGTGAAAGGTTCTTTCAATGATATAATTTTCACATTGTGCATGTCATGTAGTATTAATCTTGTCAATAGTCAAAGGCGGTCTTAACAATCTCATTACGCCCTATATAGATGGAAGGAAGGAGTATGAATCCATGTTATGTCCGATTAAATTTTTTCGCTTGCTGTATAATGCATGTAACCTACTCATACCAACATTTTAGTGCATTCCAAATGTCTATACTACTGCTGCAATTCAAACTAAATTTGAATTCGTTTCTCTATTTCAATAAGAATCTACAATCATGATTGTTGCCAACATCAACCATCATAGTTTCCTTGCTATACGCCAGATATAAATCGGATGGCCTATAATGCAGGATGGCAGGCACACCATCATCAACAACTCCGTTTTTTATAAGAGTAGAGATAAAATATATTAAATGTAGTATAACATGTTCATAACCACACCATGTGTATCACCGTTATATATATTCACACATGCGTCGGTTTAAAACACTATGATAAATTCTTCAAATATCTGAATTCGCTTTTTATAATGAAGTGTATATGATCTCTATTCGTCTTTTACACCCACAAATCCCTCTTATCTTTGTAGCTAGCGCTAACTTTCTCTTGTGCATGCACACACCCGCATCCCTCTCACCCTCCCTCAGCATTCTCTAGCTGCATCGCACAAATTCGTCTTTTCACTTTAGGTCGTTCACCCATGGTGTGTGTAGGCCCCCCAGCTCCTTCTTTACGGCACACATCGATCGATATGCCTCTCTAGCCAGGTGTGCCTAGCACAAACACAAGCTTCCCCTCTTCTCTTGTCACCGTCCATGCCTCACTCCCACCACTCTTTTCATCATTCTCGTACTCGCACACTCCTTCCCCCTCGATATAGTATGCCTCTCGTACCACCTCCTACATGCATCCCTCTCTCTCTATCCTTCTCCTCGTGCCTCATTTGCTTCTAACACACACATGCATGTATACCGATCGATCTCCCAACATATACCTAGATCGACTTTAACTACCCTCCCCCATCGATCGACGTACCTCACAAGTTATGTCTCTCCTTTCTCTAACAAAGGGTGATTGATCTTCCTATGTAGTTACGTCTACTTCCCACAGCCACATCGTCCCCCCTCATCATTCGTGCATGCCTCCTAACCCGTCTCTCACACGCACGTGCACAGACAACAAGCAGCCATCTCCTCTCTTATTGATATTGCGGGCGTGCCCTCCGTTTGTCTAGCAAGCCTATCCCACCATTTGTTAGAAGCAACTCCACTACCACCCCCTCCAACACTCTAGCTCTGTCTCTCTCCCAACCTTATTCCTCTCCTGCACATATGCATGGATTCCGATCGATCTCCCTTAATACATGAGGCAGATCGATCTCCTTAATACATGAGGTAGGCCTCTCTCCTCCTCCACACATATACCAGCCATTGTACCTCTATAGTTAATTGGGCCTCCCTCTTCCCCCACCACACACCAATAGTCGAGCGCTGCAGGTAGGTATCCATGCCATAGAGAAAAATTGCACATGTCCCCTCTCACGTTCCAATAGGTCAACCACTCTATATCTTTGACGTGGGCACACACAAATTCAATGGCACTCTTTATCGATCGCGCGCGCACACACACACACACATCATCCCTCTCTTTGATTGTATGGACACCTCAAGCCGATGATACCTCCACTCTCTTCTCGTGGATCGCCCCCTCTATATATATGTTATATCCAGGACTCTATTTCACACACATTGCATATGTTACATTTTTTGATTGACCCCCCCCCCCAAATAAAAACTCTCAAGAACCCACACACTATATCTCTCTAGGTTTGTATCTCTCTCACACAACCCCACGTAGGTGGTGTACGTATACAAGAAGAGAATAGGTGCACCGTGCACGTACTCATGCTTCGTGCCCAGCCACACCCGCGCGGGTACACGGTGGAGCTCATTTCTTTACGAAATGGCAGCCCACGTGCTAATTTGAACGCCTGTAGCGGTTGTTTACCTAGGGAGGTCGTGTACCACGCGTGCACAAAACAAAGTTTGACTTAACGCGTTGCCGCGTTATTTTTAAATAAAGTTATAGCGCTCAATGGCACGTACACAGAATATAAAACGATTTTTATGGAGAAAAAGATAGTCCGCTCACTATATAAAATGGAGCATGCCTGCCTAGTTTGTCGCTCTTCAGAGTATCTCACACAAGGCTGCGGTGGGCTCTCTCTCTCTCACCGTTGGTCATTGATCCGGCCGCATCCCATCCGCCGGGGGAAAGGGAGTGCGGTGGCCTCTCTCTCTCTCTCACCGTTGGTCATTGATCCGGCTGCATTCAGTCCGCCGGGGGAAAGGGAGGAAGTGCATCGTTTCTCTGTTCGACGGCGCCGAGGCAGCACGTCCCGATCTGCGGTACACGACGTTCTCTATGACCAAGCTCCCGCGCGGTAGGGCCTACGCCACCTGCTCGCAGATTCCGCCCGCTGCCGCTCACCTAATTACATCCCGACGACCTCCAGGTATCCCCTCCGGCCTTGCTCCACTGCCCGTCTTCCCACATCGTTGCATGTGGATCTTCCATAGTTCTTTGCCCAAAACGTAGCTCGTCCGGCGTACTTTCCATATTGCATTCTCGTCCTCACACCGTTTTAGACAAACACAGCCGTTTTGTTATCTTCCCTTAGGACAAGGAATATGCTTCTTTTTTGTCGTTGCTTGTGTCATCAACTGTTATTGGCCAGTAATTGTTTCCTTTCTACCTTTTTTTGCAAACAGGGCTATCCATTTCACCTCGTTGCTATTGCGACCTTTTGGTGAACTGCACAAATCACTTTTTTCTTAAGAGTGTTTTGTGCAGTTGTACTAAAATGTCACACGGGTAACGTCTCTACATTTCAGTGCGACTGCACAAAGGGAGATTGGTTTTGCTCTATCCTCCTCATCCAACTCCGAGCCTAATCTTCTCCAACTAGTTAGTCTTAAGAGAGACTACAAAGGTGACCGGCTTCTATTTGTGTGTTTATTGTTTCATCAGCAGCCCACTATTATCGTAATCACACTTAATATCTTTGGAACAGGGACGCTCAGCCCTATTTTAGTGGAACTGCACAAAATGATCGGAATGTTGCATGCTCCAGACAACAACTTTTTTTCCCAACATGCCTTGTTTATTTAGACAGAGCTAGGGGACGTTGCTACCAATGAAAGCATGGATCAATTTTAATTTAACACCTTCTCACAACTCTGTCTTTAGCTCTGATCTGCTAATAATTGACATGCATTAGCGAGGAAGTTAGTTTTTTATTGTTTCCGAAAGAGCATCGATGGCAAGACACGCGAAACAAAAGCTGAAAGCTCACACCATTGTACAATTTCATGTCGCTGGAAAATTATTTGTATAGTATGTCAATTATGTAAACAAATGATGGAAGCTTGATAGCATTGCCAGAAGCCTCTTCATCATCCGGGTCCATGTGCCATGCACAAAATTATACTCCTTCGTTCCTAAATATTTGTCTTTTTACAAATTTCAAACAGGCATATTTTAGAGTGTAGATTCACTCATTTTGCTCCGTATGTGTACTCCCTCCATTCCTAAATATTCTATTTGTCTTTCTAGAGATTTCAACAAGTGACTACATACGGAGCAAAATGAGTGAATCTACACTCTAAAATATGTCTATATACATCCGTATGTGCCAGTCCATTTGAAATCTCTAAAAAGACAAAGATTTGAGTAGTCACTCGTTGAAATATCTATAAAGACAAATACTCCGGAGTATATTTAAGAACCGAGGGGGTAGTGCACAACCGCATGGGAGACTCAGCCCGGTCGTTGCGCCTCATTAATAGTGAGTAATGAGCAGTCAAATCATAAGCCCACCTTTCCCACTGTAAGTTGCTCTAAAGAAGCAACCATCAATACGCTCTTCTTTGAATCCGCTCATACTACTCCATCTGTCACTGTTTATGCATCGTGCTTCAGAAAAAAAGAAAAAAAATCTGTGGGACCAAGGCAACTAGTGATCGGCCTGAAAAATAGCATTAGTAGTTATAGCATGGCGTCTATTACTAGAGGAAATAATGTGTACACACATGCATGCAGTGCTTCCACCCCGGGTACACACATGCATGCACTTACTCTACTCCGTAGTAGTACAGAGTACATGGAGAGAAAGTTGTGGACTTGATTGCGATTACCACGCCCTAATTAATTGAGCATTAAACCAAACGCATCTAAAGTCTCTCTGGTGGTGGAAATGCATTGAGAGAAATGCATCATAATGAAGCGCGCCCGGTAAACCGTGACGGAGGGAGGAGTAGTATGAAGGTGCAAAACCAAGTACACGTACGGCCAGTCGGTCAACGCACCTCCTCTTGGCATATCACTGACATGTGGGACAGGAGTGTGAGCAAACCGATCTCAATTGACGACAAAGAGGTAACCCGCCGTTCCTTGAGAGAGACGAGGAGCGAGAACACACAGACGGGCTTGCACGGAGGCCAAGATATATTCGAGCATGGTTGGTTGATCGATATCATTCATTACATGTTGGGCTGCCGTTTTCCACCCTTCTCCGAAATAAACGTGTACTTTATCAGAGATAAAAAAAATAAGAGTACAGATGCTCCACCATGCGGTTCTAGTAGTAGTACTACTCGTACTACTGCGCTTGCCTCTTCACCTCTTCCTGAAGTCGAACAATGATGGTACTCCGCGTGTTGGGTACTACAGTGTATGCCTCTAAAAATCTGACACCGAATGGACTGATGCATGTCCACCGAGGGTAGGTTGCATTAGTCAAAAGGCGTAAGCGAGCTTCACCTTGTCCTGCAAGCTTCTCCTTGTTCTGCAACTTGACGGGACACACCAAAAAGTAGTGCTAGTCCATACTCCCTCCTTTCCGGTTAATACGGCTTAATCTTTTTTGCGGGTAAATGAGAGAGCTTTATTCATATATAAGCATTCTTAGGACGATCAGCCAAGACACTGGTCGTTGGACTTCATAATACGCTCATTGCGCTCAATATATTTATTTTCCGGTGTTTATATGATCACTAGCTCACCCTGACTGAGTATGTGTGTGCATGCACGTGTAGGTTGAGCACTTGAGCGTGACTGTGTGTGTTCCGTCGTGTGCTCAGACATGCATGCATTAGGGCGTCGCGCGCGTTTTTGCATCCATGTGTATGTGTGACTGTTGCATACACGTAGGGGGAGTACGTATATGGGCCACTGACGAGCAATCAAATCACACAGTAAGTTAGTCGGAAGAAGCAACCATCATTTCACTCTTGAATGACACGTACGTAATATAAAATGGTTGATATGGAAAGAAAAAGAAAACCACTATATATACACTAGCAGGAGCCTAAGCTACAAGCCCGCTTGTTTAGGTTGCTCTCTTCACAAGCATAGAATGACGGGCCTGGTCCCGCAGCTGGGGGAAGGGAACAATGTTCTGCGTAGACGCTGTCGACATCGGCGAGGGAGAAAACCAACAATCGGTGCGTCCCGATCGGGGTCACCGCGGTATGGGCCGATGCCGCGTCCCAACCGCCCTTCTAGCTACAGCCCGACATCCCAGGTATAGTCCATCTTCCTTTTGGAGCTGGCTTGCTCCACTATCGTAGCTCCATCTCCATGTCGATCTTTCTCTACTTCTACCGGCTTCTACTTGTGATGAGTTTATGTCTCATGAACTAGTGCCAGTACTATTATTCTAATCACACTTCTTCAATATCTTTGCCATCAGGGATGCTCAGGTCGATTTTAGTGGAACTGCACAAAAGCATCGTATGGTCCGAGGGTGCCAGCCGTCTTTCCTTCGATAGGTTCTACCTGGCCAGGAAATTAAATCATGTTTAGGGTTTAGGGTTTAAGTTGTAGTGACCCCATTAGTAGTTTTTCTTTCGTACACGCTCTCACAACTTTTTCTTTAGTTGTGAAGTAAATATTGGCTATGATCTGTGAATCATTGAGATGCATCAGCATGTGTGTTAGTTTTCCTTTGTATTTGATGGAATGTTGTAATGGGGCAACCTTGGAATAGGAATGAAAATGGAGTGGAAAGTTTCCATTTTTCCGAAGAAAAAATGGAAACGGAGAGAAACCAACGTTTCGTTTCGTTGGATCGCGCCATCGAGCAAAACCAACGTTTAAATCACGTCTGTCGTGTTCATGTCTCAACCTCCTCCATGGCTTGACCCCACACAGTCGCTCGGCATGCCACTCACCGCAAACCGAGTAGTATATGATAACTTTCCCGCCTGCTTGTCGATGGACAGCGCCATGGAGTACTATCACTATTGGAAGAGATTGACGAGTTGGGGGAGGACAGCTAGCTGTAGCACGAACTCCCAAGAACTTTTTACATGCATGTTGTAGCCGGCTATTGCGACCTTTGAAAGCGGAGCAGCCGCGTGCACCCGGAAGTGGCGCGGGCGACGCTCTCTCAGCCGGCGCACCGCTTCAATGCCAGTGCCAGTGAGAGGCCGCGTCCGCTCTGGCCGGGCATGAATGCGGCACTGACCGTTTCGGGTGGGACGCACGCGCGGGTGATGAAGAGGGTTTGGATTGGTCAGGAACGGCCGTGGCAGCGGTTCGGACATGCGCAAACAAGAGATGATGTACGTTAATATTGTTGCGTATATAATTAACAACATAAATAATGTGCCAGTTGGACAAATATGATTGGAGATGCAGATGGAAATGGAATTTTATGTAAACACGGATATGCATGTCTATGTCTATGTGTGTGTGTGCGACGACTCTCGTGACCTGGAAGCGGGGGTGTGTTTTTGATCGAGTTTTCTTTCTTGGTATGTTAGAAAATTAGTTTGCCTAATTCACATCTAGATGTTATTTAGGGATATCACAGCTAAGCTCCCACAAGTATATAATGTAGCAACAAGAAAAAAAAAACTAGGACAAAAAAATAGACCATAAACAGAGTGGACATCACCTTAGATGTGACATAACTATGTCACATCTAGATGTGTCCTAGACAGACCCTTAAAAAATTGTCCGCTAGTTTTCGTTTCTTTTTTCCATGAACGCGCGTATTCTATTTAAAACCACTGCTATGGAGAGATTTTTTTTACTCCATTATAGCCTCTTGTTTGATAGAGTTTCTCGCGTCTTGCTCTCTCACCCTCTCCATATCAAAACAAGATGACAGTGTCCACTCTATCTCTCTCCTCACCGATGGTCACAGATCCGGTCGAATCCCGTCCGCTGCGGGAGGTGAGGAGGTGCAGCATTGACGTTGTCACCATCGGCGACGGAGGAAGCCTATGCGCACCGTCCTCTCAGAGCCGGCGCTGGCACGGACGAAGATTCTCCGAGCCCTTGTTCGCTGCTGTCGTGTGGGAAGATCCCGCCCGCCCGCCTAAATGACATCTCGCCCACCTGAGGTATAACTTCTTGTACTGGTCCAGCTCCCCAGGTCGCTGCGTGCGGGTTTTCTTCTATGCGACTACTCCCCAGCTCCCCATGCATAGTAGCTAGGGTTCGTCAGCTGGTCCTACATCACCTACTAGTACTATTATAGAGGAAATGCCACTCCAAAAGTTGTCCTGATTTATGCCTCGGTGGAGGTATACATGTTGTTTCGAAAAAAAGTACATGGTGGTTGTGCGGTCATTGTCCATATGGTGGTAGTACTATCACTAGTTAAATGAAGAAATGCTTTTTTTCTCAGGTATCCTGGTTTAGTTCCCATCAAGATAATTATGATGCTTCTGTTTGTTGGTGTACTTTTCATTAATTCTTATTGACAATTGAGATGTCGTTGCTAACCTTTTTTCATATTTTTGGAAACAGCGATGCGTGTCTCCATACCCGGGCATGTCTTCCTCAATTTTAGTGGAACTGCACAAAATTGGATGGCCATTGTTGTTCCGCCTCACTGTCCTCTGCCACGTGGTTCTTCCTTCCTCGAGCTTGATTACTGAGAAGAAACAGACCACAGTGAGGATTTATCGAACTTCATAGGTGCCTCACCCAAACTTGATGCCAAATGGATGATGCATCACCACGATGACCTATCGATGCTCATGGTTGCGCCTCATGGTTGCGTCGGCTGGTGAAGCTGATCGATTTTCAATGAAAAACAAGTTGTCTTCCATCAGTGCTCTTTGCTTGTTACGCACAAAGATGATATCCTTCGTCAGTTCACCTTGGTTGCGTTGGAGACGCAGTCGTCTTTCACGTTGGTGCAATTTTATCACACAATTGGCTATGAACCAAATGTTTCCTCAAAGAAGGATCGATGTTGGTACTAAGAGCATAAATTTTGTATTGATTTCTAAGCCTTCTCACAACTTTGTCTCCAGCTCCCCTGTAATTTTATTTGTCCAGCTATTAACTTTGATTTAAAAAATGGTGTGGACTAAAACCCCGGATGGACGTAGTAGCCCTCCATTTGTATTTACTCCGCATATTAGATTTGACTGAAGTCAAACTTTGTAATACTCTCAAACCTTTCCGATGATTGAAATAAAATTCTTTATTTGTACACTCTCTCACACGTTTCCGATAATTTGGCGCATGTGTGGTTGTTCACTTAAGGGAGGGTAGTGTACCACACGTGAAGGACAGGAAGTGCGACCAGGAAGAGCTCAGTCCGTACTACAGTAGTAGTATATATATAGGCGGGAGCCTCAGCGCTTGTTCGCTAGGGTTTGCACTCTCCACACGCTCGCTGCACTACATATATATGTTACACGCTGGAGGCTCAGCGTTCATTTGCTAGGGTTTGCTATATTCATAGTCTCTCACCCTCTCTTCACCAGATCTAAACAAGACTGCGTTGGCCTCTTGTCTCTCTCTCCCCCCTCACAGCTGGTGAAGGAGGCGTCCGTATCCCGTCACACCGGCAAGGGGAGGAGGTGCAGCGTTCACTCTATCGCCTTCGGCAAGGGAGGCAATCCACTGCCGGCTGCGCTATTCTCTTTCACCCAGCGCCTGTGCGGGAGGGCCACCGACCCCTTCTTCCTCGCTGTTGTACGTAGTGTGGGCAGATCCGGCCTCCCGCCGCACGCCTTGACACATCCCGACGACCCTAAGGTATAAGTTTCTTTGAAACCGTCATTGCTCTAGCTGCATGTGGATCTTTTTCGATCTGTAGTCGAATCTAGGTCTTGGTTCAAATAGGAAAGAAGGGTGCGGTGGGCTGGAGAAAGAATCTAGGACGTGGTTCAATGAGGAAATGAGGGGTAGAAAGTAGTATAGACTGGCTATCCAGCCGCTTTGAGGTCGAAAAGGGAAAAATGGGGTAACCCAGTACACACATCTGTAAGGAACCGATCTCTTTGTTGAAAAGGGAAAGAAACTGGGGGTCGGGTAGTTTGTGCAGGACTAGATTTGCTGCCCTCACATAGGAAAAAGGTTCAAAGAGAACAAATATGGGACCAACGCATATATGCTGCTTGGCTACATACTCTGCATCACCCATTTATACGTGTGGATGCACATGGTGCTGGCATGTCCCATACAACTACTTTGCCGTTGTTAATCTAAGAATGCCGCTGGAAAATTGAAGCAATGCCACTGTTAAAAGTAAATTGCATTTTTAATGAATGTTGTTTCAAGAGAATGTCTCTGTTAATATGAATCAATGCAACCGTTTTAGAAATGTTACTATCCTACTTTGTTTTCCATCCAAGATAAGTTAGATGCTTCTTTTTGTCATCGTTTGTTTCATCCTCCTTTATCAGCAAGTAATTGTTTCCTTTTTGCCTCTGTTAAAACAGGGGTATCGATTCAACTTGTTGCTATTGCGACATTTTGCTTCGCTACTCGAAACACTTATGTTTTAAGAGTGTTTTGTGCAGTTCAACTTGAATGTCACACCGGTGACTTTGCTTAATTTTGGTGGAACTGCACAAAAGGAGATCGAGATTTGTTTCCAGTCTTCGTGGCGAGTTGTTTCAAATCTTGGTCTCATCCACATGATGTGCAGTGTGCTTTGAGATGTTGTACTTGTTTTGGTACTGTTTTAAATAAATGTTGAATTGAAGCTATTGTATTGCTGTCTTTTCCCGTTAAGTAGTGAACAAAAATGGGACCAACCCAGACATGATGCTTGTTGATTTGTTACAACAAATTCAGCATCACCCCATTATAAGCCAGTAATTGATGCCACTCTCAGAATTAACTACTGAATCTTATTTCAAAACTGCAACACTTGTTAGGGATTGGCAGGATTACCATTTTTGTGGCCGCATGTTTCATCCTCCTTTATTAGCCAGTAATTGATTCATTTTTTGCCTCTGTTTAAATAGGGATATCTATTCAACTTGTTGCTATTGCGACATTTTGCTTCGCTACGCGAAACACTTTGCTTGATTTCAGTGCAACTGCACAAAATGAGATTGGATTTCCTATTCATGTTGGCATATTTGTATTTTATCTTGTCCGTCTCATGAAAGGTCAGTACAGGCCCTCATCCACATGATTGTGCAGTGTGCTTTGAGATGTTGTGCAACTTGTATTGGTACTGTTTTAAATATATGTTGAATTGAAGCTATTGTATTCCTGTCTTTTCCCATTAAGTAGTGAACAAAAATGGGACCAACCCAGACATGATGCTTGTTGCTTTGTTACAACAAACTCTGCATCACCCCCTTTATAAGTAGATGGAAGCACATACTGTTTTTGCGCCCACTCACCCCTGGAACTGTTTATGCTTTTTGTTAATCTAATGCCGCTAGTAAAATTAAGCAATGCCACTCTCAGAATTAATTAACTACTGAATCTTAGTTCAAAACTGCAACACTTGTTAGGAATGGTACTATCCTGCTTTGTAGTTCTTTCTACATGTTTAACCAAGGTATTCTTAAGATAATATCTCTATTAAAATGAATCAGTTGCATTGTTTTAGGAATGGTACTTTTCTGCTTTGTCGTTCTTTATACATGTTGAAACAAGGCATTGTTAAGATAATGTCTCAGTCAATATGAATGAATCACACTGATGGAGAATTGCTACTCTCCTGCTTTGTTTCCCATTAAGATAAAGTAGATCAGTAGATGCTTTTCTTCTGGGAGTACAAGTCATCAACCGTTATTTCTCAGTAAATATTTCCCTTATACCTATTGTTGCTTATAGGGATATCAAAATTAAAGCTCGGTTTTATTCCGACTTCGATTTTAGTTGAACTGCACAAAAGGAGCCAATGTGTCCAAGGCAAACTGCTGCATTACTGGGTCCAGTTGGTCGTTCCACTTTGCAGAAAGAAGCAGTCACTATTTGTGCTACATTACATAAGGAATGACCGAGAAGCTTTACAGAGTATTATTAGACACCGGTGACATGACTAGTCTGCAGAGACCATTGGCAATTTAAGAAGCTATGACAGGACTCCACGATCATAGGCATTACATATTTTGAATGGGAAAAGCTTGTCAAAGTTTAATCATTGATGTTAGCAAGAAGACGTTAGTTTAATATATTGGAATTGGAAAACCTTGTCAAAATTTGCTCATTGATGTTAGCAAAAAGACATGCATTTGATATTTTTGAGTTGGACGCCCTTGTTGTGAGCAGCGTCGAGTGTTTTTTCCTATTCCTGTGTTCAGCTTAGAAGTAAATAGTTACTCTGCTGAGATATTCCTGTGTTAAGAGTTTGTTCTGAATATTGTCTATGTAATGCCAGGACTTGAGTTTGATTGCAAAGTTGAGCTTGGAATGTTGTGGCATGCGGCATCACGAGCTGTTCACCGTGCCTCCTAAGAATAATGCTTCATATTGTTTTTCATGTCGATCTAATGCCAGTGATTTGCTTGTTAAGAAGATCATCCTCTTCTGTTGTTTCTGTGCTTAAGAAGTTCATCGTCTGATGTTTCATTCATAGCCTATACGACAAGTCGGGTAGGTTAGACGTGAAACCATATGATCTTCCGACCAACTCATGATATTAGGCCATGATTGGATTGTCGTTTTCCAACCAAAACCGCTTGTAAAACTGACGCTTGTAAATTAAAGCAGATGGTCTCAGGCGAAGGCGCTATGTTGGTCGATTTCGACTTGTTAAATATCTGAAGTACTTCACACATGATAAATACGCTGAATGACACTCGGACGATTGCTAATCCAGTCGTTAGCTGCTGTTTCAGCCTTGCCTATGGATGGCATGATACGCACGTCGTGCATGTATCGTCTGGTAATGTCGTCCATATAGCAGTGCTCGTAAAATATACACTAGTCTCTCAAATTACACACGTAACCCACCGGTTTTACTTACAGACCTCGGGCCCTCGGTTTCATTACGCCTGTATTTTACACATTGTTTCTGATGACGAGTAAATTACAATTGTGTATGTTAATATAGGTTTGAAATAAACCAGAGCTCCCAAGCGCGGCCTTACCGTTTCATGCCGTCTCAGTTTCTCGAAGGTGCTCATAGGTGTCCGATGATCCTGGCTTCCTGAATGAGCAGCGGGCGCTGTATCAGACCATCCGTAGGGCCCGCGAGGCCCTCTCCGTTGTCCTTCGAGTTGTTGTGCTCGCCGTGGCGCCGAGCATTATTAACATTGTCAACGAACATGAGGATTCAGGAGATGAATTTATTTTGACTGGATGACACTAGGGACCCATTAGGGCCATAGCCGTACGTATGCAAGTGCCTCCTTATTATGTACAACTATATTTTTTTTGCTTTCTCCTGGTTTCCTGACATCACGGTCCCACACCATTGTTAACATATGTAGTCAATATAAACGAGAGAATTGCACAAGGTGCGGCTGACAGTTGGGACCAAGTAGCTCGAGCAGTATTTGTGTTTTTGAGGCGTGAGCACTGCAGAGTTTTTCTTGGCGATGATTTCGTTGTTGTTCAGAGGAGAGTAGGGCATTAACTGGGCGGGTTATGGCCCGTCTAGCCCAGGCCAGATATCTAGCCCAGATACTAATTTTTTCAACATGAAAATGGCTAGCCCAGCTATACGTCTTTTTGAGGAATACCCAGGCAAGGTCAACTTGTTATTCTCCGCCCCGCTGGACTGCAAATCTTTCCTAGGAGGGATGCATTAGGCTTAATAGGAAAATGGGCTTTAAAAAATAATAAATGAGATGTAATTATAAAAACTGGGCAGTAACTATAAAAAATGCACCAAACACGAAATTAGTTTATAAAATATTATTTATGGATTTTGAAAATCTTAAATTTTCATTGTTGCGAGCGCAATGTTTCGTTGGATTTTTACGTAATACAAATTTATATTTAATCTGACTAGAAATTTCGGGATAAAAATATTTCGGATCCCATCAAAATGTGGGAAATTTTATTGAATTATGTCTTCAACGGTTGGTTGAAATTATTAATCGTTGTCCTAGCTAGAAAATGGGATGTACTTTTAACAAACTGTAAATGGGTTGTTGTAAATTCCATTAGAATTCAAAAATGGGTTGTACATTCTTACAAAATGCAAATGGGCTATAAGTTCTCTGCCACACACTTGTGGGCCTACTAAGTGACGTGTCCCCTAAAAAAATAAGTTGACGCGTATGCAAGGCTTTGTCAACTTATTATAGTCAACACACGGTTCTAGCAGCAGTGGCCGTTGGATGTCTATCCAACGGATGTCGTGCTACTTCTTCAATCTCGGATATTCTTAGCTTCGCCACCCAAAAAATGGTTCCTCCCCCTGACATCTGGGGCGCACCGTTTCGAAGGCTGACCTGTGGGCCTACTAAGTTGGAGCGTACCAAGGGCTTTGTCAACTTAGTTAATAATAAATGATTCTAGCTTCAGTGACCGTACGATGTCCATCCAATGGCCGTAGTGCTTCTTTAACCTCTGGTCTTCTTGGTCCAGCCGCCCAAAGCAGCGCCGGTCGTGCCGCCTGCTCCTGCCTCCCATGGCCGGTTGTGCTGCCGCGGAGGTCTCACCGCCCCCATACTACTCCCACCTCTGGCCAGGCCATCCCTCTACTCACCCACACCCCCTGTTATTCTGCGGCGATGGTAGCCTCACACCGCAGCCGAACCAGGGAACCCTCGTACTCCTCTCCGCGCGGGCTTCCACTGATGCGTCTTCCCTGGCTCCGCCTCATCCCCTTCCTAGGCCTCGCCGTCGTCCACCGCCCTGGTGCTCTCGGTGCGGCGTGGTCAACATGGTCAACGACCGACTTCCATCGGAAGAGTACTATACGTGGAGAGGCTGACAGCTGGGTCCATGGCGGCCGCAAGGAAGTGCCTCCTTATTACACGCAAAATAATTATTCCTCCACCTGACAGCAGGCACCCACCAGACGGGCCACCTTATTTTGCGAAAAAAACATTTCCCCCTGACTGCTGGGACCCACCGGACGGGCCACCGTATTTCACGAAAAAAACGTTCCCCCCGCTGTTAGCTCGGACCCACCGGAAGTGCCTCCTTATTACGCACAAAAAATGAATACCCCCCCTGCTATCTGGGACCCACCTTGGTGGGAGGCTGACTTGTGGGCCTACTAAGTTGACGGGGACGGAGGGCTTTGTCAACTTAGTCAATATGAACGATTCTAGCTCCAGTGACCGTACGATGTCCATCCAACGGCCGTAGTGCTTCTTCAACCTCTGGTCTTCTTGCTCCAATCGCCCAAAGCAGCGCCGGTCGTGTCGCCTGCTCCTGCCTCCCGTGGCCGGTTGTGCTGCCGCGGAGGCCTCACCGCCCCCTACTATTCCCACCGCTGGCCAGGCCCTGCGGCGACAGCAGCCTCACACCGCAGCGGAACGAGTGAACCCTCATGCTCCTCTCCACGTGGGCATCCACTGGTACGTCTTCACCGGCTCCGCGTCGTCCCCTTCCTAGGCCTCGCCGTCGTCCACCACCCTGGTTCTCTCGACGCGGCGTGGTCAACGTGGTCAAGGAACGACTTCCATCGGACGTGGACTGTACGTGGAGAGGCTGACAGCTGGGTCCACGGCCGCAGCAAGGAAGTGCCTCCTTATTACGTGGAAAATAATGATTCCTTCACATGACAGCAAGAACCCATCGGACGGGCCACCGTATTTCACGAAAAAACATTTCCCCCCTGACTGTTGGGACCCACCAGCTACACTTTCGCATGCAAGGAAGTGCGTCTGGGCAAAAAAATGATTCGCCCCCCTGACTGCTGGGACCCACTAGCTACATCTTCGCACGCAAGGAAGTGCGTTCGGGCAAAAAAAACAATTCGCCCCCCTGACTGCTGGGACCCACCAGCTACATCTTCGTAGGCAAGGAAGTGCCTGACAGTCGGGACCCACCTAGTCGAAGCGTACGTAGCGTTGTCATTCTGGTCGCGAACGTGTACGTACATATATACTGGTGGATGTAGAGGCGCGCACGTGTCGTAGTAGAGGCGCGCACATAGCATGTACATGTACGTACAGTGGCCAGGGTGCAAGAAAGAAAATATGGCCACATACGTACATACGGGCAGGGTCTCGAACGCCTACTCGCGCATATGTACGGCCAGGGCTCGTGTTCATGGGGAGGCAACGGAATGCATCGTGTTCATGGGGAGGCAACAAAATGCGTCGTGTTCATGGGGAGGCAACGGAATGCGTCGTGTTCATCGGGAGGCAACGGAACGCGTGGGAGCCAACCAGATGGGTCGGAACGGAATGTGTGGTCATGTTCATCGGGAGGGCTTGGACGGAATAGGTGATGGAAACGAGGCCTGGCGTACCTCGGAACGGAGGAAACGGACCTCCTACATTCGAAACAGGGTCCTGTTGATCGGGAGGGGTCTGGCGTACCACAAAACGGAGGAAATGGACCTCCTACGGTCGAAACGGGGGTCTTGTTGATCGGGAGGGGTGTGGTGTACCGCAAAACGGAGGAAACGAACCTCCTAAGGTCGAAACGGGGGTCCTGTTGATCGGGAGGGGTGTGGCGTACCGCAAAACAGACGAAACGGACTTGTGTTAGAGCGCTACGGTCGAAATGGGGGTCATGTTCATCGGGAGGGGTGTGGCATACCGCAAAACGGGACTCCACGGGATACTGTTCATCTCCACCGCCGACCTCCTCCAGCCTCCACGGGCTACCGTCGACCTCCTCCAGCCTCCATGGGCTCCTGTTCATCTAGCCTCCACCGTGCGCTACTCCACCGGCTACTGTTCAACCACCCCTCCACGGGCACCCCTCCACCGTCTACTGTTCATCCAGCCCCCACACCACGGGGTCCTGTTCAACCTCCCCTTGACGGGCACCCCTCCACCGTCTACTATTCATCCAGCCCTCCACACCACAGGGTCCTGTTCAACCACCCCTCCACGGGCACCCCTCC
>NC_041381.1:424712689-424721113 GCF_002162155.2 Triticum dicoccoides
TGTTCATCCAATCGATCGGCTTCAGTTACCAGCAATAGCGAAGGAATCACTCGATCGGGTTCAGTTAACAGCCATCGATCGATCGCTCGGGTTCAGTAACGCGTAGCCCGCAGTGCAATTGCTCGGGTTCAGTTAGAGCCCAACGCCTCGCTCGGGTTCATTTAGATCCAACGCCTCACACACACACGCGTACATGTACGAGAGAAACGTGCATCGCTTGGCCCCCGACCTCCCACCGTAACCGGGAACTCCCCGAAATTTTCCTCCCCCTCGCTTCTACCACGGTTTTTGTTGGAAATATGCCCTAGAGGCAATAATAAAAGTATTATTATATTTCATTGTTCATGATAATTGTCTTTTATTCATGCTATAACTGTATTATCCGGAAATCGTAATACACGTGTGAATACATAGACCATAATATGTCCCTAGTGAGCCTCTAGTTGACTAGCTCGTTGTGATCAACAGATAGTCATGATTTCCTGGCTATGGACATTGGATGTCGTTGATAACGGGATCACATCATTAGGAGAATGATGTGATGGACAAGACCCAATCCTAAGCATGGCACAAAGATCGTGTAGTTCGTTTGCTAAAGCTTTGCTAATGTCAAGTATCTCTTCCTTCGACCATGAGATCGTGTAACTCCCGGATACCGTAGGAGTGCCTTGGGCGTATCAAACGTCACAACGTAACTGGGTGACTATAAAGGTGCATTACAGGTATCTCCGAAAGTGTCTGTTGGGTTGACACGGATCGAGACTGGGATTTGTCACTCCGTATGACGGAGAGGTATCTCTGGGCCCACTCGGTAATGCATCATCATAATGAGCTCAAGGTGACCAAGGTGTTGGTCACGGGATCATGCATTACGGTATGAGTAAAGTGACTTGCCGGTAACGAGACTGAACAAGGTATTGGGATACCGACGATCGGGTCTCGGGCAAGTAACGTACCGATTGACAAAGGGAATTGTATACAGGGTTTTGATCGAATCCTCGACATCGTGGTTCAAACGATGAAATCATCGAGGAGCATGTGGGAGCCAACATGGGTATCTAGATCCCGCTGTTGGTTATTGACCGGAGAGTCTCGGTCATGTCTGCATGTCTCCCGAACCCGTAGGGTCTACACACTTAAGGTTCGGTGACGCTAGGGTTATCAGGAAGACAAGTATGTGATTACCGAATGTTGTTCGGAGTCCCGGATGAGATCCCGGACGTCACGAGGAGTTCCGGAATGGTCCGGAGGTAAAGTTTTATATATGGGAAGTTGTTAAACGGACACCGGAAAGTTTCGGGGTCATACCGGTATTGTACCGGGACCACCGGAGAGGTTCCGGGGGTCCACCAGGAGGGGCCACCCCTCCTGGGGGGCCACTTGGGCTGCGTAGGGATAGCAGCCAGCCCCTAGTGGGCTTGGCCCCCCCCCCTTGGGCCCATGCGCCTAGGGTTGGGGGGGAACCCTAAAGGGGGCGCACCCCCCTTGCTTGGGGGGCAAGCCCCCCACCCTTTGGCCGCCGCCCCCCTCTAGGGTTTCCCCTAGAGGGCCGGCCCCCTTGCCCTTCTCCTCCTATATATAGAGGGGTGAAGGGATGGCTGCAACACCACAACTAAAGGCGCAGCCCTTCCCCTCCCCAACACCTCTCCTCCTCCGTACGTGCTTGGCGAAGCCCTGTCGGAGTACTGCTGCACCAACTACACCACGCCGTCGTGCTGCCGTTGGAGCGAGCTTCCTCAACCTCTCCTTCCCCCTTGCTGGATCAAGAAGGAGGAGACGTCTCCCGTCCCGTACGTGTGTTGAACGCGGAGGTGCTGTCCGTTCAGCACTTGGTCATCGGTGATCCGAATCACGTCGAGTACGACTCCATCATCACCATCCCCTTGAACGCTTCCGCACTCGATCTACAAGTGGTATGTAGATGCAAACTCTTCCCCTTGACTCATTGCTTAGATGAACTCATAGATGGATCTTGGTGAAACCATAGGAAAATTTTAATTTTCTGCAACGTTCCCCAACAGTGGCATCATGAGCTAGGTCTATGCGTAGTTCTCTTTGCACGAGTAGAACACAATTTTGTTGTGGGCGTGGATCTTGTCAACTTACTTGCCTCTACTAGTCTTTTCTTGCTTCAACGGTATTGTGGGATGAAGCGGCCCGGACCAACCTTACACGTACGCTTACGTGAGACCGGTTCCACCGATTGACATGCACTAGTTGCATAAGGTGGCTGGCGGGTGTCTGTCTCTCCCACTTTAGTTGGAGCGGATTCGATGAAAAGGGTCCTTATGAAGGGTAAATAGAAGTTGACAAAATCACGTTGTGGTTATTCGTAGGTAAGAAAACATTCTTGCTAGAACCCAATTGCAGCCATGTAAAAGATGCAACAACAATTAGAGGACGTCTAACTTGTTTTTGCAGCGATTGATCATGTGATGTGATATGGCCAGAAGTTGTGATGAATGATGAATTGTAATGTATGAGATCATGTTCTTTGTAATAGGATTCACGACTTGCATGTCGATGAGTATGACAACCCGCAGGAGCCATAGGAGTTGTCTTTATTTTTGTATGACCTGCGTGTCATTGAAGAACGCCATGTAAACTACTTTACTTTATTGCTAAATGCGTTAGTCATAGAAGTAGAAGTAGTCGTTGGCGTGACAACTTCATGAAGACACGATGATGGAGATCATGATGATGGAGATCATGGTGTCATGCCGGTGACAAGATGATCATGGAGCCCCGAAGATGAAGATCAAAGGAGCTATATGATATTGGCCATATCATGTCACTACTTTATATAATTGCATGTGATGTTTATTATGTTTATGCATCTTGTTTACTTAGGACGACGGTAGTAAATAAGATGATCCCTTACAAAAATTTCAAGAAGTGTTCTCCCCTAACTGTGCACCGTTGCTACAGTTCGTCGCTTCTAAGCACCATGTGATGATCAGGTGTGATGGATTCTTACGTTCACATACAACGGGTGTAAGACAGTTTTACACAGCGAAAACACTTAGGGTTAACTTGACGAGCCTAGCATGTACAGACATGGCCTCGGAACACGGAGACCGAAAGGTCGAACACGAGTCGTATGGAAGATACGATCAACATGAAGATGTTCACCGACGATGACTAGTCCGTCTCACGTGATGATCGGACACGGGCTAGTTAACTCGGATCATGTGACACTTAGATGACTAGAGGGATGTCTAATCTAAGTGGGAGTTCATAATTTGATTAGAACTTTATTATCATGAACTTAGTCTAAAAACCTTTGCAAATATGTCTTGTAGATCAAATGGCCAACGCTAATGTCAACATGAACTTCAACGCGTTCCTAGAGAAAACCAAGATGAAAGATGATGGCAGCCACTATACGGACTGGGTCCGGAACCTGAGGATCATCCTCATAGCTGCCAGGAAGCAATATGTCCTAGAAGGACCGCTAGGTGACGCTCCCGTCCCAGAGAACCAAGACATTATGAATGCTTGGCAGTCTCGTGCTGATGATTACTCCCTCGTTCAGTGCGGCATGCTTTACAGCTTAGAACCGGGGCTCCAAAAGCGTTTTGAGCATCACGGAGCATATGAGATGTTCGAAGAGCTGAAACTAGTTTTCCAAGCTCATGCCCGGGTTGAGAGATATGATGTCTCCGACAAGTTCTACAGTTGTAAGATGGAGGAAAACAGTTCTGTCAGTGAGCACATCCTGAAGATGTCTGGGTTGCACAATCGTATGACCCAGCTGAATATTAACCTTCCTGATGAGGCAGTCATTGACAGAATCCTTCAGTCGCTCCCACCAAGCTACAAGAGCTTTGTGATGAACTACAATATGCAGGGGATGGTAAAGACCATTCCTGAAGTATTTTCTATGCTAAAGTCAGCAGAGGTTGAAATCAAGAAAGAACATCAAGTGTTGATGGTCAATAAGACCACTAAGTTCAAGAAGGGCAAGGGTAAGAAGAACTTCAAGAAGGACGGCAAAGAGGTTGCCGCGCCCGGTAAGCCAGTTGCCGGGAAGAAGTCAAAGAATGGACCCAAGCCTGAGACTGAGTGCTTTTATTGCAAGGGGAAGGGTCACTGGAAGCGGAACTGCCCCAAATACTTAGCGGATAAGAAGGCCGGCAACACTAAAGGTATATTTGATATACATGTAATTGATGTATACCTTACCAGTACTCGTAGTAACTCCTGGTTATTTGATACCGGTGCCGTTGCTCATATTTGTAACTCACAGCAGGAGCTGCGGAATAAGCGGAGACTGGCGAAGGACGAGGTGACGATGCGCGTCGGGAATGGTTCCAGAGTCGATGTGATCGCCGTCGGCACGCTACCTCTACATTTACCTACGGGATTAGTTTTGAACCTTAATAATTGTTATTTGGTGCCAAGTTTGAGCATGAACATTGTATCTGGATCTCGTTTAATACGAGATGGCTACTCATTTAAGTCCGAGAATAATGGTTGTTCTATTTATATGAGAGATATGTTCTATGGTCATGCTCCGATGGTCAATGGTTTATTCTTAATGAATCTCGAACGTAGTGTTACACATATTCATAGCATGAATACCAAAAGATGTAAAGTTGATAACGATAGTCCCACATACTTGTGGCACTGCCGCCTTGGTCACATTGGTGTCAAGCGCATGAAGAAGCTCCATGCTGATGGACTTTTAGAGTCTCTTGATTATGAATCATTTGACACATGCGAACCATGCCTCATGGGCAAGATGACCAAGACTCCGTTCTCCGGAACAATGGAGCGAGCAACCAACTTGTTGGAAATCATACGTACCGATGTGTGCGGTCCAATGAGTGTTGAGGCTCGCGGAGGATATCGTTATGTTCTCACTCTCACAGATGACTTGAGTAGATATGGGTATGTCTACTTGATGAAACACAAGTCTGAGACCTTTGAAAAGTTCAAGGAATTTCAGAATGAAGTAGAGAATCAACGTGACCGAAAGATAAAATTCTTACGATCAGATCGTGGAGGAGAATACTTAAGTCACGAATTTGGTACACACTTAAGGAAATGTGGAATCGTTTCACAGCTCACGCCGCCTGGAACACCTCAGCGTAACGGTGTGTCCGAACGTCGTAATCGCACTCTATTGGATATGGTGCGGTCTATGATGTCTCTTACCGATTTACCGCTATCATTTTGGGGATACGCTCTAGAGACAGCTACATTCACTTTAAATAGGGCACCGTCTAAATCCGTTGAGACGACACCGTATGAATTATGGTTTGGGAAGAAACCTAAGCTGTCGTTTCTAAAAGTTTGGGGATGCGATGCTTATGTCAAGAAACTTCAACCTGAAAAGCTCGAACCCAAGTCGGAAAAATGCGTCTTCATAGGATACCCTAAAGAAACCATTGGGTATACCTTCTACTTAAGATCCGAGGGCAAGATCTTTGTCGCTAAGAACGGATCCTTTCTGGAAAAAGAGTTTCTCTCGAAAGAAGTAAGTGGGAGGAAAGTAGAACTCGATGAAGTACTACCTCTTGAGCGGGACAGTAGTGCAGCTCAGGAAGATGTTCCTATGATGCCTACACCAACTGAAGAGGAAAATAATGATGATGATCAAGGTACTTCGGATCAAGTTGCTACTGAACTTCGTAGGTCCACAAGGACACGTTCCGCACCAGAGTGGTACGGCAACCCTGTCCTGGAAATCATGTTGTTAGACAACGGTGAACCTTCGAACTATGAAGAAGCGATGGCGGGCCCAGATTCCAACAAATGGCTAGAAGCCATGAAATCCGAGATAGAATCCATGTATGAAAACAAAGTGTGGACTTTGACTGACTTGCCCGATGATCGGCGAGCGATAGAAAACAAATGGATCTTTAAGAAGAAGACGGACGCGGATGGTAATGTCACCATCTATAAAGCTCGACTTGTCGCTAAGGGTTATCGGCAAGTTCAAGGGATTGACTACGATGAGACTTTCTCTCCCATAGCGAAGCTTAAGTCCGTCTGAATCATGTTAGCAATTGCCGCATACTATGATTATGAGATATAGCAGATGGACGTCAAAACGGCATTCCTTAACGGGCATCTTAAGGAAGAACTGTATATGATGCAGCCGGAGGGTTTTGTCGATCCTAAGAATGCTAACAAAGTATGCAAGCTCCAGCGATCCATTTATGGGCTGGTGCAAGCATCTCGGAGTTGGAACATTCGCTTTGATGAGATGATCAAAGCGTTTGGGTTTATGCAGACTTATGGAGAAGCCTGCGTTTACAAGAAAGTGAGTGGGAGCTCTGTAGCATTTCTCATATTATATGTAGATGACATACTTTTGATGGGAATGATATAGAATTCTTGGACAACATTAAGGCCTACTTGAATAAGTGTTTTTCAATGAAGGACCTTGGAGAAGCTGCTTATATATTAGGCATCAAGATCTATAGAAATAGATCGAGACGCCTCATAGGTCTTTCACAAAGCACATACCTTGATAAGATTTTGAAGAAGTTCAAAATGGATCAGTCTAAGAAGGGGTTCTTGCCTGTATTGCAAGGTGTGAGATTGAGCTCGGCTCAATGCCCGACCACGGCAAAAGATAAAGAAGAGATGAGCGTCATCCCCTATGCTCCAGCCATAGGATCTATTATGTATGCCATGCTGTGTACCAGACCTGATGTAAACCTTGCCGTAAGTTTGGTAGGAAGATACCAAAGTAATCCCGGCAAGGAACACTGGACAGCGGTCAAGAATATCCTGAAGTACCTGAAAAGGACAAAGGACATGTTTCTCGTTTATGGAGGTGACGAAGAGCTCGTCGTAAAGGGTTACGTCGACGCTAGCTTCGACACAGATCTGGATGACTCTAAGTCACAAACCGGATACGTGTATATGTTGAATGGTGGAGCAGTAAGCTGGTGCAGCTGCAAGCAGAGCGTCGTGGCGGGATCTACATGTGAAGTGGAGTACATGGCAGCCTCGGAGGCAGCGCATGAAGCTATTTGGGTGAAGGAGTTCATCACCGACCTAGGAGTCATACCCAATGCGTCGGGGCCGATCAAACTTTTCTGTGACAGTACTGGAGCTATTGCCCTTGCGAAAGAACCCAGATTTCACAAGAAGACCAGGCATCAAGCATCGTTTCAACTCCATCCGTGAAAATGTTCAAGATGGAGACATAGAAATTTGTAAAGTACATACGGATCTGAATGTCGCAGATCCGTTGACTAAACCTCTCTCGCGAGCGAAACATGATCAACACCAGAACTCTATGGGTGTTCGATTCATCACAATGTAACTAGATTGGTGACTCTAGTGCAAGTGGGAGACTATTGGAATATGCCCTAGAGGCAATAATAAAAGTATTATTATATTTCATTATTCATGATAATTGTCTTTTATTCATGCTATAACTGTATTATCCGGAAATCGTAATACACGTGTGAATACATAGACCACAATATGTCTCTAGTGAGCCTCTAGTTGACTAGCTCGTTGTGATCAACAGATAGTCATGGTTTCCTGGCTATGGACATTGGATGTCATTGATAACGGGATCACATCATTAGGAGAATGATGTGATGGACAAGACCCAATCCTAAGCATGGCACAAAGATCGTGTAGTTCGTTTGCTAAAGCTTTGCCAATGTCAAGTATCTCTTCCTTCGACCATGAGATCGTGTAACTCTCGGATACCGTAGGAGTGCCTTGGGTGTATCAAACGTCACAACGTAACTGGGTGACTATAAAGGTGCATTACAAGTATCTCCGAAAGTGTCTGTTGGGTTGACACGGATCGAGACTGGGATTTGTCACTCCGTATGACGGAGAGGTATCTCTGGGCCCACTCGGTAATGCATCATCATAATGAGCTCAAGGTGACCAAGGTGTTGGTCACGGGATCATGCATTATGGTACGAGTAAAGTGACTTGCCGGTAACGAGACTGAACAAGGTATTGGGATACCGACGATCGAGTCTCGGGCAAGTAACGTACCGATTGACAAAGGGAATTGTATACAGGGTTTTGATCGAATCCTCGATATCGTGGTTCAACCGATGAAATCATCGAGGAGCATGTGGGAGCCAACATGGGTATCCAGATCCAGCTGTTGGTTATTGACCGGAGAGTCTCGGTCATGTCTGCATGTCTCCCGAACCCGTAGGGTCTACACACTTAAGGTTCGGTGACGCTAGGGTTATCAGGAAGACAAGTATGTGATTACCGAATGTTGTCCGAGTCCCGTATGAGATCCCGGACGTCACGAGGAGTTCCGGAATGGTCCGGAGGTAAAGTTTTATATATGGGAAGTTGTTAAACGGACACCGGAAAGTTTCGGGGTCATACCGGTATTGTACCGGGACCACCGGAGAGGTTCCGGGGGTCCACCGGGAGGGGCCACCCCTCCCGGGGGGCCACTTGGGCTGCGTAGGGATA